>NW_002476348.1:0-349481 GCF_000189635.1 Tetrahymena thermophila SB210
AACCCCAACCCCAACCCCAACCCCAACCCCAACCCCAACCCCAACCCCAACCCCAACCCCAACCCCAACCCCAACCCCAACCCCAACCCCAACCCCAACCCCAACCCCAACCCCAACCCCAACCCCAACCCCAACCCCAACCCCAACCCCAACCCCAACCCCAACCCCAACCCCAACCCCAACCCCAACCCCAACCCCAACCCCAACCCCAACCCCAACCCCAACCCCAACCCCAACCCCAACCCCAACCCCAACCCCAACCCCAACCCCAACCCCAACCCCAACCCCAACCCCAACCCCAACCCGATATGTTTAATAATTAATGAATTTAAAAAAAACCAATATCCTAAAAATAAATAATATTAACATTTTTATTTATCATTCTTTGATAATTAATATTAAATAAATTCGCTAAAATGATGATTAAATATCTTTTTCCATTCATAATTATGTTTATTAAAATCTATCAAAAATCAAATAAAAACAATTTATTTTATAATAACATAAACAAAACAGATAAACTTAATTTCATTTGATTTAATTTCAACATGTAGTTTATTAATGATTTTCAATATTAGTAAGCTTATCAACTCTTGTAGCATGGAATTTACCAGGACCTACCTCTAAATTATTAGTAAGGAAAGGTAGAACAAATTGTAATCCTGCTTTTTTACCAGTATGATCTGTTCCAATAATCATAATGTTAGCATTGTTATGCATTCTTGTCATAACTGCTAAGTAATAAGTTGAAACTAAACCTGCTCTAATTCCTTTATATTTATTCAAAGCGATAGAAGCTTCTAATCCTGATCCGCATACAATAATACCAAGATTTTTGTTTAGATCTGCACTAGTTTGCTTTGCTAATTCTTCATAGACTTTCATTTTTTGTAAAACAGTATTTTTTTCTTCAGGATTAGGTCTCAATACAACTATTTCAAATTAGTTATCTAATTCTTTTTAAATTGAAGCAACCCATTCTTCATAATCTTAACTTTCAATAGCTAATATAAGCTTATGTTGGTTTTGTTTATTATCCATTTTATTTAATAAATAACCTAATTTATTTTTTAGATTTAATATATTTTTATTATTTTTAATCTCAGAAAATCTTAATACTTGCTTAGTTAGATTTTTATAAATAATTACTTGTTTTTCTTAAACATATTAAATATCATGTTATGTTAAATTTAATGAATTTTATATGGTAAATTTAAGTAAAAAGCAACATAATACGAGTAATGAATGATATAATCACCTTTTAAATCATCAAATAATTTACTAAAATTATGCTTTTACCTATTTTACTAAAATCTTAAAACTACAAACAAACAGCAAAAAATATTTTAGAAAATTCAACAAATCTTAAATTTTAAAATGTGAATAATTAAAAACAAATATTGCAACTCAATTAACCAAATAAATAAAATGAAATTTTAAACTTAACTTTTTGTTAATAATATATGTTTAAAACATTAAGTTAGAAAAAATAATAAATTCTGTTAATGTGATTTAAAAATATTAATTGATTGAGGAGAGAATTCTAAATATATTTATAATAAAAATGATGACGATATAATTTTAGTTTAATAATATAAGTAATAAAGTAAAGTAAGATTTTATTCATAATTTTCCTTTCATTTTATTTTAAAGTAAAGTTTTGACTAAATCTGTTTGCCTAGTTGCAGGTGCTGCACTCTTATTTCTAATTGTTTTTGAACTAAATTTAATATCTGAACAGGCTTTACAATTTGTTTCGATTTAATGATTGCACTATTGTACATTTTTAAAATTAATTTAGTATTTTAAAGAATAAAATATGTTCGTTCAATAAATAAATAATTCATTTTAGTTTAAATTTTTAGATAATTAATTTAAAGATTTTTAGATAGATTTTAACAAATAATATCTGATTATTTATTTATTTATTTTTTAACAGCCTATTAGTTTCAATAATTAATGATTTTTAAGAGTGTATAATGGTTTAAATATTACTTTATTAAATGTTTCAAACATAACGATGTAATTTGGCTTCTATGATTTCTTTTTAGTGATCTTTACTTCTTTTCTTTTCTATTAAACTCTATTTTATTTTAGAAATAATTTTAACTTTTTGTAATAATCTAAAATAATTATGTACTATTTTAAATATTTTTATTGTTTTTCTTATTCAATTAAGGCATTATTTTTAATCATAAGCTCTAACAATTCACTATAACTCTATTAGGGAACTTATTTTTCTTCCTGAGGTGGCAGGTATTTCTGTATTAAATTTTTATCATACAATTTTTCAGAATCCTAAGATATTGTGAATAATGTAAATAAATATTATGAATTAAAGTCAAACTAAACTAAAAGCATTACATAATCAACTTTAGTTATATTTTCTCTATAAAGAGTGGGTTAAAGACAGGAGTAATTTCTATGATTTCTTTATCCATAAATCTTATCATAATTATCAAATTATCTTATGAATGGCTTTTTGTTTTGCTTTATGTCAATCATATCTAGTAGAACAATAGGTATGTATTTTAATGTATTCTATTCAGTTTAATATTTCAAATATTATTTGAATTAATAAAACAAAAAGTCAAAAACTATTTATTTGATGAAAAAGAAAGAAATTTTTTATCACAAATAAATAAAATCATTAAGTTATTTAACTTTAAAATTATTATTCATCAAAATAATCTTTAAAAATAAAAATATAAGGGGGGGGGGGGGGGGGTCACAGCAGGGACCCATTCATTTTTGAATAGAAATTTTTCATTCAAAAATAAATGAGATTTTTTGTTTTATATTTTTTCATTCATTTTTGAATGAAAAAATTCCATTCAAAAATGAATGGGTACCTGCTGTGACCCCCCCCAAATATAATAAAGTATTATTTTATTTTTTATCTTAAATTACATTTTTTACTAAAATCTAGATATAAATGTATAAGATCTTAAGAGGGTTATTCAGTTTAAGAACAAGACTAGCAGAAACTCTATAAAGTGGCTTTTAATTACTATTTTTTTATTAGCCTTATGTGAAATTTTAGAAATATTTACACCTTATAAATATGTCTGTTCATATCTGAACAAAAAAACATTATTTAAAATATAGCATAGAATTAAAAAAAATAAGAATCATAACAACTACAAAATATGTATGATTGATTATATAAAGCTTAGAATAATATGAAAGATATAAATAAAAAATTAATAAATTAAGAATAAAAATATACTGCATTACATTACATTAATTCATTTATTTATTTTGGAATTAATCAATGCAGTGTTTATATTAAGTAAATATATTTAATTATATTGAATCTTGAAATGGCTTTAATTATTATTTGATATTTAATGATATTTCTTTTATACTTTTTTCTAAAAAAGCATATTTAATTAACTTGATGATTATATTCCTAAAATAATCTATCTATATACTTAGCAATAAATCTTGAAATTTTTTGATTAAAAAATTATAAGATTACATTGATTAAGTTATTAAATATTTTAATGGCTTAATTTCTATATTTTATACTCTTTACTATAAAAAATCTATAAATTCCTATATTTTTTACTGTTCTTAGATCATTTTAAAGTTCTTTTAAGCTCCTTTATAGATATTAGAGACTAAGAAGTTAACCCTAGTTATAAAATAAATCTATTACAAGTTTATTTAAATAATAAAAACTAATATATTTTTTTTTAGTCTTATAATAATTGGTTCATTTTAAAATTTAATTTTATATTTAAAAATTAAATTATTATTGGAAATTTAGCATAAAAAAGATATATTCAAGCATTCTTAATAAAAAAGGTGCTTTGATACATTAGAATATAAGTAAGCTTCATAGAGCTTATACTTTTATTCTTCAATTCAAAAAATTTACAGAAATCAATTAGCAGATTTTATAAATAGTTCAAAAGATAAGAAATAACTTTCTGAGATAATTCCAAATAATTAATTTGAAACATTTCAAATAAGAATTAGTGAGCGATTGAGTTAATGAGTGAGTGATTAAATTCAATAAAATTAGTTAAAAATATAAATTCATTATTGTTAAATAATTTGATAATAAAAGATATACGTTAAGGTTTATTACAGAAGAATGGTGTAAAAATCATAAAAATTAATTGATTAGTCTGATTAAAAAATACAGAATTCATGATAATTAATATAACATTATTTTATTTTGTTTAATCTAATTTACAAATTCTGATTGATAAATAAATATTTTTGATGAAATTAGTTAAATTACTAAAGGTGGGTAATGATAAAATATAACATCTAACAATTTCTTTTACTGGATATATTGTTTTTTATAAAATCTAAACCTCCTAATTAGTTTTCAAACAATACCTGTGGATCCGATCAAGCATCAGATTGTAGAATATTGTAAAAAAATTTTTAAGCAAAATAATGCAATTAAAATAATATCATCAAAAATTTAAAGAATTTTAATCAGAGAAGTAAAAAAAAATTTGCGTTAAAGCTCAATTAATTTAAAAAATGTAAATGTATTTAACTTAAAAAACAACTAGTAAAGCTCTCTATAGTTTCCATAAATCAATCAATCAATTTTTTTATTTATGATATCAAACACATATTTAATATTTTTAATCTTTACACAATTACTTGGTTTGTTTTTTTTTTTTTTGGGAGAATCGATATATTACAATTAAGAGCCTTGAATTTTATATTTAAATTAATAACCCTTTTTGTGATAATCAATCAGTTGAATCGATCTGGTATTTAAATAAGCTATTGTTATTCACTAATAGGTCTAGATTAAAAATACTATTTGAAAAATTTACGAGCTCAAAAAGGCAAGCACTGTAAACTAAATAAATTTCAATTCTAAATAAAGTAAAGGTTATAAAATATTTGCTTAAATGCATTTAGTTGTTTTAGTTGAGTAAAGATAAAGCAATATTAGATAAATGTAATCAAATATGAAGAATTTTGTTTATGGAGGAGGAATAAATTTATCAAGGATTAAATAGTATAAAAAGATTGTTAATAAAGTTTATCAATAGAAAATTTTTATCTTACATTAAAATTTCACCAAAATGAAAATGGGGCGCAAATTGAAGAATTTAATAAGAAAAAAATAAATAAATGTTAACAAAATTAAATGAATGTAATCAAGATGATTAATTAATTAAAAATTTTAGAGAATGGCATAAGATTAGCTAATGATATATTAATCATTACTAATATCATATGGGTGGGTTTCTAGTAATTGAGGGTGCTTACATGAGATAAAAAAAAATTGTAAACAGATGAGATGGGTATAATAGGAATTAATTAAATCAATCCCTGACTCATAGTAATATCTATATATATATCATAGCAAATCTTAAATATAAGTAAATGTTTCATTCACAATAGATAAAACGCAACAAAGTAATTAAATAAATTAATAAAATTAGATTTTGCAATACTAAATTTTTTATAACATTATTAAATAAATTAATGAAGTTTTTACTTCATAAAAATTTTTGATTTCAAAAAAATTAATTAACAAGAATAAGACGAAAAACAAAGAAAAAAATTCATTTGTTTGTTCTCTAGTGTAAAGAAAAAGAAAATAAATAAATTTGTTTTTTCAAACAGCTTTCCTCTTCATTAAATTACATCGCTCTTAATTACATCTGAAATATTTATTAATGGGAAATTGTACTAATAAGTAGGATTCTCCCAAAAGTTTATCTTTAAATGGTATGCATAATTAAGCCTTTTTTGGGAAAGAATTTTTAAAAAATCAAAATGGAATATCAAAAGAGTCTTAACACAAACAAAGTATTATTAGTACAACTGATAACAATACTAATTCTATTGTAACGTCTTCTTCATTCATCAATATGCAGTAACACGAAGGAGCAATAAATGGGAAAAACATGATTAAATCAATATAACAATATAATAATTTAGAAGAAATCGAAGAGCTAGAATCTTCAAATTACTTTTAAAGCGAAATAAGAACTCTCTAAGAAGAAAATATTGGGTTTAGTAATCGTCTTATAAGCACTATTAATATACCTTCACCTGAAAAAAAATATCACGATTAACATATCTTAAAATAAAACTTTGCACACAATAACAGTCCATAATAAGATACTAAGAGTGCTGGTGTATATAACAGTAGTTAATTGTAAAGTAATAATACTAGCTTTACTTAAGAAAACTCTCCTACTAGGACAAATAGAAGCAATTTGTCTCCTAGATCAAGAGAAAAGAAAAAAACAACTTCAGAAATAAGAAATATTATTAAAATGCAAACTGAATCTTACTATCAAAGCTTGACATCTGAGGAATTAAATAGTATTTTACAGCAAGGCGAGAAAATGAACAGAGTTTTGCAACACTTTGAATTTTCAAATAATGATTAAGTCTTAGATTTAGTAAGAGATATTTACAACTCAATTATTAACAAAAAAAATAAATTATCGGAAATAGTTTTACCTGAGCATCGTGAAATGGTAATGTAATTCATTCATCAATCATACTTACTTCTAGATAGAGGAATTTAATAGTTATTGAAAACATAGAAGAGACTTATTAATATCACAAGCAGTAATACAGGAGTTCCAGTTAGATAATCTAATATGGAACTCTCTGTTTATACTCTCGAAGTGCTAGTAGAAGCATACTAAATTATCCAATATTTTTAATTACATTAGAAAAGCCATTCGTACATTCCTATGAATAAATGGTGGGCAAAGCATTAGAATGAGAAAGACCTTTCTAGTTTTAACAATAAATTTATAAGGCTAAGCTAGTAACTTAATGCAGAGTTTCAAGATATTACTCCTGGTCTTCCAAATAAAAACAAAAATATTACATATAGTAAGTAGAATTCGCAAATGTCTTCAAATCTTTCTGAAGATGGAGACCAAAGCAGCAGAGTCGCTAGAGAAGATGAAACAAAGCGAGATTCTCTGTGCAAATCAAATAATGGTATTCTTAATGAAAACTCTTAAAATTTAAAAAAAAAGAATGAAGAGGGCAAGGAAGAATAAATCAAAATATCTTCTTTTGATAAAAAAAATCCTACAAATTATCTGCCACTGAAATAAAATCCAATAATGTGTGATATTTCTAATGAGAGAATAGAAGAACATTTAGAAAATGAAGACGAAGAGGAAGAAAAGCATCAAAACACAACAAGTTTTTACAATACTTAAAATGAGTAAGAAAATGTCGAATCACTGAACGAATCTGACTTCCCTTGCAAAACGAAGATCAATCATTAAATTAAATCGATCAAAAACAACAACAAAAACTATTTAATTTAGATGAATAAAAAATTAAATTGACTCTAATATATAAATAAATCAAATAAATATTCAATCAAAATGACATTACAATCTAAACTAATTAATTAATTAAAATATAATATAAATAAGTCAATAAATAAATAAATTAATAAATACTAATTTTAATTAATTTCCAAAAAAATAAAAAGATATTCTTTCTATTCTACTATTCAATTAATTAGAATCGAAGTAAACCAAAACCACATTGAGTATTAAAGTGTAAGCAAAGCTTTCAATAAAAGATGTATTTCAACTAAAATTAAAATTACAATAACAAACTAACGTGCAAACTACTAATAAATAATTAATATATACTTGATAAAACAATCATTTTTAAATTTGCTTAAATGGACCTTTACTCTTTAATTTACATTTAGATAGAAACATACTAAGAAAATGGGCAAGCATATTACACTAAAAATTTAGGCTATTTTATGATGTCTATTTTACAAAAAAAAAAGATATAAAATTAGTAATACAGACAGAAAATTAATTTAAGAGATCATCTTCATTTTAATTTAATAAATTCTATCCAAATAAAGTTCTTCTAATGATAAGCAAAAAATTTTTACTTAATTTTTAAACAAAATCTTAATAAATAAATAATTTAGTCCCTTCAAATTAATCATTTCAATTAATCCAATACAATACAATAAAATAAAATAAGAAATTTATATTTAAAATTTGTAAATCCTTGTATATTCATCCATCGATGCATTCATTCATTAACTCACTACTTTTACTATCTTTAATAAACTTTATCCTTAGAAATATTTACAATCAAACAAAGCAAACACACTTAATTAAGCACTATTTTCAAATTACATTTAATGTGCCAAATTTATTTATAATATGTTATCTTAATATGAGCTATTTAGCAAAAGTATTTTGTTACTATGACTTAATAAAAATACGTAAACTAACAAGATAGATTAGTTCTACAAACTTTTCAATTAATTGCAAACAATTTTCGCTCTTTTGAATAATTTTGTATATCTATTCCACAAATTAAATCTTTTATAAACTAATTATTTTGGCTTTTTAAATATCAACAAAAATAAATATTACTGTTTAAATTATTGCATTTAGGCTTATCTATACTAATCAGAAAGCTAAATTTATTTCAATTCTTAATTTATTTTTGAAATGTAAACAAAATTAAAAAATATTTGTAAATATTACAATAAAAATTAGTTAAAGTGTAACAAAAAGATCTTAGTAATAGGATAACTAATTGAATTTAATATTAAAATATTACTTCATGAAAGCTAATTTTACAAGTTTTTAATGAATTTAGAAGAAAATTTTTCAATTTAAAACCAATTTTAGATTGAATGAAATACTATTATTTTTATTTAAAGTAATTACTAAGCTAAAAATAATTTTGAATGTTTAATTTAGATTGATGTTTTTGAAATAGAAAAGTAAATAAATAATTTTACAAAACAAAACAAAAAAAAGATAACACACCTATTTACATATATCTGGCTATTTGCTTACGCGAATTAATTTGGTAATAAAGTTTTTAATTATTTTTTTTTTGTTATCAACAGATATTAAAAGTATGAAGGAAGGAAAAGTTTTTAAATAGTCTTCAAATACAAAATTAATTTTAGAGAATTTAGCTTAAAATGTATTTTTAGATAGTTAATAAAAGCTTTAGTTAGTTAGGCCTATGATTTATTTTATTTTATTTTAATATAGAGTTGATAATATAATATAATATTCATTTTATTCTTTATTTTTTATTAAATTTTATTTTTAAAAGCATTTTCAGTTTATTTTTTTATCCTTTTTATTCAACAGCAGCCTTTCTTTTAAACTTCATTATTACCTTCTTACTATTTAATCATAATATCTTTGCTAGTTATTTTGACATTATTTAACTATGAAAGTTTTTTTGGTATTTGAGGGTTAGTAATTAGACTCACTAAGTGCTCAACCATCTAATCAAAAAGCTCTTCTATATTTAAGTAATTTTTTGCACTTGTTTCTAAGAAATTTACTCCGTATTTATAACTTAAATCTTTTCCTTCTTTTTCGCTAATCTTCCTTTAATCTTCTAAATCTGATTTGTTGCCTATCAGATAAATTAAATCTGAATCTATCCCATGTTGGTTAATTGTTGTCTATAAATATTATTCTGCTGATGCTAAGCTCTTAGGATTAGTTATATCATAGACACAAATGCAAGAATGCGCTCCTTTATAATGTGAATTAGTCAAAGCTGCAAATCTTTCTTATCCAGCAGTATCCCAAATTTGTAGCTTCACTATTTTACCAGAACTTGTTTTAATTGTTTTTAATCTAAAATCTACACCTATTGTTGACATATAATGTTCTGCAAATTCTCTATCTACGTACTAATTTAAAATGGAAGATTTGCCTACATTTTGCTGTCCTATTAAAATTATTTTAAAAACTAAGTCAATCTTCGTGTGTGGGGAATTAAAAACTCCAGCTTAAAGCTAATTTGAATAAACCCCACTATTTTCTTTTTACATTTTACTCTCTACTAAATATTCTTTTCAAATAAAGGATAGGATCAATTAATAATAAATCTATTGGTTGACTAATTTTGATAAAAAATTCTGATTGATTTAGATACTTATCAATCTAATCATTCAGGTAAATTAATTTAAATTATGTTTCTGATAAATTTATTTGTGTTATGAGAAAACCTTTAGTTTATTATCTTTTTACTAAATCCTTTATCAAAACATGTAAGCTTTTATCTATAAAACATAAAGTCTAATTTCTATTACTTTTAAAAAAAAAACTATTTAGAATTAACAAATTATATAAATATTAAATTATATTTGGAATAGGCTGGATATCCACTAAATGAATGTCTAATTTATTTTTCATATTCCACACTCAACATTTTTTAAAATAAAAAATTTATATACAATATTCGGAAATTTATTTAGAGAAACACAAGCAAGAAATTCAGTCAAGTACATTTTAAAGTGATAATATTTTATTATATATATCTAAGAGATAGAATTTCAAAAACAATTTATTTTTTTAATTTAAAAAATTATTAATAAGTATAAAATCTCAATTGATTTACAAAATTGACTAAATTTTTTTAATTTAAAATAATTCATAAAACAAATAAAAAATTTACAGCTAAAATTAAATAAATAAATAAATAAATAAGTTAATAAATAAATAAGTTAAAACTTATAAATTGAATCTTTTAAAAATAAATTTGAAATAAGTATATATTTTTTTATTAATTTATTATTATTAAACTATCCTGTCACAAACAGTATTGAATATTTAATTAATGTAAATTTTCAATTTAATATAAACAAAATTAAATAAAATAACTAATTAATTAGATAAATGAAATTATATTTTAAGAAATGCTAAAATAAATAATACAGGAGTTGAGTGAGTGAGTCTCTTCTTGTATTTTAAATATCCTTTTTTCTAATAAAGTTTATTTAGGTTAGATAGATAGATTGCTTAAATTTTTAATTACAATAATTTAAAAGACTTAAAATATAATCTTTATTAATATGTTTTTCAATATAAATTAATATAATTTGAATGAACCCTAAAAGAATTTATGAATCTAGAAACTATTAAATTATTTAAATAAAAACTGTATAAATATTGTTAAAATAAATAAAATTTAATTTTAATAAAGTCATTTATTTCTATTAAAAAACAATTTTTGAAAAATTTAGATTAATAATTATTTTAAAATTCATTTACTTCCTTTATTTTTATGAGATTAATTTTAAAAATAAACATATATAATTGGATCTAAAGGTGAAATTTATGGTTATAATTTAATTACTTGTAGATAATTATGATCTAATATCAAATAGATTTAAAATAAAGTCTTATGATTTTATGATTTATGAACCTTAGATATTTAATTGCAGTAATTAAAAAAAACTTTAATGAAATTCTTTATTTTATAAATTCAATACCTCTCTAAAAATTGATCTAATTGATATTAATTTAATACTTTTGATGATTAATCTACTTATATTGTTATTTTATTTATTTGATAAAGCTTTTTCATGAATAATTAAAATAGAGTTTGAAAAAATACTTTTGATTATTAGCTTTTACTAAAAAATGAATAATTGTTTCGCAATATATTAATTAATAGCTTTAGTGCTTTTTTTTTGTTTTTTATTAAGATTGATTTTAAAAACTAATTAAAAGGGGTTGGTACAAAAATTAATTAGAATTTATAAATTGAATAAATAAATTCATATATCCTTATAGTACTTAAAAAAAATGAGCAGTAGATTTTTAAATCATAAATACATTTTTACATAAAATTATTACTTAGAGCTTAATTTAATAAACATTTTTTGTTTAGTTTATATCTTATTTTCAAATTCAGCTAAACTTTGAATTATTTTTTAATTGCTTTCATTATATTTATCATAAAAAATTTACTAAATAAATTAATTTGGTTTATTTTAACAAAAAGTAATATATATTTATTTACCTTTTAATTTATTGATTATTCAATATACAAAAATTTTATGATGTTTTTATACAAAAAAATTATAAACAATAAATTATTTAACAAATTTAAAAAAGAATAAAACAACTTTTTCATCAAATTGATTTAAATATCAATCAATTTCTTTTTTCAAATATTTAAACTCAACCAACATCCGAATATATAAATAATATTTAAATAAATAATAAATTTTCTGAAAAAAAACAAAACAATATTTGAAAAACAAAATTGCAAATAAAAAGATAACTAACTATCTATAAGAGCAAAATAATAAATGAATACCAGCAAATCTATTAGTTTGTGCTCAACAAACATAGAAATATAAAATTACTCAGCGTAAATTTATTTGTATATATTAAATTTTTTTTTTATTCATTCATTTGAATTAGAAATAGCTAAAAAGAAAGTTTTGAATATGTTCTATTATCCAATTCAATAGAATAAGTAAAATTTATTATGAATGCAAAATGTTTAATTAGATTTGTTATATAGATAGATGAATATTCAGTTAATTTTGAATATGACACAGAAAAGAATTTGAGTAGGCTAAATAATTTTAACAAGAATGCAGCTGGATAAGTATTTAAAATTTAGTATTTATTATCCATAAACTTACAAATAAATTTTATTTTGAAAAAAGATGTTTAATAATCGCTCATATATACAAAAATCACAATTCGATAGCTTACAAAAATAAATTAAAAGGTAAATTACAATTATAATATTTTTTTTATAAATTAAAATTTTGTAGATAATTGATTTATTAGATATTTTATTATTTTACTATAAGATTTAACAAGATTTTAATTATTCGCCAATTTAATTTTGATATTAAATACTTCTATTTCAAATTAGTATTTTGATAATATTTATTATTAATCAAAAATATTAAAAAAGAAAAGATAATCCGCAATTATTAGAATATAAAATCTTGTAGAAGTAATTTGACCAGATGAACTCATACTAAGAAATGATTCTATCAAATATTCCTTCAAATAACCAAGACTCATAAAGATAAGGGAAGTAAATGTGTCATTAATAACGCTAATAAAAAAACCAGGCAAGTAATAAACAGAACAAGAGCTTAACTTAGTTTTAAAGTTAAATAATAGGTCAAGATGATAATAGATAAATGAATTAAAAATATGTTTCTAAAAACTCTATAAATTTACCGAAGACAAACAACAGAGGATAGTATGGGAATTAGAATTCTTACACATAAATCTATGAATTAAAATCATTAGATCAAAAGAATTAATAACAAAAGATCATAAACTAACGCAAAAGAAATTCTTAAACTAAAAGTTCTACTTCTATAGAGTTAGAATCTAATCATCGAAAAAATCTGAAATCAAAAAAATCTATTGATGAAAGAGATTCTTCTGAAAATAATTAGAGAGATATTCTTATTGCTATTTTGAATGTACTAATAGATATGAAAAATAATTTTCATAATGATATGTAAGGTTTACAAAATAGTATTTTAAGAGTGGAAAATAGTATTTTAAGAGTGGAAAAAAGTATTTTAAGAGTGGAAAAAAGTATTTTAGGAGTGCAAGAAAGTATTAAATTGATGGCTAAAAGTTAAGATAAATGCCATGATTAAAATATGAATAAACTTAATCTTACTCTTTACTGCTTATAAGAATTAGTTCCAAAAGAAAATACTAATTTGAGAAGATAAATATATGCTGGCATAAATGAACATTATCGTAGACTATACTGATTAAAGAATTACATATACTATTTTTGAATTAAAACCAATAAATTTATATACAAATTACCTTGTAGCAAATTACTTAAAAATTGTTGAAAGAGAAAAATGTTTATTATGATATTATTAATCAATTTATTGTTTTTATTAAGATATATTTTACTTTTATATTTATTGGTATTTTGTTTGTTTATTTGTTGTCAATTTCTGATATTAAAATTTATAGAAAATAACAGATTCATAATATTTTTGTAGAATAAATAAACATTTTTTAAATAATATTTTATCTAAAGAAAAAAGAAATACAGAAAATTAAAAAATAAAATAAAATTCAATTAATTTTTCATAAAACTAAATAAATAATAAAATATTTTTAAATTTATTTAGATAGTTTTTAAAAAAAGAAATTATTTAAATTTTAATCTTGTATTTACTATACTAACAGGGTTTGTTTCATCATAGATTTATAAATAAAAAGATAAATGAATATTAAATAGATTTGTTTACTTACTGCAATAAAATTAACTTAAACCAACTAAAAGGATTATAATAATTGTAAATATACTAGAATAAATACTATCAAACATTAATTAATTTATACTTAATTTTAGAATTATGTTTAATATGAGTTAATTTATTAGGTGTATTTTTTTCAAGATTATTTAAATAAGAATTGGAGAACTTAGTTTATTATTTATTTAAGCAAATTCAATTCATATACAAATCTAAGAAAATGATTTAAGGATTACATATCATGTATTCTTTCTAAAATTTTTGAAAGATGATATATTAAGCTATCATTACATGTTTTTGAGTCTTATATTGCTTTATGGTTTGCAAGAAGATATGATCAATTTCTATTTCAATTTCATTCCAGCACGCACTTAATAAAAATTTTTCTATTTAATAAGTATTATTTTTATCATTATAGTCGTAATTACTTATTTTATGTGTTGAAAGCTTAAAGCAATTTGCTTAGAATGAATTTAAATAACTAGCTAAATCATACAACGATTCTTTAGACATTTTATTTTCAAATTAAATAATTAAATTTTCTAGTTGCTTTTTATTTGAAGAGAATTCTTAAATTTTTCTTATTTTTGAATATTGATCGATTGTAGGTATAAATGTTACGTTTAATGTTTCAAGCTATAATAAATTTGATGCAAGAGAAAAAATAACATGTGAATTGTTGTCTCTTAATTTTGTAATTATCAAGCTTTTAAGATTTGATTTAGAAATATGTTGCTTGTTGTTTTCATACTTTAAAAAATTTTTAGTTTCTAATTAGCTTAAATCAGTTTTAACATCAAATTGTAAAACATCAATTAGTAGAGTTTATAAATTTTAATGCTAAATTAGAGAATATATAATGTCCAAGATTACATCAGAATACACTGTATTTTCTATTGTAATATTGCAATGCTCAATACTAACCAACTAGCTAAATGCTTCTAAATACATTTCAAAATCATACTTATTTATTTTTACATTTTTGAAACTTATCAAAAGTTCAAGCTATTTTAAATTTTGTTTATTTGTTAAACATAAGGGTTAATATTTTAAAAAGTTAAAAGTAGGTAAATCAAGTAAATCATTGTTTAATCGCAAATCTAAATAGCTTAGCTATGTTAAATTTTTAATGTATTCTATTAGCTTTTCAAAATGTTACTGTTTTAGATACAAAAATTCAAATCGAACGCTTAGTTAATTCAGTTTATTTTTTTTACTAAATTGTTAAAAAATGGATAAAATGTTATCAATTGGGAATAAATCTTTTGTTTGTAATGTATTTTTGAAGCTTAAAGAAGTAATTTAGTTAGTCAAATTGCTGATTTTATCATGTAAGTAAGAAATGCATTACAAATCTGATGAATCAACATTAACTTTAATATCATTTTGAACGTTATCTAAATACTATATTAAAAATTATAAACCATAGCTTATATAAAAATACTAACTTTTTTCATTATTTGAATTTATATTCTAAACTTGGCTACTGGCATCAATCTTTTCTTCTTTAAAATTTTCTTATCCTTAACAATTCTTAGAAT
The DNA here is from genome assembly GCF_000189635.1 of Tetrahymena thermophila SB210. Taxonomy (NCBI): domain Eukaryota; phylum Ciliophora; class Oligohymenophorea; order Hymenostomatida; family Tetrahymenidae; genus Tetrahymena; species Tetrahymena thermophila. The sequence continues at coordinate 15,580 of NW_002476348.1, forward strand.
TAGATTTGGTGTTACCCATATTCTTAAAATTTACGCAAATAAGACAATTTATTTTATATAATCCAATTTAATAAATATATCAATCAATCAAGATTTTTATGTAAAATATAAAAGTAAATTAATTCATAAATAAATAAAAAATTTTCAAAATTTTGTTCTTCAGTAATTATAAATATTAATAAATAATAGGAAGGAGGGAGATGGATTTGCTAGTATAAATAAATAAATAACTATATTAATAAAACTAAAAGTTTTTTTATTTAAAGGAACACAATAGATTTAGAAGAGATGTAAAAGGAAAGAATCGAATTACGATATCAAAAGAATAGATTATTTAGATAGACTGACTCTAAATTGAGTATTTGAAAAGCATCAACGATAAACATAATTTTTATTTAAATTGTTAAGAATTAGTAAAAAAAGAGAAAAGGTTTTTAAATTTTCTTAAATTTATTCAGATTTCACCAAAATATTAAAAAATAAAAGCAATAAAATAAAATAAGTTTTTAAATGGCTGAACAAAAGCATAGGGTAGTAGTTAATTTGTATGATTTATCTGGAGGTATGGCTAGAGTTTTCTCTCCCATGTTCCTTTAGAAACAAATTGATGGAATTTGGCACACTGGTTGTGTTGTTTACGGTAAGGAATTTTATTTTGGTGGAGGCATCTGCTCTGGCTTACCAAAATAGACACCTTACGGAACACCAGTTTAGTAAATAGATGTTGGAGAGACTGAAGTTCCTGAAGAAGTCTTTACAGAGTTTTTGAGAGATATTTCAGATAGATTTACTATGGATAAATATGACTTATTTAAAAATAATTGCAACAACTTTACTGATGAATGTACTCATTTCCTAACAGGATAACATATTCCTGAGTATATAACAGGTTTACCTGATGAAGTATTAAATACTCCTATGGGTCAAATGATAAAACCTCTTGTTGATCAAATGCAATAATCCGTTGTAAATGCAAGTGGTTAATCAGCACTATTCCCAGCTTAGTTTGAAGGTGTTAATAATCCTCAATAAATGTTTGGAAATAATTAACAATAATAATAATAATAGCAATAGGCACCTATTTTCCCTAATGGTATAAATAATACAGATATCCTCAATAAATTTACTTAGTTGAATAATAACTAACCAGTTGATATGAAGAAAGTTGAAGAAGCAACTGATTTAATGGATTACTTTACTAAGGTAGAGGGACAAAAAGCAGTGATTATCGACTTTAACGCTGATTGGTGTGGACCTTGTTAAGTAATCAAGCCAATATTTGCTTAATATAGTGAAGAATACCCAAATATCAAATTTATTTCTGTAAATACAGAAAAAAACAAGGAGGTTGCCCAATAATTTGGCATTTAATCTCTCCCCACCTTCATCACCCTTCATGAAGGTGAAATATCTGCAACTTGGAAAGGAGCTAATCAAGTAAACTTAAAAAATAACCTTGATAAATTAGCAGAAAAGCTTAAATGAAAAATGATTAAAGTATTTGATTCAGTATATGAAAATGTTTTATAAAAATTTATGTTTTACATTTAAATGTATAATATTTATAATAAATAAAATATTAATTTTTAGATATATTAGTTTTTAAAAACAAATAAATTATTTCCAATCAAATTACTTTAATCAAAAAAGTTAAACTAAATATATTAATATCTTAGCTTAAAATTTAAAATACTCATTTTAATTTTGTTAAATTTATCAAATCAATCTTTTGAAATAGATGCAAATTAATTAAAAATTATTTTATTCAGAAGTATTTTTTGGTTTTATTAATTTTTAATAGCAAATAAATTATTTGCAATCAAATTATTTCAATTCAAAAAATTGTAAATATTTATTTTAGAATCTTAGTTTAAAATTTAAAATACTTATTTTAATTTTGTTAAATTTATCAAATTTTTTGAAATAAATGCAAATTAATTAAAAATTATTTTATTCAGGTTATCAGATAAAAAGAATAAGAAAATATAAAATATTTAGGATAGATAAAAGTTCAATATTTTAGATATAAAATAATACTTACTTACTTCTTTGAGTGAACCTATTCAAGTAAACTTAAAATTAATTTAGATAAGTTTGCAGAAAAGCTTAAATGAAGTTATTATTAATTTAATTTAATTAATCAACAATATTAAAAATTTTTATATTGTTTAAACATTTTTACAATAAATAAAAATATTATCATAGGTTTTACTTATTATCAAAAGCAAATGAATTAATTATTTCCAATCAAATTAGTTGATCCAAAAAATAGAAATTATTTAAATATATTAGAATCTAAATTAATATTTAAAAATACTCATTTTAATTTTGTTAAATTTATACAATTATTAGGAATAAATGCAAATAAATAAATAAAATATATGATTTTACCCATATTAATAAATAAAAAAATATAATAATTACAAGAAAATTCAAGATATTTAGGATGGATATAAGGGTTCCATATTTTAGAGATAAAATACTAACTTAATTAGTTTTATAAATTGAAAAATTAATTATTAAAATAGAGTTTTAAATACAGTTTATTAAGAGAGACATTTTAAATATGACTTATTCTGCTGTGAATAGCAATCGAATAAATCTTTAAATAGATATTCGGTTTTTTCCAAAATTTTTAAAAAATCAAGCAAAATCTATTTAAATTTATACATTTACTTAATTTAAAATAATTTAATTTATAGACTACTTGTTTGTTAAATATTCTTAGGTTATTTATTTTTAGGGAAGATTGATTAAAATTATTATTATCAGTTTTTTAAATTTATTGATGAATAGTTCATCAATTTAATTTTATCACAAATCCATAAGTACTAATTCTATATCATTTCTATTATTTGGGTTATTAATGTTATTGTTATTATTATTGTTGTTGTTGTTATTATTAATATTATTGTTATTGTTATTAGCATTATTATTGCTATTGTTGTTGTTATTGTTTAAGTTATTATTGTTATTTTAATTGTTTATTAATGGCTAGTTTATATTATTGTTGTTTGGCTGCTAATCTACATTATTTAACTAATATTCAATTCTCTAGAATACCTTTTTGTAAATAAAATATCCGAATAATGCACTAATTAAAATAATGATCCAATAAATAGTAAGTACATTCATCATCCTATCTGAAAACTCTCCACAACCACTATCATAAACAAAATTTAAGATTATCATATTGATACTTAGCATGAAAAACATAAAGACATCTTAAAAATCTAGCTTAATAATTAATTATACTTCAAATGATGCTTACTGGCTATAAACTATTAGGTATATATAGTATAATATAAACAAAACATTTATACCTGCAAAACAATAACAAATAGACATAATCGAAATTGCCATTTCTCTCATTCTCCCACATCTAGCTCTTAGCTTAGATTCTTGGGATGGATAGATATAAACAGAGAGGTATAAAAGAATTATGCACCTATTAATGCAGTATAATATTTCCTTTCCTATATTCATGTATCTAGTTAGCTGCTATTTGCTAAAATCAACTCTATTTATTTATTTTATTATTTTCTTGATTTATCGAAGACTTTTTTGAAAATTTATTAAAACTAATAATTTTTGATTATATCAAGTCTTTTTTTGCTCTTTTGTTGATCTATATCGATTCTAACTAAATTCAATCTTTTTATTTTATGTTTAAGTCATTGTTTTTCTGTCAAGTTAATTATGTAGATCTTTAAATATAAACAAAGTAGCACTTTTCTTTCTTTTTCATCAATCTATCTATATTAAAAAAAGATTTTTCTTTTAAAATCTTGATTTAATTACACAAATACTTATTATTATTTCTTTAATTTATGCAACAAAAAAAAATAATTTTCAAATAAACATAATTGGATGAATTAATATTTTGTTTTTATTCGAATAGTTATTTCATATAATCGATTCTTAAATAAAATATTAGTTTAGTTTAAATAATTTTTAAAATTTTTTTAGAAACTTAGCAAAATTTTTGAACTTTTTCTTTGATCAAATGATTAATAATCTCCCTCCTTTAAAAAACGTATTTTTATTTATTTATTTACTTATATTTATTATTCATTTACTATATTTTTGTAAATTCATAGATTTTTTTTACTAATATTAATTATGCATTTATTATATTTTCATGGCTTTTAAAAATCTTATCTTAATATATACCTACTTATACAAATCAATTTTTAATTTGAGTTTATAGGATTATTTTATACTTGTAATTAATTTTGAGATATCATGAATATTTTATATTTAATTTTTCCCTGCAATTCATCATTTAAATTATTTACGAGTTAATGGTTTCTGCAAGAAATAAAATTAGGTAAAAATTGAAAAAAGTGATACGTTTTTCTAAAAATATGAAATATTTATCTTAAGTTTTATTTAAAACAAAATTATTTATTGTTTTCTCAATATTTTATTTATTAACATAAATTAATTCTTGACAAATTTAGTGAATTATTGAATTATCAATATTCTATTTTTTAAGAATTAAAAAATTAAATAGTTTAAAAAATAAATTTTAATGGAAATTCCTATAGTTGACCAATATCAGTAAATATAAATTAAATTTAATGTTTTTGCTTTTGAAAGTCAAATAAAATTGTTAAATTTTAGTAAAAATAGAGTTTATCTATAAAATAAGCTATATTTAATTTTTTTAAAATTAAAATATTTAAAGTTCATTTATAGTAAATGTTGATTTTTGAATATTTAATTTTAAGTATGCTATGATTTTTGTTTTAAAAACAATGTTTTGATTTTGAACATATCTAATAATGAATGATTTATTTTTATTTTTTCTACTGGCCTAAAAACCGTAGACCAAGCGATCATAAAAATCTAATTAATTTTTTTATTATTAAAAAATTATGAAATTAATCAGAATAAATTATTAATCAAATTTTTTCTTTAGTCATCTTATTTAATAGCATCATAATATCATAAAATATTTGCTATCTAGTAAATTATTTTTAGATGATCAAATATTTGATTGGTTTTAAGTTTACTCATACCAAATTAGGTTCTTTTATATTAAAAATTTTCAATTAACATTAATCAATTTTTCTTTTCTTGATGAAATAAATTAGTTTAAACAAAATGAATTAATTCATTTAAGAGTTTAATAAAAAATGAATGGAGTATTCAAAAATTAAATATGAATTATAATAATTAAAGATAGGAGAGCAGCACAGTGTTTGTTACAAAGAATGAAGTAAAAAAGAAAACTACTGTGATTCATTCAATCAATCAATCAATCAATAAATTAATAAAAGTCAAATCGATTAAATCTTTTTATGAGAATCAGATCATAAAAAAATCAATCAATCAATCAATAAATCATTATGATTGTAATTGCAAAATAAATTATTGATGTTATTATAAATAAGATATTGTGAAAAAGTGATATTTATTAATCAAAATGGATGCATTTAGCATATTGATTATATATAAGCATATCAGCTAACCAATATATTAATTTTTGTATATTTTTTATTAATTTTGTTTGAAAAGTAGATTTGAAAAAGAAGAGAATACATAATAAACTAAGTATTAAATAAATAAATAAACAAACAAACAATACATATATAATAAATGAACTGGCCTTCAAGTTCAAATAAATCAGGTCTTAATAATAACAGCGGCGGTAATATTCTAAAGGGTTCTTAGTCAGGAGTTAAAAATCGCACTCCTCTGCCTCCTATTAGGTAGACTTCTAAGAAACCCTAAGATCCTAAAACTGCTTAAAACACACAAACACATTTATAGCTTGGTGGTTAGTCTGAAGGAATAATAAGAAGTTATAAAGAAGAAGGATAAATAGAAATGGCTGGAATAGATAATGATTCTAGCTCGCATGAAGAATAGAATGTAATCAATAGCAAATAGGGCTCATATATTTCAGCAAATAGCACAGAGAGAAGAGAATTGCGTTCTTAAAAACCAGATAGCTTCACCAAAATTCATAAAATTCTCTCTAAATGCATTTGTAGCGGAGCAGTTTTTTGGCTTTATATGATTTTCATATTTATATTTGGTATTATCACTATTTCCGTTTGCGGCTCTGCAAGCACTGAATTAAGCAAATTGAAAGATTCTGAGGCATATCTTTATTCACAGGAAACGCTTAATTTATGGCATAACAGATTTATTATGGATATAATACTGACTAAAGGTTAAACATGCCCGTAGAACTATGAATAAGCGTTAAATTATTAGTGGCCAGGCACTCTTTAGGGATGCGCATGTCCTTATACTGTTTAAAACATGTAATAAATATTTTTAGTAAAGGGAAAGTGTAATGCTGAATTACTTTCTTACAATTGCTACGATGTTGACCCTACTGCTCCATAGTTTATTAATACCTGGAAGAATGGGCAACTTATTTGTATTTAAAGAGATCCAAACAACTCGTTTTTCAACTCTCCAACATCATGCAACTCAAATAATCCTTAAAGTAATTTACGTGCCTGCGGTACTGGATAGACCGCAGTTTGTGTCTCTTCAACATAAAATTGTCCAGTAAGTTACGTACAATCATAAAACAATGATAATATAGTTGGAAATACTTAAGTATAGGTAACTAATTTATAAAGTTTACATATTTTCTTACAAATAAAAGCTTTTAATTGGCTTCTTAGAATAGAATTTACTTTCATTTACGAATAAAAAAATAGCACAGTATAGATACAAACATTTAATTTTTAAAATTTAAAGTACCTATTCTAAGGAAATATGAATACATTATTTGGTTTTTTCTATAAAGAACTTTAATTATTCAAAAAAGAGCCTATGCCAATTAAATTTTTCCATCATTAAGCAATCAATAGAAGAAAAGTGTTTATTATAAATATTAAATGCTAAATACCATACGTTCACAAAATAGAGCCGTGAAATCATAAATCAAAATCTCCCAACAAGATTTACTTATGAAACTCAATAAAAATTATTTTGATGTCTTTCATTTTCCTAACTATTACCAATTTAATATAAAAAAAGAAACTAAGACTACAAAAAGAAATTATGTTTTTTATCCAGTGCAAAATTCAGTTGTTAAACATTATAAAATAAGCAAACAAAGAAAGAAAAAAATTTTTAGGTTTTACTTGCAATATGCATAACTGAATAAATAATTTATATCAATCAATAAATCAATAACAGCATACCTATTTTTTTAGTTTATTAAAAAGTTTCTTTCAAAGGGATAATATAATATTTAATAAAATCCAAATATTGTGAAAATAACCAAATATTTTTTATTTAGATAGATTTTGTATTTTAATAAGTAGTTTATTTTTGCTACATCAAATAAAAATTTTAAACTCAAATTAGTATTTTATAAGAAATCAAGCATTCTTGACTCCAAAAAATCATAAACGTCATGCTTAAATTCCTAAGCTGAATTTAAAAAATATTGTCTTAATGGACTTAAAATTGAATTTTAATAAGAAGCAATTTTTAAATTTGTAAATAATATATAAAAAAAGAAGCATGTAAATATTATATTACAAATAAAAATTAATCTATAAGATTAACTATTAATTAGCAGATGTTAAAGTCTCTAAAAGGATTGGGTTTATTTATTTATAAACTTATTATATAGCAAAGTATTAGTGTAAAGTAAATAAGCTTATTTATTTAATATTAAAGAAGAGGATAAAAAAATTTCTTAACAAGATTTATAAATATTATTAAAATTAGAAATTTAATTTGAAGAACCAAACATTAAAAAATATCTATCTGCTTAACTAAAAATGAAAGAAGCTGGGAAAAATAATTAAAAAGAAAAATCGATTGATTTACTATTAATAATTAAGATTATTGCAAATATCAATCTCCCTTTAAATAATATTAAATAAAATAAATACCAATCAATATTACCTATTAAAAATAAGAAATTATAATCAATTTTTATGATCACACAAAAATTTATATCAATAAATTTCAGGTTGCAAATTAATTTGACAAAGATATTTATTTTTGCACTACTTTCAAATTGAAAATCACAATTAAAACAGAATTTAGTTAGGAAGTAAGTTAGCTTAAAATTTTACTCAAAGATGATAATTTAAAAATATCTTTTAAAAATAATTGGATTTTTTATTTTTTTACCTTTATAAAATTTCAAGCTTAGCATAACATTCTATCCAAATAAATTCAGGTCTATAATTTTTCTATGCTGAAAAATATCTTTTAATTAATAGATTTCACATTTATTTGATTGGTTTTTTCTTGAACGTGATTTTTATATATTTAAAGAATTCACCTCACATTTTAAGTTTTGAACAAAGTTTCGCTCCTCGAAATTAAAAACCATATTTAACAAAATATAAAAGCTAAATTACATACATAAATGCATATTCATTTTCTAACATTACAGCTATTTGATTTTGATATACCAGATAAAATTTTTCTTAGATAAAAATGATTTATTTATTTAATTTGAATTTTGTTCAATAAATATTAAAAATTAATTTATATCTGTAACAATTATTAGATCTTACAGATTGACAATACTGTTTCTTTATCTTTCGAGTTCTAGAGCAGTCACTATCCTATTTCATAATTCCGTATTGATGAATACAGCCATTGCTAACATATAACTGAATAACAGATATCTCCTACCAAGAGAGGTGATTACGTCCTCTTAAATAACAGGCGTTAGTACTGCAGCTAAAATGATACTCGTCCTATCTTTTTAGATTCTATTGGTGAAGAAGATCTCTTCCGTAACAATCCTTAGCTATGGTAGCTTGTAATGCAATCTTAACAACTGCCTGCCTACCCTCGTCCTAGTAATACCTTCTAGTGGGTCATGAGTAGTATGCCATATCCAACGTGGTCTATGAGTTGCCGTGACAGCTCTAAGTATTCTTTATCAGTTGCTCAAGAGAAGTTCGATATTGATAATGAAGATTATAATCAAATCCATCTCATAATCACAACTTCCATATCTTTGTTTATGGTTTCTCTTGTTTTGGTTATTATTGAAATTTGGAGAAAATTTGTTAGGTTGGGCGAAGTTCGCTTTTATAAGAGCTAGCGCTTTGAAGATTCTCGTTTCAAAAGTAACAGATTTGAACGTGTTCTCTATCCAAGAGAAAGGGGATGGGTGAGAAATACTTACATCATCACAGCCCTTCATTGGATTTTCCGCCTTCTGAATCTTCCTTCTATATTTATTGCATATTTATAAGTACAAGACAGTATTAATTGGTTTGACAATGCAGTAAGCTATCAGTGTGGAGACACTTTTTTCTAAACAAATATTGCTCATGACTACTCAAACTATCTTAAGTAGTTAAAACAATTTTATGCTGTTATGCTTAGCTTTTGGTGGGTTTTATTCATTATAGATATACTGTACTTTATATTCAACTTCTTCTATGAAATATTACCAGCTAAGGAAGAAGAATTATAAACTGATTTAATAGTAGTTGGAGGAGATAAACAAGAAATTATTCCTATAATGCAAAAAAATAATCCAGTCGCTGTTACTCAATAGCCCGTCTCTGTTCAGCATATTTAGTAGTAGCCAATTATACAAGAGGAAGTAGACGACGAACATTTATTCGACGATGAAAGAAAGAAGTGAGTAAACTATTTATTTAGCTTATAAATAAATACTTTACTTAGCAGCAAACAATAATCAAGTTACATACACAATTATACTAAAAACAAAATACATTTATTTTAAGTTGATATTACTCTATTATGGCATTTCTTTCTCCTTGATTCAATATTATAAATCATATAATCAAGTATACATCCAATTGATAAATACTTAAGTTTACTCCTTCTATATAAATCCATGAATATTTTTCGTAAACAAATAATGTTTATATTTTTTAATAGCGTTGCTATGTGAGATGAAAGTTAAACCATCTCAATAACAGGTTCTATAACTGAAAGAATTTTATTTACTTAATTTAAATAAATAAATAAAAATAATCTCAAAATTCTCTATTTGGATTTATGTTATATTAATTCATTCATTTTAGTTTGTATCTTAATTAACTCATTTATTTTTAATTTATTCTCTTATCATTTCATTTTTTAAAGTTTTTTTCACCAAATTCTATTAAATTTAGAGATAAAAGAATTTTTGCTCATATGCTAAAAAAATTTTAATTTATTAATGAAAAAGTAAATTTTATTTACTAAAAAAATAAACACTTTTATTTTTTATTTTTTTATCAATCTGTTTTTATTAAATTTTAAAAAAATTATTTTAGTACTTTTTACAGACAATAGCATTTTAAATATAATTTTTAAAAAAAGTAAATATAAAAAATTTATGTGAATTAAAATAAATTTTTTATTAAATAACCTTATTAAAGGCATAACAAATTTATTTTTGATTTTAAAAAGATTAGAATTTATTTTTGATATAGAAAGGATTAAATTTTGTTAAATTTTAGCAAGAATATTTTAATTTGACAAAAAAACATTTAATTTATATAAAATAAATCATAATCCATATTTAATAATTTCATCAGAAGTTTCAATTAATGTATGATAAGTTTATATATACTACATACCAAGATCTATTAAGCTCTAGGTGTTATCCATTATAAAGTATTAACCACTCATCCTAAGAGTTTCTTTGTATATTGGCAAACTTTATGCTTTTGCTACAAACTCCTCATGAGTGAGCTCTTTTGTATTTATTTATAATTGAGGCTATTTATCTTAATAGTATTCTTTTAAAACAGCTGCTATATCTTTTACCCACATCGATTGACTACAAGTAATGTATCTCTTTCCTCTTGTCACTTCAAATAAATTATCTTACATTGCTAAAATATGAGCTGCAGCAACATCTCTTACATCAACGATACCAAAGGTTATAGGTTAAGGAATTAATTTACCATTCAACAAACTAAATTTTAGATAATAATTAAATTAAATAAAGATACGATTAATTAAATATTATTATTTACTTTGTAATAACTCCTTAACTAGCTGAAAGGTATTTTGAGAGAGAAGGTCCTAAAATGAGAGTGGGATTAATTGTTGATAAGTTCAATTTATCTTTATTTTCTTCATAAATCTTCCAAGCTTCCTTTTCTGCAAAATATTTTGATTGACCTTTTTTATTTTTAAATCAACTTTAATTTGATGCAATTAAAATGTAAAATATTAATCAAATAATATAAGTATTATATTTTTTTTACCATAATATCCAGAATTTTCGTAGTTCTACCAAATAGATTCATCAAAATGAACTCTTTAGGTATTACCTTCGAATATTGCCTTTCCTGAGCTAGTTAAAACTACTTTCTTAATAGTTTGAGAGTGCTTTACACAAGCATTTAAGACATATCTTGTACCTAAAACAGCAGGGTTTATTATTTCTTCAGGAGTTTTGGCTTCATAATTGAAAGGAGAGGCTACATGAAGAACATATCTGCAATCTTTAACAGCTTCATCCCAACCTTCCTCTGATGAAAGATCAGCCTATGCAAATGACAAATTATTGTGAAATTGTTATGGTATGATTTCATAGAAATGAGAGTATTTTCTCTTATCTGCAAGATTTCTGACAGTTCCTCTTACTTTATAATTTAAGTGAAGTAGTTATTAAATAATATGACTACTTAAGAATCCGTTAGCTCCAGTAACTAAAACAGTATAATTGCTATTCAAAGCTAATTGTTATGCCTTTTTAATAAAGAAGTTTATTTAAAAAAGTAAATAATTTTATTGTTTTTTACATTTTAAGCAAGTCTCTTGATATTTAAATTGTTCATGTTTGCTTATTTTCTTTTATTTATTTATATTTTGGTTTAAGTTTTTATTTGTTTGGGAGATTAAATGTGTTGTTAATTTTATGATTTGAAATTAATTATAATTTTGTTGCTCAAATTGAAATGGCTGATTTAAAGATAAAGTAAAAAAATTAAAAAAAGTAAGTCTTTTTAAAAAATAAAAAAAAATATTCCAGAAGAAAAAAAGTTTTGATTGAAATTAATTAATTTGAAAGGATTACAAAATTTAATTTTATTAATTTTTAATTAAGAGTAAAACATCATAAGATAGATAGATATATTAAATTAAATATTTATCTATATCAATACAAATTTCTGATTATTTTTGATAAATAATTATTGCTTAAATGTGGTTCAAGGGATGATATTAATTACATAAATATTATCAGTATTAATCAAATTTTTTAAAGATAAATAATTAAGGCTTTACAAATTATTCTTTGTGTATTCCCAAAATTAAAAATTAAGGATAATTTTACTTTATTTATTAAATTATATTGAATGGTCAAATACTCTATTTTCTTTTTAACAAGGTATTCTAAAAAAATACACTTTAATTACAGATAAATTGATGTTTAGTCTTAAATTTATATTAAACACAAAATATAAGAAGTTTTAAACATAAAATAAATATTTAATATTTGGGTTACATAATATGGATTTTGTTTTAACTTTATGCAATTGATGATTTTTAATATAAAATTATTGTTATTAATAAACATAATATATATTCTTAAGCAAATATCCTTCATATGATTAATTTTTGCATCATTTTTAAAAAAATTTTATAAGTTATTTATTAACCAAATCAAAATCTAAAATTATTATTAACAAAAATAATTTTAATAACTAACTACTTATAATGATTAAAATATTTTTTATTTCAGATACTTTTTTGTATAAAAATTTTATCAATTTATTTTAAAGAAGTATTAAAATATTAAGCGTATAATAAAATATACTTCTCGCATGTCAATAAAAATGTTTGAAAACGAATTTTAATTTTAAAGAATATAAAATAACTAACAAATTTATTTATTTTTTAGAGGCAAAGACTGAATGAACTATTTATTTTTTAAATATTTTGTTTAGTATTTAAAAATACAGATTAAATTATAAAGTAAATTAAATATCTAATATAAATTTATTGGTAAAATCTGTAAAATATTAATCTATTAACCAAATACTAACTTCTCATTTATTAATAAAAACATATTTTAAAATAATGGTTTAATTGTAACGTAAATTTTTTTACTTTTTTTAGCACGCATGATCTTTTGAGAGTAAAATTTGCTATTTAAATAAATATCTCTCATTTAAATTAAAATAAAAATATTTGATAATTTGTATTGCTAAAATAGATCATAAAAATATTTAAATATATTCTCCATATCAAAAATACAAAAATAGTTCATAAATTAAATGAATTTTCAATAGTTATTATATAATTTGTATTAGAAGTATAATTAATTTTTATTTTCAAGCATTATTTTTTAATTAATTTATTAAAATACTTAAAGGTAATTTATTTACTTCTTGAAAAAAATTAAAAAGACAAAATAAAATAGTATTGAAATTAAATAAAACATAATTTTATTAAGTTTTTAATTAATTACCAATTTAATTTTTCAAATAAAAATATTTAATAATTTGTTTGTTTTGCAATAATAGATCATAAAATATTTAAATATTTTACTCATTACCAATAATAAAATAATACATAAATTTAATGAATTTTCAAATAATTATTAATTTGTATTAGATGTATAATTAATTTTTAATTTCAAGCATTACTTTTTAATTAATTTATTAAAATACTTTAAGGTTCTTTACTTCTTGAAAAAAACAAACAATTAAGCAAGACCAAATAAAATAGCTTTAAATTAAAACATATTTTAAACAGATCAGAAGAAAATATTAAATTAAAATAAATAAATAATTAATTTATTTGACAAGCTTTTTATAAAATATTAAAATAAATACAAATAAAATAAGAAAACTCTAATTAATTTATTGCTTCATAAACCTTTATTATAAGTAACATATTCTATTTTTTTGCCATTTTTATTAATAAGATTGTGGAAAGCTGGTTCTAATTTATTGACATGGCATTTAGTATTTTACTCGAATATTGAGAAACCAATAGTACCTCCTACCCATAAACCTAAAGCTGCCAAACCTTATTTGTTTTATTTTTAAAATTTATTTACTAAACAAACTCTCATTCAATAAAACTTACCAGAACTTACTAAATTTCCTGCTAAATTTCCTTTTGGGAAATATCCATATGACTTTAATAGCTTAATACCTCCGATTGGAATTAAGAATACTGGAATGGGTATAATAACTCTGCTTGCTGCAGTTTACCAGAAAGCCATTTTAGCTATTTTAAAAGAATTATTTACTTACATTTTTAGTTCTACTTTTTAATTATTTACCTGCAATAAAAGAATTTTGTATTTCAATTGGTTCTCCTGTTTCTAAATCTTTAATTTTTATTCCTTTACTATTATTTTAGGGAAAATTTCTTTTACTTTTTAAACCTAACAAAATGAAATTACGAAAAATCTTAGTATCTTGAGAATGCTAAATTGCATACATTAGCAACAGATACACCAATATAGGGAGATATGCTTAAAACAATGTTTGCTAATGTTTTATTGAATGCTAATTTCTTAGAGAGAGCAGCTGTACCTAAACTACCAACGATAGCAGCAGTCACTGCTCCTGAAAATGACACTGTTAATTTTAAAATAGTGGTAAAATTAAATTAATTGTCTTTCTTTATATTTATTTTCTTCAAAGAGTAGAAATTGAGTAATTCATACTTGCTAATTCAGAGCTACTGTAAACATTTGAAACATTTCTATTGAAGTAATTGAAACAGAAGTTGAATGTTTAGTTTATAGATTAGCTCATAACCTAGTTGAAGGGCTATATTTATATTTGATAGTTACTTAATATGCCATGATAAAAAAATTAATTTATTTTACTGTAGGAGGTAAGACTGCCAATCCAAAACTAATTGGAGTATTTGCTAAAACAAAAGCACTTGTTCTAAAGGGATAAGGGATAACTTCTTCAGTTTGAGGATGAACCTAATAAATAGATATTGTAGATGATCATTAAATATATGAATTTTGATTTGAAGACTTAAAACAGATTTAAATTTTAAATTTTTCATTTTTAAGTATTGCTTTTGTTTTTAATTGTATTTAGTCTACTATTATTCAAATTATAATATTGTTGTGGTTAATGGCTATTTACATTTGATAAGACTACGTATTTGATTCTCCATAATTCTTCATTAGTGTATTAGCTTTTTAATGCTGGGTCGGAATCAACTTTCTTTAGAATTTAAATGTATTCCTTAAGTGTCTTTTCTGTGTAGAAGAAATTCCTGTTATCATAAATAATTAATAATTTAAATAAATAAAAAAGAGAGATTTCTAAACTTGAAATAAAGAATTTTACATGGGATTCATCATATTTTTAAAGTGCTCAAGACGGCCAACTTAAGTTGATAAATCAAAAGCAGATTCAAGAGTAGAGTTGTATTGTTTCATTTAAATAAATTTTTTTTTTTGCTTATTTTTTTGAAAAGAAAGAGTAGGACAATTAATATCTTATTTTTATTATTAATCAATAATAAGCAAATAGAAAATTGTCGATTCTTTTTTTGTAACCCAATAGATAAAAACATACCTTCTAAAATTTACATCAATTTTCACTTTAAGTATACTTTTTTTTACTTAACTTTCATGACATCATTTTAGCCAGGAAATATTCATTTTCGAATGTTTTTTACAACTTATTGATCCCCTAAAATTTTTATTCATAAGTTCTAGAACACATGATAAAATTTACGTCATGTTTCTCAGTATCTTTAAAGATTAAACATATTATATTGAGATAAGAACAAAGATACTATTTATTTTTTAAATTAGAATTAGCAAAGTTAAACAATTCTACTATTCTTCTTTGAATTTAATAATTTATGTAAAATTTATTTAATTTTTAAACATCTAAGAAACAATAAAATAAAATAAAATCAAAACAAAATATATGATACATAGATATATACTTAATTTACTTATTTTTACTATAAAAGAATAAAATTTATAATTTTTCAATCATTAATGTTAATTAAGTGCTTAACTTGATAACAACTTAGAACCACATTTTAGAAAAATAGTAAATATCAAGCATTGATTCTAATACATTATATTAATTTTTTATTAATGTAATTCAAATACAATTTTCTTAATATTTTTTGAAAATTAAATAAAATTTACTGATAATGTTTAGGAAATAAATAATTTCATAATGATGAAAATTACAATTTTATTAAGATAGATTTTGTTTCTATGTTAAATTTTTAATATCTTATTTAAAATTAAAGCATCCTATTTTTATATTTGAATTTAATTTAAAAAACTATTTTTATGATTTCAAAAGATCCCAAATAGAAATTGTTTTATTTTTTACAAAAAAGTTATTATGAGAACATATCATTTTAATATAATTCCTTGAAATAAAAAAAATATTTTAGATTTTAAAATTAAACTTATTAAAAGTTGATATAAATACAGAATGTCTAATGTAAAATTAACTTAATGTAAATCATTTAAATTTCTTTCATAATTGTTAATAAAAAATTATGTTATAATTTAAAACATTTTAAAATTGCTATTTGGTGTAACATTTTGAAGCAAAAATATATTAATTTTAAAAGCTTTAATTGAAAAATATTTTTACATAGAGTTTATTTAGGATTTAACGATGTTTTCAGTATTTTATTGTTAGAATTTTGTTTCTATTTATTTATTTAATCAATTATTGCTGATTTTATTAATTTTCTTATTTCTTTCTAAAATTTTAATATTTTGGGTTTTTCATATTTATTTTTTACTTTTTATTTTGATAAAAGTAAATTTGTAAGATGAAAATTATTTTTTTATTAATTAGAGATCATTAGAGGTGAGTAGATTGATTATAATTAATTAAGCAAAGATTATTTATATTTAATGGATTTTTTATAGGAAAGAAAAGTGTTAGATTTCATTATTGCTATTGCCATAATATAACAAAATAGATAAAAAAGCATTTATTTTTCATTGATGATATACGAGTTAAGAAATTTTGAGTTGGTTTTGATTTTGCCAATACATTTAGGGTTTTTATGTATTTATGGATTTTAGACATGAGTCATTTTATGCAATAAAATAATTTGAGTATTTGTACAGGGATGTTAAAAACTTTTAGGAATATGCGTAAATATTTGCACCATGATTAATTACTTAAAAAACTTAATAATAATCAAATTATTTAATTGTTGTTTTTTTTTTTGTTTTTCTTAATTTTTGTTTGATTTTTTATCAATTATGAAAGTAATTGGTGTTTGTTTTTCCTTTTAAATAAATAAATATTTATTTATTAATTTTTTCAGTTAAATATTTTCTTATTAAAATTTATTTGAATTTAAAGATTTTTAATAAATAAATAAATAAATACTTTAGAAATAAATGATTGTAAAAAAGTTCAATAAAGCTGTTAGAAATTATATATTAATTAAACTAAAAAAAATTAATAACTAAGAAAAAAATAAAAGAAGTGACTATTCGTACTTCGTAAAACTAAAATAGTTTTTAAAAATAATTCATTTGCTTTAAATCCTCCTACGCTAGTTTTTAAGTATGGCAAATTAATTATTAAACATCCTTTAAGTATGCGAAAAAATAGTTTTACTAAGTTCAATCAAGAATAGCTTTGCTTCTTCTATTGTGCATAAATTATTCATAAATTATGATTTATTTATTGCAAATGGTTTGATCAAAATTAAAAAATAAATGAATGAAAAATATTTAAATCTTTATCAAATTCACAATAAGACTTAGCTGAGAAAAAGCTCATTTTCTTTTTCTAAAATAAAATTAAATTATTAAAATACTTTTTATTAAAATAAATAATGCTCTCTTGACTGACATATAGCCTCTGCAAATAAAATACTCTCTTTTTAAATAAAACATACAAAAAAGATATTAAGAATAAATAATATAAAAAACTAATAAAAAAAAGTAAACATAAATTTAAATGCGAAATAATAATTTTATTGTTTAAACACTAAACTGTAAAACAATAAAAAACCTGTTTAACCTATTTCTATTCTTAAAAAAATATAATAATTAAATAAATAAAATATTTTTAAAAGTAATTTTTTATCTTTAAAAAAAATATACTGCTAATTGCCAAATATTAACAATCATCCCTACTCCTTTTAATTTTTTGATGAAAAATAGAATTAACTTTAAAAAATATTATAAACTTTTTTATTAATTGTAAAATGTTTAAGGGTAGACAGTATATTAGAATTTATTTAAATTAAATATTTTTATTTTTTTGGTAAGCATTAAAAAAGCTTTTTAAAAATAAATTGAGTTATTTATTTTAGATACTAAATTAATTAAAAATATTATGAAGCAAGAAGTAAAATGTTTAAAAAAGAATAATTACATTTATAAAACTCAAGATTTATACTTAATAAATTGGATTATGTTTAACAATTTAATACTTATTTGATATAAAATCAAACATAAATGAATGAAAGAAGAAATAATTAAACAAAGAACAGATAAATTTATGTCAATGAATTTTAGATTAAAGGGAAAAAAATTTACCACATATTTTGTAAAAATTTAGAGGTCTATAATAATAAAAAAATTAGTGATAATAAAAGTTCAATTACAGTTTAATTTTATAAAAATTATATTCAATTTTTAAAGAGCTTTTTGCATATATTTAAGTCTAAAACAAGCATACTGTAAATATGTTAAGTTTTTTCTAGTCAAATAATAAAATTTGAAAGCAAGTTAAGTTAAGAACTATAACTATATTTTTTTTAGTTGTTGGTTCTAACTATAGTTCTATGTAAAAATTTAATATAATACGATTTTTTTAACAACAATCAATTGAAAAATATTAAAATTTTATAATTAGTTTGTTTTGTTTCAAGAAATAAATTATTTAATGGATTAATTTTTAAATAGAAAATTATTGGATTTTTAAGATATGAGTTAATAAGTAACTTGCAAAGGCTCAAGAAGCCTTTTTATTCTTTTATTTACTTTTGATAAAAATTTTGAAATTAAGGTTTCAAAAAATAATAATAATAAAATATATTTTGTTTCAATTTAACTTATCAGTTAAATTATTTTACCTAAAACTCATAAAATAGATTTTTAAATCATAAATCTGAGAAAATATTATTAAAATGTAACACTTTTTACATAAATAAATAAAAATAATAATTGTTAAGATCATAGGCAGGATTATTTTAAAGATTGTCATAGCAAATTGTAATAATAATAATATTCATCAAAAATATATGTTAAGTACTTTGTGTTTAGTTTGTAAACACATTAGTTTTTATAGTGTTTAAACAAGTAAGTATCTATAAAAGACTTATGTAAAATACTTGCCAAAATCAATTTACATTAAAAATGTTAGGTTTCAAGATTTTAGATTACTAATTTCTTGATGAAATTTATTATGTGTTTTGCTAAATTATGAAAAGGACTCCTAATTTGATTGATTTCTTTACAATTTATTGGATGAGGTTTTTTGTCTTTTTAAATATAAAGTTATTAAAAAATTTTTGATGAGTTATTTACATTTATTAAAAGTGCAAAAAACCTTTATTAGATAGATTCAATATAAAAAATTAATAATAAACAAAAAGACAAACATATTTAATTAAATAAGGATAAAGTATTATAAATTTATTTTGCTCCATCAATAAAATAACAAAACAGAAAGAATATTTTAGATTCGCTTCATAAAAGGAAAATCGTTTTCATAGTTGAAATTTAATTTATTAGTTAAAATAAATATACAAATGAGTTAGTATTTTAGAAACGCTGATATGTTTGGCGCAGAAGTTAAGATTTATTTTTAAAAGCTTTAGTATCATGGTACTTGTTGGGGTGTTTTATTTACTACCGTGATGTATTTGGTAATTACTTTTGCCACAGTTTACTATGGTGAAGATTTAGTGTATAGAAAATCGCCATAGACAACATATAGTTAAGAAAATGTTGTTCATCCAGAAAGATATTATCTTACACCAAAAACATTTACAGCTGCATTTGGTATAGAAGACTCTGTTACTTGGAATCAAATAGTAGATCCAACTATATACACAGTCACAGCTCTTAACAGAAAAAGATTTAAAAAGTATAATACTACTTCTTAACAATATTATTTTGAGGAGCACGTTCTAGATTTATAGCCTCGAATTTGTGATTAAAGCTAATTTTAAGTGCCAAACACTCAGTCTTATTTTGAATCCTTGGCAGGGGTATAAAATATGTATTGCTTTTCTTTTTCTAATACAACTGATAGTAGTCCAGATCAAGAAGACTTAAATTCTCTCTATATAGAAGGAGATTATACGGCTGACGCTTTCGCTTAAATAGAAATAGGATTTTATGGTTGCAAAAATAAAACTCTTATAGAAATATAATAGCTTCAAAGTTAGGGTCTTCCTGTTATTACCTGCAAGCCTTAATCAGAAATCGACTTACACTTGCAAAACGCTTATATCGGAATGTATTTAACGACATAAAATTTTGATCCAAATAACTTCGAATCACCTTTTTCAAACGCTGCTACAGACTTATTTTGGCCTGTATCAAATAGTCTCTCTAAGTACCTTACTGTAAGCTATAAGAACACTTACATAAATTCTAATTAAGGATTATTATTTGATGACGTCGTAATTGAGAAAGGATTCTAATTAGCTTCGGACAAAGAATAGCTAATACTTCCCGTAGATAACTAATTTGCCTATCTTAATATTCGTTTCTAAAAGGGATTATAAGATAGAATTTTTAGAACATATAAGAGCATAGGAGCAGTAATAGCTTAAATAGGTGGTATTGCTACATTTATGAGAATATTAGGATTTATAGTTGCTTTTCCAATTAGTAAGCTTTAGCTCAGAAAAAATATTATAAATGAGTTGTTTTCTTTCTCTGAAAATGCAAATGCATCTAATAAATAGCAAAATCCAATGAAGCTATATTAAGAATGCTATTAAATCTCAAAAAAAAATGAAAGTCAAGCTTATCCTAATTCTTAAACGTACCTTAAAAAGAAGACAAGTGGGACTTTTATTCAATAAAATTCTAAATATTAATTTGTGGAAACTGTCTAAGCTGCAGACGATTAACAATAGAAAAATATCCAATAGCCAGATTAGAATAATGTTTCTCGAAATAAATTTAAATTAGAAGAGCTACAGAAGACCAATTAAAAATACATAAGTGAAAATCTTAACTTGGAATAAAATAAAAAAGAAATTTAACTTGAAAATTTTTGTTAATAGCTTGTCGAAAATTAAATCCAAAATGACAAAACTGCTTTAAACTAATATAAATAAATTGATACGCCAGCTACTTCTGATAATTAAAAATCTCTGATAAACAAGAAATATAAAAGCTCCAATAATCATAGATAGAGCTAAAATAACCAAAGCGCTGAAATATTGAATTAAAAAATTGATGATAATATAAAAAATTCTTATTATAATAAAAGCAACTCTGGAAAGGACAATCATGAGAACTACGATTAATTATTTAATCATGATAAGAAGAAACAAATGGATTTATCATTTAGTGATTCAGTTCTTTATTATCTATTCCCTTGCCCCAAACGTATAAAAGTAAAAAAAAATAAAATTGATTTCTGTAATTAAATTATCTCTGAATAGTTTGATGGTGTTTACATTTTAAAAAAATTATTAGAACTAGAAAAATTAAAAGCGATATTATTAAGTGAGGAGTAATTAAAACTTTTTGAATACATTCCAAAGCCTGTTATTGACGATTAGTCAGTAGCAGATTACGCTTCACTCAAATTTTAAAAGAGTCAAAAGTAATTTTTAAACTCTAATAACTTAGAAGATACTAAAGGTGCTAAGGATATATCAAAAAATGTATCGCCATCTTAAACAATCTAAAATAATTTGAGTTCTTAAATTCAGTTTAATTAGAACACATTCAACATATTAAGAATATAACCTAAAACAGATCAAGAGAAATCTCTTGAAGCTCTGTAGGCATTAAAAAAAATATTCTAGAAAGATAATCTATCAAAAAAAGATGTTAAGATACTTCAAATGATAGATCCAAAATTCTAATAGCCTAATAAAATTTTTAACTCCTCAAATAACAACTCTGATTACGAAGATAAAAAATGTGATTTTTCCCCTATCGCAGCAATAACTAATTAAAGAATAAATAATCAAAATGAGCTAATTAATTTAAATGAAATTAAAAATAGTGCTGACGGAATACAAAATAGTGTGATATCAAACAATATTACAAATTAAATTAATAATTTTAAAATCAATAAATTTAATTAAGTGTAAAAGAGTATAGGAATTGTTCAGTATCCTGATGAAAGTGTATTTCCTCTTGAAATTAATAGTTAATAAAATAGTTATTCAGTCAATAATAATGATTAATACTCAGAACAAATCCAAGAAAATTTTCTTTAAAATAACAAAATTGATGCATCTGCAGCAAAACTCTATACCATGAATTTTTTGCTTCCTTTCTAGAGATTTTCTACTTTATCTCCCACTAAAAAACAGAATTCCTTAGTATAAATTAAAGAAAACTCCTCCTCAAACTGAAACATACCATATTTGAAATTTCATATTTATCATTTTAACCAACCAAACAGTCTCATATATTTACATTAGATTAAAATTATATTTTTTGATGTCAATTCATACATTAATGTTCTAAAATAAATTTAATAAAATTAATTCTTTAAGACTTGACCATTTTAATATAAATTTTCGATTTTCTATTTGCAAGAAGATCTTAATAAAAATGATTAATAAAATAATATAAAAAATATCTCATAATTCATCAAAAATCCAACAAAAAAATCTTAAAAATATCAAATAATTTATCATGCTACAAAAATGAAATATTGTTCAAGTTTTTTATTATTGCATAGCTTATACATTTACTATTTACTTAAGTATCATAAATTATATTTAATATTTTTAATCATGAAAAATAAGAAATCTAACTAAATATATTCTTTCATTAAACGAATCAGAGTTTATCTCAAAAATATTTTTATCCATCAGAAATCTTGACTATGTTTAAGTAAATTACATAGAAATAACAAAGTATTTTTTAAAGTTTTGAAATTAAAACACTATTTGAAATAATAATCTTAATTAAAAATCTGATATATACCTTTAATAAAAACTAAATTATTTCATTTTATGGTGATAAAAAAAAAACAAAACCATTTTAAATATTTTAACATTTATACTCAGTTTATTAATTTACCAAACTTAAACGATATATCTTCAAAAATATGATGTTTTATTAAATGCAATATCAACTTAAATTATTTGTTATTTTTAATTTTTAAAAATACATTTTAGATTTTAGGAGTTATTAATAAAAATATGAAATTGTAGTTTGTTTGATAAAAAATTAAATCCAGCAAGAATTATAAAGAAAAAATTATAGATTTCATAAAAATTTCCATGATATTTAGATTAAATTTAAAGGTAAATATTTAGAAATATATGCATTGAAACTACTAAAGTGAATCATATAATAGTATATAAAGGAATTAAGTTGTTAGTATGAAATAAAATTACTTTTAGCTAATCAATCAAATTGTCTTGTAATTTTAAACAATTATTAAGAATTATTTATTGGTAGCTCTAAATAAGATAACTTATCACTGATGACTAGTTAGTTATAAAGAAGGTTAAAAAATAGGTTAAAAGTACAAAGAAAATGGATGAGATTTGAACTGCTTTATTAAGAATGCTAGAGAATTATTTATTTTATAGAATAAACTAGAAAGATAAAATTTTTAATTTTTATATTTTTTTAAAATTATTATAGGATACTATTAATAATAATAGACTCTAATTTATTAATATTAGTTGGTATATTTCTTAAATTAGATAAAGAACAGTTTAAGTTAAAAAAATGACAAAAGCTTTATAAATCATTTATGAAAAATTTTTAGCATTTACCATATTTTTTAAACAGTTAATTTTTGACATAATATTTTTATTAAAAATTCTTCCGAATATGTTTTCTGTTTATGTATTAACCTATCATCTATATATTCTTTAAAATTGTTCAAAGAAAATATCTACTAAAAAGTAAGAGGAAGAGAAGCTTATTCCTTAGATATAACAAAGAAGATAAAGGCTCTCAGACAAAACTTTTGAAACTAGCTAGTTTTACTCTTTTTAGCACAAGAGTTTTTCCTTTAGGAAATAAAATTTTATTTAAAATTAAAAATAACATAAGAACTAACTTGGTATTTTAAGAACTCAGGTAAATCAGTAAAAATTTTTAAGAAACAGTAATGTAAAAAAATAAATTGCTTGCTTCAAATTTTGAATTAAAATTTTGTTATCAATATTTTTGGCATACTTATATCTCAAAATACATGTTTTTCATGTTAAAGAACAGAAATTAGAAAAAACAAATTCAAGAGATAGAATATAATCAACATTTAATAATTGCAAATATCTTAGTAGGATACAACTTTATTAATATGATTTTTTGAAAGTATTTTTTCTCTAAATTTTAAGGTATTTTTGTTTCATTAAAATTTTTATTTTCAAAATTATTGATTACATTTTTATAAAATATTTGATATATTAAAAATAAATGAAAAACACCTTCTAAATTATTAGTTAATTAAGTTAAAAAAACATCTAAATAATATTTCATAAATTTGAAAGGAATTTAATACTTTTAATTAATTTTTCTTTTGGCAATATCTTTAATTAATTATATTATTTGTATTTATCTTTCAAAATTAATTTTCATAATTCAAAATTTAATTTTTTATTTGTAATTTCTTCTTATTTTTTCCTTATAATCAAATATTAATTAAAACAAACTAATACAAAAGAAAAACTATAAAAAAAAAATATCTTTCAAATCCACAACAGAATATACTTATCTACTTAGAAATTTCAAGGCACGCAATCAGGAATGTATTCATCTGTTTAGAAATGTAGCAAGTTACTCAAAAAGTATGGAGGCTACATTTAACGAGCAAAGTTTTTAATACTACAAGCACTACATGGCAATAAATATACGATCCTTTGGTCACCTAATATTTGATAAATTAATTCATTATTATGGTGTATCAAATGCCAAAGTGCTTCCACTCGATATAATCTCAAATTTTTTAAACGAATCTATAATGCTCTCTAATAAGATGAATACCAATCAAAAGCCAAGAGATTTCTTTGTAGAGACTCATACTTCTAGTGGATTTTTTTTCTCTCATTAATATATAAAAAGTATTTTTTAAATTTAGGCAGGCAACCAATTTTAATGAATTTTAACATGGCAATTGAGGCAAAATAAATTTTAATATTAAATAAATAAATAAAAATAATAAATGAATAAATATAAAGATCAGATAAATAACCCGACTGATCTCAAACTAAAATCAAATAAAAATAAATAATAAAATATAAATAAATAAATCAGATAAAAAAAATAAAGCAAGCTAACAAACAGAGAAAAAAAACAAAGTAAATAAATAAACATTAAATAAATAAAACAAATAAATAAACACTTAAAAAATAAAAGCAAATAAAAAAAAAAAACAAACAAAATAAAAATACATAAATATGACTCTGATATAATGTGCATTACGCTAAGATAATTTTTTATATTTAAATTTTTTTATATGCTTTTTTTAATAATCAGAAAGAAAAAATAATTTGTTCAAAGAAAAATATTGTTTAGATTTAAATTTTAAGAGTAATAAACTAATTTTTAAACATTAAATATTTTTTATAATCAATTTACTAAACATTTTATTATTTACAAACAAACATTGGCAATATTTTATAATTTATTGCTATTGAAAAAGTATTAAATATTAATTTTTAATGAATGACATAAAAGATTTAATTAAAAGACAAACAGTTTTCATTTTTAAAAGTTTCAATCATTTTTCGTCTAGCTGTTGATCTGAGTCTTAAGAAATTATAATCTTTATTTCTTTTTCACCTATTTTTATTGTATTTCATTAATGAGCTAATCTAATTTTTTTAATTAATTTACTTTGCTCCTGCTTAATGTTAGATTTACTACTTGTTTCTTAGATATTAATAAATTTCCTTTTCTTCTTTAAGTTAGACAAGCAGTTTTAAGCTAATATTTAAAATGTTTGAAAATAGTTATTTTCTTAAATAATTAATTAATTACCTATTAACGAATGTTTTGATTTTAGTTAGTTAGTCTCCAAAGTATCTTAAGTTTATACACATTTTATATTTTAATCTACTATATCTAAAAACAAAATAAAATTATTATCATTTCTTAATTCGAATATTTTACTCGATAGTTAAAAAATTAAGTTTTTATTTTGCTAAGCACCACCAGTTATTTGGTTTAAAGATTTACTAATTTTTGTATAATATTGAGACTCATCTTAGAAGAACTTAGCATTTTCATTATCTTATTTTCTTTTCTTAAAATCAAGAAATTGCTTTCTGAGAAACTACCAAATTATCATCTTTTTTTGAGAGCTGCTTCTCAAAAATATTATCGAATAAATAGAAAAAACATTTTTTTATAAATATTATTTGAGTTATGGGTGATCATAATTTATTTTATTAGCCAATTTATTAAACAAATTATTGATAATTTTTTTAAGTAGAGACTATTATTAACAATTCAATAGATAGGATATTATAATTTCTCTTACTATTTTCAAAAGCAGGAATGCAAAAATAAAAGTTGAAAGCATAGTTACTATTTAAATTATAATCTGCTGCTCTAATTCATTTTGAATAGTATTTTAATAAGAAATTAGAAGCATTATTATAATCTCTATAAATGAACAAATTTAATCAGATTCCTAAAATTCATTCTATATGTAGGGTTTCTTTTTCGAAAGCTATTAAAGATATGCCATTAGAATAATTGAGATGTAAAATCCTTTTCTAAAGTTGTCATTTTAGAAGAAGCACAAAATTGTCACTATAAAAATTCTTATATAAATTTTAAAAATCTCCCAATGAGAATTTTATATTTTATAGTCGCAAGTCATAAATCCAACCTATTTCCATATAAAATATATTTTTACTTGGAAGCTAATCTAATAAAATATTTTACCTATCTTACAGAATTGGTGAAAGTTGGCTTTAAAATTTAGGAAATTTTTATTTTGTAGTAAAGCAAGAATGGGAATAAAATTGCCCAGATAAAGAGTAAAGGAAGAACAATAGCAAATGAATACGTATAGTATTATTATGTATAGCATTTTTCTGTCAAATAGCTAGATATATAATATTATTAACCTATTTACCTACAGGAAGTTACAGAAAAGAGACTGTATATAATGTTTTACTAGAATATAAAAGCAAAAGCTATCAAAAGTGATATTAAAGAGTTTTTTGAATTTAAGTAGAGTTGTAAAGATATTTTTTCCGAATCATTTTTTTTAGAAGCCAGAACCAAATAAGTAATTTTAAAAGCTAAATAAGTTATAAAAAGTAAAAACAGTATAAGAATATTGAAGTAGAGTAGCCTCATATAATGCAGAGGAAGAAAGTTAATAGATAGCTAATAAAGAATGCAGTCTAGAGTAGAGTTCATAAACATAAAGGGTGATAAAATAATTTAGAACCAATCTAAAAATTTTATATCAAATCTAAAGCTCTACATAGCAGTTAAGACCAAAATGTGATGTATAAACAGTTTAACCAATTAAGTCTTTTAAGATTTTTAAAATGCTGAGTTTCCTAACACTTGCATTCCTGAAATATGAATCAAATTCAGAATTAATTTGTTTACTTGAGAGCGATTAATTTCAAAAATAATTATAAACACAAAGACTATTATCGCCAGCACGCTAATAAAGAAATTTAAGTACTATTTTTTTATATCAGAACACCTTTAACAACTATCAATGTGGTTATTTACTAAATTAGACTTTCCATAACTCTCACCCCAAACTTTTCCTAAATTTAATAATTGGAATTTTATTAAAATAAAATTTAATTTTAGAAAAAAATAAAGTGCTTTTAAATATAAATTTAAATACCTTCATAATCGCATGTTTCACATAAAGGACCTATATATCCGATCGAGCAATAATGAGTAGATTCGTTTCCGTTGCAACTCTATGGAAAATTATTACAGTAATGAATTACATCTGTGCTCTCGTTTTCTCTCCAAAATCCTTGTCTTAGTTTGATTATATTTTTTTTACAATAAACTGATGTTTTATAATCACATTTCATGCAAGCAGTTGCTTATTCAGGATTTTCTAATGAATAAGTTCCTAATGGGCACTCTTAACAATTAATAGTGGAGCATGTAGGACATGATTTTAATGGGATTTCACCAATTTCGCAATTTCTAAAAGTTACATTTAAATAAATGTCATCTCCTTTTTAAAATTCATATGTTTGTGGATCAATAACATATAACGGATTAACTTCCAACTTTATGACAGTCTGGCTATTAGGTATGCCTTCGATGGAATACTAATCAAAAATAAATTTTCCATTAAAATAATCCTAAAAAACATCTCCATCTATTTAAATATTAGAATTTCCAAAATTATCAGTTACATTACTTTTAGAAAACTTTGTGTAATTTTATTATTAATTAGGTACTTTATTTAGTTTTGTTGTGAATTATTTTAGCTCCTAAACTAGAGATGGGCTCATAGATTAAATGTTGACGTTTGAGAAATCCACTTTTTAGTTAAACTCGTCTAATAGCTCAAATACTACCTATTTTTCATTCTATCCACTTCTAATATCTTTAAATAAATTTTTTTGAAATTCTTTTTACTCAATTAACTTTTCTTCATTTCCTTACTTTTCTACTTGCACAATTTAACTCACATATGAACCAATATTTTTACCAAATAATCTCCCTTAGTTGTCTGAGCAAAAGTTAGAAGAATATGTTCCACATGAATCTTGAGAATATATTTCTTAATTTTCTGTTTCCTGGATCAATCTACTAGTTGGATTTCTCATAAATGATGGCTGTAAATTTATATATCTGACTGCTCCACCTATTTCAGCTCTATTAGAGATAAAAGTATTTTCACTTAAATCTATATCAGAGTTATCCAAAACCAAGCATCCTCCACTACCCGAAGAAGAATTTTCTCTAAATTCAAATTTACGAATCTTTTTATATTAGCATTAAAAAATACTTACTAATGAATAATAGTAAAAAAATATTTTATATTACCCTACTATTTTTTAAGCCGTTTCTAATATACATAACACCACCATCTATTTGTAAATATATTAATAAAATTATTAGAAATTTTTCATAAAAAAGAAAAACTATTTTGCAAAATTTTATTCATAAAATTAGTTTAAATTAAAATTTTTGTAAAATAATTTTTAAATTAAAAGCAAATAGTTAGATTTATTTTATTGTGTATATAATTAATTAAAAATAAAGTTTTACCTGTAGCTTCATTTTTTATCGCTTTACAATTAGATATATTAATTTCAGATTTTTCAATTAAAGCAACTCCTCCGTTATAACCATTGTTAGAGATAAATTCAGAGTCTTCAATTTAAATGACAGAACTTGATATATATAAATTTGAATATAAGTCTGATTTGTTATTTTCAAATAGAGCATTTTGCAGTCCTCCCTTACTATTTAAAATGAATAAAACACCTGACTGTTACGACTTATTAGATATAACTTTAAAATTATTAAGTTAGAATTTGTTCGATATTATTTAAATAAAAAATGAATCATCAAATTCATTGATATTATCTTTTATAGTCATTTTGTCAATATAAAATTCGTCTTCAAAGATTGTTCTTGTTTCAAGTAAACTTTAATGTCTGCTTTCATAGTATGGCTGAGAAATTAAAAATAAAATTCCTGTATTATTTTGGTAATTAATTTATGACATAAACACAATACGGTTTATAAAAAGTTGCAAAATGGTAGATTTCATAAAGCTGCTCTATGAATTATTAGTAGCATTTACATTTTTTATTACAGATTCCTTTGTTTGTGTGGCAACAATGACTGCACTTCCATCAAAATAGGTGTTGTTGTAAAAAGTTAATCCATTTAGGTAAAATTCCTTAGACATATTGGATATATTTTAAGGTACATACTATATTTATAAGATTGTAGATTTGTAAATAGCTCTGCAGTGTTCAATTTTTAAATTAAGCACGTTGGCGCTATCAAAAGACTGTAAAAGGAAAATCAAACTTTTCTTAATTAACTGATTTTAAATCAAAATATCATGTAAGTTAATTTGCTTGATGTTTACAAAAACAAAATAGCGGATATTTACAGTATTGAATTAGGTCAATTCAACATCTTTCATAGTAAACAATGTTATATTTTCAAAACTTTATTCAAATTAAATTTTATTTAAATTTAAAAGCATATTTTTAATAGTGACAGAATTAAAGTTGCTCACACTTGATGCAAATTTAGGAGAAATCACTATACTATCTCTATTTTCTATTGATTGCTCAGGAAAAAATGAAGCAGGATCGAAGCTTCTATTTTCTGTGTCAATATAATCTGTATTATTTAAATAAGGTGGACTAGTTAGGGGTTCTTTTTAATTTTGTGATGAATCATTTTTTTTACTCTCTCCATCTTGTTACAATTTTACATCCTCTTAATTAAATTTAACCTGGTAAGTTAAATTAGTTTTTTAAGAAAACTCAAAAGAGGGAAATTCACTTATTTCACCCTTTGAGTGAAGATTAAAGACAAAATTAAAACTCTCTATCTCATATACCTCCTTGGATATAATGTTAAATTATTCTATATTTTTTATAGTTTTCTTAATACAATGCTAACTACAGTGAGGGTTGAATTCAACTAAACATTATTAGGAACCTTTTACAACTAGTAAAAATTCTACCATAGAATTACTATTTGCTATAGTCATCTTGATTGATAAGTTATCTTAACCGTAGAATATATTTTTATCAACATTAAAGCTAAATCTATCAAATTAATTCTTTTATTATGTAAATTTCTAAATTTGCTTGCTGCTTTCATTAGCCTCATTTACTTTTATCAAGAAAAAACTCTAACTAAACTGACTAAGAATATACTCATCAGATAAAATTATGAGATCTTTTATTTTTTATTACTTTTAAAAAATTTTTATAGAAATTAAAGTAATTTAGTTAAGAAAAAAAAAATTTTTTTAAATTATTTTTGAAAAGAATTAAAATAAATACTGCAAACACTATTAAATTTCTCAAGTTTGATTTGACTTATAAGGTTTTATATGAGATAATTATATAGTGAAAGCTAGAGGCTAAAACTATCATGTCATATTATTTGTCTGTTTTTATAGCTAAAGTATATCCATTCGTAGGAGATGGTAAGCATGTTAAAAATTCAAGATCTGGATATGAAAAGACTTTAACATTATTGAATGATTATGGTGTATACGCAATCAAATAGTCTTCAGCTAAATAAATATTACTTATTATACATTTACTATTGTCTTGTATTATTTCTGGAGTTACAGAAAAATTATTTAGAAAAGGAGATTACATATAATTAGGATCACATAGATATAGCTACTTATAAAGAGTAAATGATTCACCTTTTGAATTGAATTCATAAACATTTATAAGTCCATCCCAGCTATATGAAATTATTCTTCTTCTAGAACTCTCATCAGAATAATCTCCAAGAATATTGTTTATTATCTAAGAGTGATCTTACTTTTTATATATATATTTTTTTAGTTGATAATTATACACAACAATCGAAAAAGATTAAGATTAAGTAAAAAATAATAGGTTTGAAACAGGATCTATCTTTATTAGGTCTATATAGGATTTAATTTTTTCCTCAATAGTCATGTTGTCATTTCCTTCTTCATTGTCTGCGTCTTCCATGTTTAATTCTTCTATTTATTCTTTTAATGGAGGATTTATTTCCCATGATACCTTAAGCTCCACGTCATTTAGTAGCTCATAAGCTATAATTTTATATTCTTTCTGGCAAAATAAATATTATTGTCTCTTCTGTTTATTTTAAAACACTTTTTAAGTTTAGAAATTATGCACAGCTGAAATACAACCTTGATCAAAATAATTGATTAATTTCAAATCATCTACTCTAATATGATATATTCCTCTAAAATCCACAAATATTAAGGAATTTTAAGAAGGAACTTAGAATATATTAGTATATAAAGGAAATTCATTATTCTTAATTACACCAAGAATATCTTTGGTTCCATATTTACAATTCCATTTCATCATTTAAAGACTTGTGTCAATGTAAAAAATCTCTGAAGAGTTTCTTTCATTTCTTTGGGCATTAATAATACCAAGTTCTTTCCTTGATTCAAAAATAAAAGTGTCACGTAACAATCCTTCATAGTTCCAAATATTAAGTAAGCCCTCATATTCAAATGCAGTAAATAAAATATTTTATAGCCATTTTCCTACTGGCTTAGTTAAGCTATTTGTCTCTTATCTAAACTCTTATTTGAGAAATAGAGAAGGATATTCAAGTAGTAATAATCCTCCATTTACATCAGTAACGATAACAATGTTAGCAAATTCATCAAATACAATATTCCTGAGCTAATATTTACCAAAATAAGTGCTAATAGTTTTATGGTCATTTTTAACATAGTTTCTAATCTAAATTAATTTGTCATCTCCAACTGTAATAACATAGCCCTAGCTTACTACCAATTTGAGATCCCAAATTCTCCCATTATGAATTTACTCATATATAGTATGCTCGTATTAAAATCTATTCAAAGCTATTAAGAATCCATTTTACTTTTATATAAAATTTGTCATAAAACAAAAAGAAAAATACAAATAAATAAATTTACATCTATACTAACTATAATGTTTCTTTTAAAGTCAATCTCGCCATAAATACCTAATTTTGTAAGGAATATACTCATTTATTATAAAATTCAGCTAATTAAATTACCTAAAATTGTAGATATATTCTTCCATATACCTTAGAGTATAAGATTAATGTTAAAGAGATATCCATTCCATGATAGCTTATTATTATAAAAACAAAATTATATTAAAAAATACAATAAAAACTTAAAATTACTGAATAAATGTAAATTTCATCTTTTGATTCATTAATGATCATTTTATTAATTGCAAACTATTCTAAAGAAGTATTCTCTAATTTATAATTAAGTTTTTTCTCGATAGCATCAATAGCGTATAAATATATTTCGCCAGAATAGCACCCTATAAAAATGTAATTGACTTTATAAAGTGCAATTTAAGTAATTCCTTCACAACTCAAAGGTAAAGTCGTTGAGCTTATATATTCAAATATATCAGAATCATAAATAACTATTATTGAATCTTCCCCTGCACTAAATATTAATTTTAATTATGGTACATATTCGAATTGTTGAATATTTTTGTTATGATAACCAGAAACTGTTTGAATTTTCACCATTTAAATATAATCCCAAAAATATAATTTATCTCCATATCCAACAATTACATTTATGTCAGGATAAACAAAAATTCCATTTAAAATTTTGCTCTTTGTTGATGTCAGACGAAGAACATATTCATAATCATCATCTACAATGACAAGTTATTTTTAAGCTTAAACATTTGCTATCAACTATTAAGTTAAATCTGAATCTATATAATTCCTAGAATAAATAAAACTCGAACTAGAATGAATAAGAATATTATTAACTAAATCTAATTTCATCACAAGAATTTCTTAAGATTTCCATATTTTAACTATCTATTTCTATATATAACTGTATTTAACTATTCTACCTTCACTTCCTCCACTAATGAGCATTTTATTTACTGAATCAATTAAAACTGTATTGGGCTAATAACTGCTGTGAAGTTCTATCGTATTTACCAATTTGCCTTCTGGTAAATTAAATTACAATAGCACTCCATAAATATTAATAACAAATGCATAAATATCGTCAATCAAAGCAAATTTTAATCTTTAATGCTAAGTTGGAATATTTAAATATTTTTTGAATTGTTTATTATCATCTGAAATCCCTTCTATATATACTCTATCTTAGCAAATTACAGTTAAATAGTTTTCATTATTAACATTCAAGTAAGGGCTATTGCATTTTATTAAAATCTGAATAATCTCTCCTGTTTAAAAATCCATTTTCTATAAAACCTTTAAATTAAAGTAAAAATTAAAATATAATTCTGTGCTCTTCAAATTTATTAGTTATTTTTGGTTTCATTTCAACAATTAACTAAAATAAAATTAAAAATAACTATTAAAATGAATATTTATTTACATAAGGAAAGGATAGAGTAGAAGCCATTAGAAACAACTTTTAAGATCCATACAAAATTTAAGTGGTAGATTCTATTTTTTAAGTTAGTTAGCTTAGGAGTAAAGTTTAATTTAAATCTCTAATTGATTAAAATTTTATAACTTAATTGTCAGTTCTTAGGAGAAAGAATTGATCATCATCTTTGTTACATGTAAATTACTTAGTTTGTGTCAAAATGAGCTTTTAAATGACTTATTAAGACTATATGTTGATTACTATTAATGTTCCTGAATAGTCAACTAAAAGTAGATTCTTACTTTTTGGGTAATAGCAATTAAATATTACATAATCATTCAATTCAAATATTGTAGC
Source organism: Tetrahymena thermophila SB210 (assembly GCF_000189635.1). Classification (NCBI taxonomy): domain Eukaryota; phylum Ciliophora; class Oligohymenophorea; order Hymenostomatida; family Tetrahymenidae; genus Tetrahymena; species Tetrahymena thermophila. Next base: position 50,073 of record NW_002476348.1, read on the forward strand.
AATTTAATCTCCTGTTAAGTAATCATAAAACTATACCTCTGAAAGCTACTAAGTACTCCAAATTATTATTAAATTTTAATCTGCTAAGACCAGCCATTAACTTCTAGATTGATTTGAAACAAATCTGAAATAAGGCTCACCAGTATCATATTTAGCAAAAAATCCACTTCCAAATAAATCTAATATAGTAAGTCTGTTTATGTCTAGATCTAAGTAAATATCAACAATCAATTCATCAAAAACTTAAAATCCCTATTTGTGATATTTGTGAGAAGAAAAAATATTTAAAAGTTTTTGAATTTACCTCAATGCAATAGTTATCAAATATGAGCTTCAATCTTTTAGTGTCATATACTTACCAATGATACTTGTAAAAATCTATTAAGATATTCTCTTAATATACATAGTTTTATTTTATTTCAGATATATATTTTTTTGTTATTTACTTGATAGCAATAAATTTGAAGTCAGGTAATGAAAATAAATAAATTGCTTAATAACTTATTAAAGCAATCTCAGACTATTCTTAATTGACTGCCAGTTTAATAAAATGTTAGTAGTCATATCTTGTAAATGAAGTATCTGTGCTAATTGAATCAGAAATATCAATTTAAAAATTTTCTGGCATTTCAAAGTTAAAAATCTCTCCATTTATGTAAAAGCTACCAGAGCCATAAGTAGTTAACCAAAGTTTGTGTATACTCGAATAATAAACTTAAAATTAAATGTTAACATTTTGAACTAATTCTATCTCAAAATTATTTAAGTTAATCATATGTAGATAATCTACTCTTTAAAAATCAGTTGATTTAACAGCTAATCTATTTCCATCAAAAAAAAACCAATCAAAAATTTAATATTCACTATTCATGTAATTCAGCTTAGTAAAATTTAAAAATGTTTTATTGGATTCATATAAACTAATTGCTAGTTCATTCTCAGTAATAACTAATTTAAAGGTATCTTCATCTTATTTAACTATGAACTGGCATCTAAAAATAAATATTGGCTCTAATTTATCATCTAACAAATGCTTCTTTTTTTTCAAGTAATCATAGACTACTAATTTCTATTTTTTTATTTTAAATAATAAATAATTTAATTTAGTTTAATATAATAATAGGTGGTTATTCTAAAAATATTTAATATTGAATGAGTAAATTTAAATTATAATGATATTTTTAAATATTTAGAAAATGGAAATCAATTAAGTAATAGTTTAATGTTGTGAAAAGAGGTAAAAAATTTTGTAAGGACTAAAATCGTGTGAACATTATTAAATGATAATGCGTTAAAGTATTATAATCTAAGTAATGAATCAATTAATATAATATTAGAATAATTAATTAAAAATTGTAAGTCGTTCTACTTCTTCTTTTGTTTTAGAGACAAAATAACCTAAATCAGCTGAAGCACACATTTGATTATCAAAAATAATTTATTCATCATCCAAATTAAGCACTTTTTAAAGAGCTGCATTGTTAACTGAAAAAAAATATATTTTATTTATAGCAAATACTACTATTTAACAATCATTTTAAGTTTAACTATTGAATATTTAAATCAAAATAAATGCAGGAATCTTTATATCCACTATCTTTGTATAATCAGAAAGCTAATACAAGTCTATTTATTTTTCGTAGACTAATACTAAAATATCCTCCTTTTTCATTGTAGCATCAGATTTAACAATAAATGTTTACATCAAGTCTTATCCAGTTGTTGCGCATTCTATTTTTTATTAAAAATTAAATTGATAAATTGATCCATCAGTTTTCCATATTAAAGATAAAAATTTAATGTTATTGATAATTTAGATATCAATCATCTAATAAGATGAAATTTCAGAAAAAGGTACCTAAATATGTTTATGTTGGACAGGAATTCGAAGAGTTCGTAATAATTAATAATTATGATAATAAAAATATGATTTTCAACTTTAAATTTTAAGTATTTAAGTATAAAAAACCAATCAAAGTTAATACTAAGAATATCATTTTTTTAATATTTTTTATGATGTTTCTATTGTTTAATTTATTTAATTTTTAGTTATTTAGGTGAACAAAAGAATCTATGGAAAAAAAATTTAATATCAAAATATTCATTATTTCGATGAATAACTAGAAGAAAAAAACAATATATTTCTATTAAATCTATGAATACACTTCTAATAAATTAATTGTCATTAAAAATAAATACATTAATGCGCTTACAGATCTGCAAAATTTTGTATTTTTTAATAAACAGCAAAATGCTTATCTATTTTGCTGAAAATAACCTGCTTGTAATTGAGTAAAATTTTATTTAAGTTGATAATATTATTAGTATTTAATTAAAAAATGAAGTATTTTTCTATTATTAAAACTATAAAAAAGTTTTATTAGTTCAAATAATAAATTTCCCAAATAATTTATCCCATATTTATGAGCTCATTTAATTTATAAAATCACATTTTTAAATAGTAATGACCAGATAAATTTCATATTTTTCTAAGTTTAAAATTGAAAATTGTACAACATAAACTTCTAAAATTTTTATCAAAAAATATTTTAATGAAAACTACTTTAAAAATATTGTTTGAAAAAAATAAAAAGTTAAAGTATTTAATGATTATTACAATAATAAAGACAAATTTAATTTATTTATAATAAAGACTTTTTGTTAATTAACATTTATTAAAAAGATATAACTCATAATTAACCTAATAACTATTTATTTTAAAGTAATAAGTTATTTAAATAGTAGTATATTAAATTTAACAAAAATAAGATCATATAATTATCAAAGTTGATGTGACAAATAGATATATAAATAAATAGATAAATATTATAGATTATTTCCACTTATAATAAATTTGAATACTTTCATAGATCATTTAATTAACTGTTCTTAGTTCTGTCTTTTTTATTATTTTTTTTAGCTTTAGAAAATCCTAAATCTGTATTAATGGAAGATTTCCTAGATTTTAAGTTTGCCTTTGATTATGTTGCTCTACGTCCATTATTTTACCTTTAAGTTTGCTTTAAAACTCTTTTTCTTTATCTTTTAAATTTATCAATCACAATATCGTAGTTGTAGTCTGTTTTGTAAGTTTTAAATTTAAACATTTTGTCAAACTCCTAGATAAATAGGTCTTAATCATCAATTATCGACTATTAATTATCATTTAAATTTAATTAATTTCTATTTTAATTTATATAATTTTCTGCATCGTTTGGTAAATTATTTAATTATTAAGTTTGAATTAAGTGGTTGCCAAAAGTGTCTTAGTTTTCTTTGATGGAATTGTAGTTTTATGGCTGTTTTAGTACCTAACTCTGTTATTTATTCTTTTGAATTTCATTCTTTATCATTTACTTAATTTCAGCAAGATAAGATTCTATCGTATTCTAGATGGATTGTTGTTAATTAATCACATTATTGCTTGTTGTAGTTTCTTAAACTAGCTAAGTTTACTTTTCAGAACTAACTACATTAATGCTTTTAGTTTAAGCATTTTATTGTAGCTTTTATTAGCTTGATTCTAATCTCACTTATGAACCAAAATATTACTTTGAGTATTTTTATTTTCTAACATTAATACCCTAAATATTACTGTATTTATTTTAATCATTCTAATTATGTTAGCTGGATTAGTTTCTAGCTATATTTATATCTTCTTATTTTTATTTCTAATCTTTATTATATTAATTTATAAGCTTGCCATCTTTTTGCTTATGGCCTTTGAACTATTAAGAGGATATTGTTTTGTTTTTTGAAAACCCATAAGTATCTTCATCTGATATTATAGCAACAAAATCTTGGCTATATCTTTTGTTTGAGATAGGAATATCATCTTAATATTCTTCTTATTCGCTATAGTAATGTTATTAATCAATATCCAGATTGTCTTAATTAGTTATAGAAAAGAAAGGATCTCCTTAATCTTACAATGACTAAACTTTTGGTGATGATACATCTTCAGTAAGAGTTCTAAACTTATGATTGTTCCTACGTACTTTCTTTGGTTTGATAGGTTATGAATCTTCATTCTCACTTTCATCATCTTTTTCTAAAATTGCTTGCTGAGAAGTTTAACTAATAAAAGAGCTTCTAGAAAAGCTAATTTCATCAAAGAGTAAATAATCACCAAAGTTTTAAGCTGCCCTTTTTGCAAAAGATTGAATGAGATAAATATTTCTTATACTATGTAATTCTCTTTTCTTTAATCTTTTGAAACTTTTGTTTCTTACTTGTATTTCATTTTAATTTTTGACAAAATCAATATTTTGTTACTTTTTATTTTTATTTATTTATTTATGAATAAATTTATTTTACATTTAAATTAATATTAATTACTCTCTAGCAAATATGAGGTATAATATTTGGACATTCAATTATTTAATGTTAGTAATTGTCTATTTTAGTATTCTTATTACAATATTCACAATTAAATTTGGGAAATCTCTTTCTGTACTGTCTGAATTCAAGTTCATCTTTGATCTCACAAAATATCTCCTGCATTATTTTAAAGATAAAATATGTTGTAATCCAAATTGAAATGGAGTAAGTATTTTGTTTAATAATTTAAATTAAAAAGATTTATTTTGTTAAATGAAATTAAGTTTTAAATAAAATTTTTGTTTTTTGGCAGGAATAATCATAAATGTTATCATTTTATTAGACAATTTTTTTAATGACATAATAAGGAGTTAAGCATAATTTTTTAAATTAATTATTAAGCTGAAATAAATAAAATTACATAATCATCTGGAAATTTTTTAATTGTTTCAATGAAATTTTTTCTTGAAATTTTATAGACAGTGGAAAAATCTACACTCTTTACAGAAAAAGGAATTTGTTCATTCAAAAAAATACTTGTTTCACCAAAATGTTAGTTTTTCACTAAATTTTTTAAGTAAATGTCTTTTTTTAGAGATTTAATAGGTATTCCAAGGTTTTTTTTCCTTTATTATTTTAGGGTATCTATTCCATACCCATTTTCTTATACTAATTATCTTTCAAAGACTGCATTTTCTGTTTTTCCTTCACTATAAGGAATATAACACTCTACAGTTCCTTCTTTGACAAAGTACAAACCTTAAGTGTTGAATTCATTATCTAAATCTTCTCCCATCTAATTTTTTAAAATTTACTTAAATATTTAAATGAACTAATGCTTATTTACACAATAAATTGGTTCTCTCTCAGGATAGTGATATTCTTCTATTTAGAATGCTAAATTCTTTATAAATTCTTCTGAAAAATACTTCATCCAATTAACTTTTTCAAAAATCTCAATATGAGATTAATAAATAAGCTCTTCTCTTAAATTAGGTGGTAATTTACTAATAATTACTTGCTCCATACCTTCATCTCTTGATTTTTATTTTTTATAGTAATACTAAATGTAAGCTCTAATCTTCAACTTGAGTTAAGTATTTACACTTTTATCTCTCATATATCTATTAATTGCATTCATTATTTCCCTTTATAATAATAAAAAATATGTAAATTAATTAAATATTGATTTTGCTTATGGGAGAAATTAAGCTTACATGTACTTAACTTCTTTTTTTTTTAGATCCTGTAAAATTTCCCAAATACTATTAATGCAATAAGCGAATATAACACAAGAAATAAGCATGCATATTATAGTAACCACAACTTCATTTGGTTCCTTTGGAGTAATATCTCCATATCCTACAGTCAAAATTGTCGTTACAGCCCAATATAAGGCCCATAAAAATTAAATAAAGAAAGGATATTTCAAATAAGGAGCAAGCCAAGATTAAGGTTTATCGTCATCAATTTAATCTTAAGAATATCCATTCAGTTAGTATTATCCAACTTTAAGATAAATACAGGCTGCAATATGACAAAGAAACATAATTCCACAAGTAAGTCTGATTAGCAAGTATCCTGCTTTCATTCTTCTCATCAGCTATATTAAATTGAGAAATTTTTTATCAAATCTGAATATCGTTGTTATTTTTAAGTAAAAAACTATAGCAAAAGAGGGAAAGCGAGTTTCTTAAATCAACATATCGAGAATAATTATTGTGAGGCAAATAACATCAATAAAAAACTGCCAGTTACGAATTCTTTTTTTAAAAATGACAGCTCTATTTTTAATTAGTTCACCATGAATATACATGCTTGTGTTCAATACTTAGAAAAAATTGATAGTCAAGAGACTTATTAATATTAGTTAAAATATTTGAGTTATTTAGTGGTTTCTAACTTGATCAGGGAAAAATATTTCTAGAGGAATCAAAAAAAAGTAAATGACACACTGTGAATATACTAATATTTCCCAAAATATTAAATAAGGGCTTTCACAATTAAACATAGGGTATGGTGAAGGATTTTAAATATCCTATGTCTTTTCTCCACTTATGTATCTTTTCATTCCTAATTAATTTATACAATATATAGATTTAAATAAAATTCTATTAAATCACTCAAAATTTTGGTTAAATATTTTAGAAAAAATAATCACAAATTAAACTTTTCAATTCATGCATGATTACTCATTTATTTTTATTCCTTTATATATTTATTTAGGTTATTCTTTTTATTCTAATTAATCTAAAATTAATAAGTGAAAAAAGTACTCTGTTTTCAATAGAAAAAATTAATGTTGTTTGATGAAATAGGCAAATAGATTAAATCTAAAAAGTTTATCAAAAATTGTTTTAAAAAAAAATGAATGTATATTACCTTTTTATTCAAATCCAATATTATCGTTAGACAAATCTTAAATTACTTAATTAAAGAAATTAGAGGGATTTTCATAATTTATGTTTTTCTCTTGAGATTGCGTGAAGAATCTAACTAATCGTTTTCTCCAACTCATTTTTTTACTACTTAATCTTCTTTCAATCACATAATCTGATCTCTAGTCCTAACTTTTTAAATTATTCTAATAAAGGCTTGAATTTTTGCTTGAATCACTAATATTTTTATTTTCACAAATAATAGAAATATTTTTTTGTTGGTCTTTCTTTTTTATCATGTAATCCATTTGCTCTGCCTCTAATGAACTTCCACTTAATTATACTAGTGGTTCATTAATACCTGTTTAGTTAAAATGCAATTATAATTTAAAAAAAGATTAAATAATAAATGATAATCTATAAAAATGAAGTAGAGTTAATAATTTTGCTACAATTAAATTTATTTTTACTAGCATATTTAGATTTCATAAATATGATAAAACAATAGATTCCCCTTTTAAATTAGATTATTCTATCAAATACTGTATTTTATAAATTAATTAATTGTCTTAAATCTTATTTTTTTATCAAATATTTAGTTCTAAATGTTTATACAAGAATTATGTATGTGTATTAAATGACATTCAAAAAGACAATTATACAAACAAACAAGTGAAATATATAAAAATTATCATTATATCTATTTACATTATAATCACAAAGTGTGGGTTTAAACACTCCATTCTTAAAAAGTAAATTTAAGATTATATTTGGGTGTAATTTATTTGTATATTGTGAGATAGCAAATTGAATAGCTTGCTTGCTTATTTTCTTCAATTTTTGACATTTTTTTAATTAATTGCAAATTTAATCAGTTTAGTAGTATGTAAGTAGTATTTTTATTATTTATTTATTTTAATTTTACAGTTTAAATTTTATTTTTTTATATTTCTAAACTTTATTTTATTTTTCATTTTCACTCCATAAACCACCTGTCTGAGAGAATCTTTTTTAGTTTATTAAAATTTATTTTATTAGATTATTATTTAAAAAAGTTATTTTTATTTACTTCTTTAGCAGTTGGTCTATCTTCGGGATTAAGCTTTAGTAATTTGTTTATTAATCTTGTTGCAGATTAACTTACATTTCCAGGTATTTTAAAATCTCCACTCTATATCTTTCTAAATAAGTCATTATCATCTTTGCCTTTTCATATTTTTTGAAAATAAATAAATTTTAATAAAACACCAAAATGCAAAAGTTTGTTTTTCTTTTTCATAAGAAAAATACTTTGGAATATAAGATTATATTTCAACAAATTACCTTTAAAAGGGAATCTCCCACAAACAAGAGCATATAAAACTACTCCTAAACTCCAAACGTCTGCTGGCTTACCAAAGTATTCTCTCTTTTTAGTGATCTCAGGAGACATATAGCTAGGAGTACCACAAAAAATATTTAGTTTTTTATCAGAAGGGATACGTATAGCGAATCCAAAATCAATTAATTTTATTTAATGATTATTACTGATATCTAGCATAACATTTTCTAATTTTATATCTCTATGAATTACTTCCCATTCATGGCAATATTGCACTGCACTTACTAATTATTTAAATATAAGTCTTGCATATCTTTCTTCAAGTTGTCTTCCTTCTTGTGCTTTCATGAATTATCTAATTTAATTATTGGTTTATTAAATTTTATGTCTTAATTAAAAATATTGAATTTACCTTAAAGATTAACTTGAAATATATTCCATAACAAGGTTAACAGAAGATCTTGTATCAATTGTTTAATAAAGTTTAATGATATTAGAATGATCAAGTTTATTTAAAATGGCAATTTCTCTTTTCACATTGTTGCGCTTTTAAGGGTCTATTAATTTATATTTATCATACATTTTTATAGCTACATTCTTATCAGTATGAGTATCTCTCGCAAGCTTTACTACAGCATATGATCCTTTTCCAATGCAGGCTTTTATTTCAAATCTTTCCATTAATTTGTTAGTGGTTTAATTATTGTTTGAGCTTGTATCACTAAATGAGCTTCCCTATTTAGTAAAAGCTGCTGTTGCAGGGCGAGAATTCTTGTTAACAGCTGCTTATTATTATTACTTTTTATCTTCATTATTATTGTTTGTGTTTGAGTTATTCAACTAATCTTCTTTCTTTTTCTGCTAATCATTTGTGAAAGACTATATCTTCATAGTTTGAGCTAGTGATCTTATGTTTTCTTTACCAGTTTTTTCTGACTTATCAATTTATTCAGAGTTTCTTTTTAGGGAATTTATTAAAAATCCATTTGAGTTTAATGCTACTTATGAAATAGCACCTGTAGCAGCAGCATTCATATTAATGATAGCTCCGCTTGTTGATAATCTTTTCGATTCTGGTCTTTATAGTATGGTATTTTAATTACCATTCGAAAAACTTCCACTGAATTTTTAAATATTCTTAGCAATTGTTGTTGTAACTTTAAGAGCTTCTTAAGTTAATTTTTCCTTAGTATCAGTTAGAGGTATTTTGGTACTACTTTCAACATATTTATTATTTTGCTTAGCTGAACTTTATGAACGAGGAAGAGAGTTACTTTTTTTATATATATTTGGAGTTTATTTTAGAATTTATTCCCCGAATATACCTTCTTGCTCTTGCAGCTCTTAAATTTAGCTGAGTTCGTTACCATTTTATTTTAAACTATCTTCCTTGTCTTTAGAATATTAGCGATGAGGATACTATCTTTAGCCTATTTGTTAACTAAATCCTTTAGAAATTTTAATATTTTTAGAAGAAAATAAAGGACTCTCTTCTGCTTCAGATATGTTTTCTTTAAGAGCTAATTTTTTTTTGAGGAGCTAGTTAGCTATTTTTTAGAGTGTTTAAATGTCATCATCATTACCATTTTGATTTTTTTCATCAAAAAGGTCCTCTGGTCCACCAAACAGGTTATTATTTGAAGGTATTCTCTTCACGCTTTAAGGACGAGTGATAGAATTTTATACCTTTAAAGAACTTTTTAAAGAAGAACCACGTCCTGATAAATTAGCTTTAGATACATCCTTATTTTGATAGGAAGAATTTTCTTTTTTTATTGAACTATATAACTAATTATCTCTTCTCTGTATTTTGTTTAGAATATTTTCACAATCTTTAATGATATTATCACAAATATTTTAATCCATTTTATTTGACTCACTTCTTAATAGTTTGTTATAGCCTGAGAATCCTTTTCCTAATTCATCTGTTTTTCTTCTTTATTAATTCGAACTTCTGACAGAGTCATCTTAAGATTAATCTTTTTATATTTCAATGCTCTTGTTACTTTTTTTTATTTTTTCTGAGAATTCATTAAGCTAATTTCTTGATTTAGAGTGTTCATTTTCTCCATCATCATCTGATTCAATTTCTACATTTGCATATTTTTTCAAGGCCATATTTTCATCAAATTCACTCATTAATTCTCCCTTCTGTTTTTTTGTAAATAATTCATGTCTTAACCAAGGCTTCATAGTAGTAGTCGCTGTCCTTTAAGGTTCAATATTATGAGATTATTCCTATTTTTCAGCTAAAATATTATTATTTTTGCCTATTGCTGCTGTTACTGGTCTAACACGAGAAAATCTACGAGCCTAATTTGTTTTATTATTACTAACTATTGTTCCCATAGCATAGCTAGGAGTACTTTAACCAGTAGTATTATTAGCATTAGATGGAGTAGAGTTGATTTTGCTACTTCTAATAGAAGTTGTATTATTAGTTGTATTATTATCTAAAATATTTGAGTTATCATATCCGCTCAATTTACCTGAAAGGTGGGCAGTAAAATTATTAATCCTATTATCCTCAAGTTTTTTACTGGATGTTAGCTAATTATCTTCTTTAGTATTACATGTACTAGTAGTATTTGTGTTCAAAAAATTATATTCTACATTATTAAGATTATTATAAATTTATTTAGTGCGCTTAATTTTATCTTCTACAAATGAAGGATTCGAAGATGAACCCATATTGCTTTAGCTTTCTGATTAACCTTCATAAATTTAATTAGTACCATTTTAGTTAACGCTTTGGATATTCCAATTTTTTACTACTTTTTCTGTAATTGAGTCTACTTTAAGCCCATCGCTGACACCATTATCTATATTTAATTTAAGGAGTTTTTAACTTCTTCTAACAGTAAAAATTTAGTAAAACTTATAAAAAATAACTTGATTTATTAATTATATTATCTAGTATCCCCTTTGAAAGCTTAAATTCTTTTAGGATTAGATTTTGATAATAAGATTGTTTATTAACAAGAAGCTTTTAAAATTATGTTGTTTGGATTTCTAAATTATATCTACAAATAATAGATGATAAAAAATATTCATTTTATTAATATTAATTTTAAATATAATACAAAAATCAAGTTTCTAAAGCTATATCTTAAACTTAATAAGTTTTTTTAAACTTCAAAAGCTGCATATAAATCTAAAAAGTATGTTTTAAAATGATAATAAACCTGTCTTTTTTGTTTTATGCATGCTTCAAAATTTTGATACAAATAAAGTAAATTATGTGTAATATAATACCATATGAAGGCACATAATTCTATGAAAGGAGTAGATTTTTACTGCTTGTACGAGTAAACCGAGACTCGTTTTAGAATTAAAATGTAGTAGCTGTCTTTGAAGTTAGTATTGGTGTCTATTGCTAATTATTAGTGAATAGGTAGTTATGTATCATCTCATCTAATTCATTATAATTTTCTAAAAGACCGTTCTTTAAACCTTTTTACTTTTGGTTCATTGAAAAATATTTCTCTGCTAAACTTTCATTCTTTAATCCCAATAAATTATTTAAACTCTTATCTTTAGATGTTGAGCTATTCCCTTTTTTATTTACTGCACTCTGAATTCTTTTTAAACTCCCTTTCTTCACATACATCTTTTACTGGCGATCTTCATATTAATTTAAATAAATAAGCTTTTAGTGAATTTGATTGTTAAAATTAGTGAGTTATTTCAATCACTTTAAATAATCTACTTGATTTTCTATTCTATGCATAGTCTAAATCTTGAAAAAAATTATTTAATATCATAATGCTAATTCTTAATAGATCTAAGATTTGCTCTCACTACCTTTATTTCTTCAAATCTATATATCTATCTATCTTCTCTAATTTAATTTTCTGTAGATTAAATTATTAATTGATTGAATAATTGAGTTAGTGATTGAATGATTGATTGATTAATTAATTAATTAATAAATTAGTAATCTTTGAAAAATGCTATGAAAAAAAATAGACTTATAAGATTTATAATAATTATTAACATTGTTTTAACAATTAATTTAAGAAACATAATAAATATATAGTCAAAATTTAAACGTAACAACAATCATCAGCTCTTCATTTCAATTTATTATTTTTCATTTGCAATTTTAAAATAAGTCTCAAAAGCATATCATTTTATATCATTTACTTTAAACAATTTGCTGATATGTTTAAAAAGTTATAATTATTGTTTCAAAAATGTTTCATGTATTAAATATAGTAAATATGATAGATAGTTTATATAACTTTCAAATTATTTTTTTTTTGTGTATTCAAAGTGGGTAGTTACCTCTCCAACCCCATTTTTCATATATGGATGGATAATTATTTTTAAATTTTCAAAAAATCGGCCATAGGTAAAAAAGTTTAAATTTATGAGATCTACATTATAAAATTATAATGGTACTATTAATATTTATTTTTAAATAAATATCTAAAAAATAAAATTTTGAATCTTTTAATTGAAATAGTATTTTTTTTTTAATTTTATTGTTAAATTTATTTTTTAAATTTCACTCAAGAATGCATTTTAGATAATCTATATAGAAATTAAACATTTTAAGAAAATAATTATTTTTTAAATTTATTTATTACTAAATTTTATTTAAACTAATTAAATTGGTTTATTATATATATATTTTTTAATTTATTTATTTATTTTCATTATTTATTTTTGCTTGGTTCTGTATTTGTTATTATATCAAAGTTTGTTTTTTAGAATTAAATAGCAGGTTTTGCTCTTTTAGGAATTTGACTGATATCTGGTATTATTTTTTCGTCTCTTTCTTAAGTCTTAAAGAAATGGCTTGTTCTTTCTTTTTTTTGTTTTTATTAAGCATAAATATGTATACAACATGATCCATTAGGGCAACCAACATGTGTACATTATTCATTTGCAGGTATTTCTTTTTTACTGTCTCTATGAATTGATACTCTACTATTTTAGCTTGTTCTTAGTCTCTCATCATTACCATTCTTATGTTATAAGTTTGCTGTGTAATATCTTTATCTTCCAGCCTCGTCATTAGGTAAGTATTTACTTGATTTAGAATTCACTGATTAAGTATCAAAATCTATTTCATTTAAAGTGGATGCTCTTTTTTCAGTTTCATACCTATTTGAACCTAAAAATAAATTATTATTTTAATGAGATTAATTAAATAAAAGTTACTTTTATTTCTACTTTTTGATCTTTTTTGTCTTTCAGAATTGTTTGAGTAGTTATCTGGAATTTCTTCATAATTATATTCTTCTTAATATGGTTATTTTGGAGACTATTATTAATAATGGATATTGTGTTTCTATCCATTGTCGTTTAAATTAGGATTTTATTACTAACTAAATTTTTAATCACTCCTTTTTGGTTTGCTTTAGTCAGGTATTCTTTATTATTCATTTAGTATATAATCTTAATTATTAGAATACTATTTCATTTTATCATTGAAATCGTTTTAACTATATTTAAATTTTGCACTTTCAATATTTTAATGCTAATTATTTATACCTTCATCATCAGGTATATCTTCTAGCTGTAAGTTATTTTTTTTATTTTACCCCTATTATTTAGTTTACTGTTTATATCCTGGTAAGTTAGGATTAGTCATTTACTAATTGTGCTTTATATTAACTCCAAAAGATTCTCTAGAGTGTAATAAATTATGTTATATGCCACTTCCATTAAGTTAATTATCATTTATTTTGTAGCTTTCTCTAATTTAAACTTACTCATTGTATTAATTAGTAATCTAATTCTGAAGAGATTCTCTAGGCATAAAAGAGAAAGTTTTTTAAATTTGATGCTTAGATACTGAATGATTTTGTAGCTAATTATTAGCCATATAATTACGATCCATTTAACTTATTTCATTTTATATATTTTCATTTTAATATGATGTTGATTATACTACTCTTTACTTTTAGTTTCCTGGAGAAGAGCTTTTACCATTACTTATACCAGCAGATTTAGGAACATAATGACTACCTCTAATTTATGCAAAATTTTAATTTATTTATTGTTAACTATCCCATTTTGATTGTGCCCCTCTTTCTGTTTGACATTAATTTGGGTCTCTCCCACTATTTAGATTGCTCTGTTATTTTGAACTATATAAGTAACCATTCACATCCTTTAATTATTATTATTATTGATAAAGAAGATTTTTTTGTTGCTAATTCATAGTTTTTAACTAATTTTGGTCTTCCTACTATTCTTAAGCGCTTTGTAAATTATGAGTTGAATTTGAATTTATTATTCCCATTTTTGAAAGCATTAAATTTGTACTTTATGAAAAGCCATTAGTTGAAATATTACTAGAATTTGTGTTTTGAAATATCTATCCCAAATGAGCTGCGCTACTTGCATGAGAAAGTGAAGGCTATTAGATTCCATTTCCATTGATGCTATTCATGTTTTTTAATGCTTGACCTTGGCTATTTGCATACAAGACACTGCTTTATATCACTAAAGGCTTAATTTTTTCTAAATTTTAAATTAAAACAATCAAGCTCTTATGAAAGAGTGTCTTATAATCTTTAGAGTCTTTTAATTTGTAGAAGTTATTTTCACTAACAAAAGAATCCCTAAATAAGTTAAGCTAATATCTATCTACATGAACATAATTTAAATACTATTGCATAAGCCTTTCTATTTCATTCTCTTGCTATTTTTTAAGCTGTTTGCTTTTTTTCCTTTTTTTGTCTCTCTTTCTTGGATCATCTTATTCTCTTTCAGAACTGCTATTACTAGTATTACTATTACTGCTATTGCTGCTACTGTAGCTGCTACTTCTGCTACTTTTGCTGCTATTTTTTCTATCTTTTTTATGCTATTTTTACTATGTATATTAACTTTATTTAAGCTTTTTTCCTTCATTCTATAACTCCATTTTTTAAAGCTTTTCCTTTTTTTTATAAATATAAATGCATAAATTTTAATTATATAAATCTATATTTCTATTTTAATCTATAAATTATAAATATAATATAGATAAACCTATTAATGAATATAGAATTTTTTTACTGTTAATATAGCTATTTCTGTTGTTAGTTAGCTAATATGACTCTTTAAATGCTCTTCTCCAGAGTTTTAGTTAGTACTCAGTTAGCTGGTCTGCATTAATTCTCTATCATATTTTGGTGATTTAATTATATTAACAGCGCTATTAATAATTGATCCTTAAGAAGTATTTTAAACTTTATTATAAGGACTTGCTATCAAATTTGAAGGCATGGCTGGGATAACATAATTTAAACTCCCATTTTATGTGGTTAAGTTCGTTCCTACACTAAGTTAAGATACACTTACCTAATTTATATTACCATTAATTTATTAAGACTAATAATTTTAGTTTATGTTAGATTAAATGCTTTGAGATTAAGCATTTGTAGAGGACTTTTCATTCAAGCTATATTGCTTCTATTCTTCTCTAATATTACTAATCGTGCTTTGATTTTATTAGTGGGCTAAAGGTGTATAATCTATGTTTTGAAGTTACTGCTATCTATTTACATTAATTGAATTAATTTTTTTACCATAAGATAAAAATTATTTACATATCACGAATGTTATTAATAGGAGATTACAAGTGTGAAGTTACACTGCTTTTTAACATTTATTATTACTGAATATGATTCATATTTTAAAAATTACTAGATTCTTTTAAGTTTTACCTCTATTTGATAAAATAAGTAATTAGATTATATTTGTTGACATTTTTTAAACTAAAGTCACTCCTTATTTTTGAAACTAAATTTATTTTAAATTAAAATTACTGGAACAGTAACGACCTATTTTTCATTTTTTAAGTGCTATATGAATTATTCTACTTTTGCAAGATCTTATTAGTCTTCTTCCTTTAGTTATTATTAGTTTTAGTTAAAGTTAATTGCTTAAAATATTAAATAAGTTCTCTCATAAAAGAAAAATGTTTATTTAGCTTCATTAAACTATATTAAAATTAATATTGTTACAGTTTTTAATCTAGAAGTTGAAGACTAGGATAATAAATTGACACTTGCTACCTTAGGATTCTAAAAACCTGCTTAGTATTAAGAATACATATTGTTGAAGCTAAAACACTAATTATTTAATTAAATTATACTTCAATAATTTTCAAGATATTAATTTATTATATAAAAATACGCTGATTTATTTGATTGTGCTGAATTAAAGATAATAAACAAAATAGGTGACTCATAGTAAATTAATTTAATTCAATTTATGTTTATTGAATTTACTCTAGATATTTTATTGATTATCTATATCAATTTAAGAAAGGTACTAAATTTAAATTTTTACTGAAATTTTACTTAAGTATTAACTATTTTTTTTACATTTGCTTCTTCAACATATTAACAGATTGAATGAATATTGATAAGTTAAAAATTAATCAAATTGTTTTAATTATTATTTATTTTTATCTGTTTTTAAAAAAATAATTCAATTCATTTTCTCTTACAAGAATGTTTTTAATTAATAATACATATTAGTAGTTAAAAATTAAGGTTATAAAACATCAATTTGAAATGTTGTTTAGATAGCTTAAAGTAGAATTAATCTTTTGAAGTTTTTTGCATTTTGTCAAATATAAAAATTAACATCAATAATTTTTTTAAAAGAAGCTTAATAATTTGTTCACAATTAGTAAATTAATTAGCAAATAAAAAACTTTCATACAAAAATAATAAAAATTAACTTATTTTCTAGCTGATATATACTAATTTAATTCAAGGTAATTTTAGTAATCTTGAAAAAATAAATCAATGGCTTTTATTTTGATTCTATATATATTGTTAATAACAATATATTCCCAGCCAATCATCCCAAGCTGCCCTCAATTTTATAACAAAATATGTAAAATTAACAATATTAGATCAAATTTATTTTGCGTTTTATAAATTATAGCAATTAGGCAAAATGAATAAATTTAATAAATAATTGCAGTTCCAAACACTAATATGCTTTTGATCGCTACTCAAAATGGACAATCTGGTTCTACTACATTCATATATTATAATTATGTAAGTAACTAATATACAAATCACTATACAGGTAATTTTTATATTTAATGGACTAAATGATTAATTTAGAAAATTAAAAATGATTTATAATTGTAATTAGTTCAGACAACGTTTATTTACATTGATTACAGCTCTGATT
This sequence comes from Tetrahymena thermophila SB210, assembly GCF_000189635.1. Taxonomy (NCBI): domain Eukaryota; phylum Ciliophora; class Oligohymenophorea; order Hymenostomatida; family Tetrahymenidae; genus Tetrahymena; species Tetrahymena thermophila. The sequence goes on from NW_002476348.1 coordinate 67,248, forward strand.
TAGATCAGTGGATAGCTCTTTCTAATTCATACCTAATGATTATGAATTTATATTAGTTTTAAATAGTTAATTCTTATCTTTACTCTTCATACATCAATTTTTTTTTAATTCCTGGAACATTTACTGTATTATTAACTATGAATTAATCTTAATCCTAGTAGGTAAATCTATTAAACGGAAACGCAATGAATTAATATTACACAGGTAAAATATATATATACAAACAAATAAATATTCTTATTTATTTTTATCTTAAAGTTAATTGGTAGGATTTAAGCAATGCAAATAATACTAATTCATTTGTATAGACAATTAAAGATGGAGTTAATTTATATCTACTACTTTAAACATCACAAGTCGAAGTTTGGGATTTTGATAATGTCTCTTATCTTTATACTTTAAATATACGTAAATTTTAAGTAAAATTTAATATTTGTTAACATAATATTATTAGTAAATCAAAACTAAACTCCTCTATCTCCTGGTATAGCTGGATTCGTAATTATCCCTAATACAAATTATGGTATTTAAGCAGGGGGTCAAATTAATACATTGAGATGCTGGTATCTAGGTTCAGTCGACTAATAAAGTATATTTCGACAAGTAAACGAAACAAATGGTAAAGAAATTTTTTAAATTATTATTTCAAAATAAATATTTTATATCTTATACAGTTGGTAAAAATCCTTTGTCATAAATGGGATATTTGAGCTGGAATAATCTTGATTATGTATATATAAGTGAAGTTTACTCTAATAACATTCAACCAAGCAATATTTATGTGTACTAAATTATCATTAACGAATAAGATAATATCTGTTAAATGAATTTCATAATCTAGCATACTTAGTATTTCTAATAAATATTGCTAATCTAAAACACCAAAAAATTAATGCTCTATACAAATAAAGACTTGCTTACAATTGAGGACATATTCAATAAGTCCAGTTATAATGATTTAATGAGTATCTTATTTTTAATTCAAAATGTTAATAAAAACTTCAATTATTCTAAACTATATTTTAAATAGATATATTGTGGACAGATAACGCTTAAATAGATGCATTATTTGATGTCAATCTAATAGTTGCTCCTTCACCTAACAACCAAAGCTTAATATTTTTAGATTATTCTTTTAGTATTAAAAAATAAATCCCTTTTTAAAAAGGAATAAATTATAATTAAAGTATTATGACCATTGATAATCTACCTGGTTGGATAGTAGCAAGCTCATATAGTAATCCAAATATTATTGACGCTTAAGAAAATGGTATTTACTTTTATAATTACATATCGGGAGAGGTAAAATTAATTAATATAATTAACAATTTTTTTTTCTCATAAATTATATATTTACTAACCATTTTTTAAGTCTTTTATAAATAATAAAAATAAATTTAAATTTAACAAAAAAAATAGACCTAGTATTTAAAGATGAATCTTGATTCTTACTATACAATATATTTTGATGCTGCCTTTTATATTAACAATAAAGTGAATGTTTGTATTAGAATATTGTATAAAAAAACATTTTTTACAATATCTTAGTAGCAGGCTAGTAACCTAAAAGATAAATACAAATATTATACTATTTAATGTTTAGTTTATTCATTAATAGACTAATAATCACACTTATATAATTTAGATCTATCTAGCCTGTATCCAAATGGGTATTATATAGACCCTTCATACTCATTTGTTTACTATACTAGAAATGAATATTGGACTCTCTATAATGATGGGAATATGTATACATGGGACTTAAATAGTTATTAATATAAAAATGCATTTTTTTGTAAATAATTACTTATTATAATACTTAATTAAATCTATTTGTATAAAAAGTAAATTGCTTAAATTCAGCATCTATGGAGCTATTTGAAACCTATAATCAATTAATAATCGATTGTTATAATACCTAAACTATTCGAGCAATTTATATATCTTAAAATTTTACACAATAAATTCTAGAAAAGCATAACACATGGATGTAATCTAGTTCTTTAGATAAAATTAATGGCTGGGCTTTTTTTTAAGGAGAAGATGATTAGATAATTAGAATATTTGATGTTAAAGGACCTCCTGGAAACAATCTTCTATTTAAATTTAAACTTTAATATTCATCTTACATTTCTTTTATTTTCTTTGATACTAATTAGAAAAAATTAATAATAGTTAGCTAAGAAATAAACTTGGTAATTGATATGAACACTTGTCTATAAAGAAATGTCCTTAATGATTATGATTCTAATATTTGTGAGATTTGTAAAAACGATTTTATATTCAACATAGTAGATTATTCAAATCCAATAATAAAACCTAAAAGTGTAAATTAAGGATAATATGGGTTTGGAACAGATACTTAACCTTTTACAAGCTATAGATAAACCTTAGAATAATAAATAAAGGCTAGTTTTCTTATTCACTCAATTGTTTCGATGAGTTTCCTCTAATCATATCTCAAAATTAATACTAATAATCAAAACTATTTAATCAATAATTCCTAGTTTTAAAATAGTGATTCAGTTAATGAAGAAAAATACTTCTAACCTCTTTCAGCAAATGATTCAATTATTTTAACTTATTAAAACAATTAAATAGCTACTTTTTCAAATTTTAAAAGCATCACATTTTAAGATGCAATTTTTAAATATGATTTTACATCTGTTCAGCAAGAAAGTCAAAATTCTTTTAAATGTGGATTAAATGTATAAAATGTCTAAAAATTAGATTTGATAAATTATAAGTTCTAAATTACTGGAATCAATAATTTAAATGATGTTTCTCTGTAATGTGGAAAAATTATAGCAATAAATTCTACATTACTTCTCCAAAATTCTACATTTTAATATTTATAAATTACAGAACCACTGATAGTTTCTAAAGACTCACCTAAAGTAATTTTTATAACTTCTAATTAAAAAATATTAGTTTTTTGAAAGTTTTATTTTAATAAGTAATTAATGATTATTTTAATTAAATTTTCAATATTTTTGAAATTATACAAAATTAATTCAATTTTTTAAATTAGATATTGCTTTCTTACATAAATATTAATTTATGCAGCATACAAAGTTAAAGTATTTTAAGCTTAGCATAAGGTTCAACAAATTTGATTATCGATAATCTTAATTTTTAAAACAATACTGGTAAATATTAAGATCCAAGTTCATCGGGATAATTATTTCAGTATACAACAGTTTAGGCTAATAATATATACATAGCTTTTAATAATTTATAAAATATATTTTTCTTCAATTCTATTATAAACCAATAATCTCAAGTTGATTTATCCCAAGAAAGTAGCACTTTTATATTTACTCAAGTATAATTTATCCAAAATTATATCTTATCAGCCCAATAAACTATTTTTGCATAAATGAAGTTCCCATCACTTTAAGATCCTAATTTTGCATTAATTTGTTAAGATATGGTTTTTTAAAACAATACAATAATCCAAATAGATCTATAAAATTTAATAAATAATTAGCCTTAAGTTAGTAATATATCTTAAAATTCTCTATTTAGTTCTTATAATCTTGCATCTTTTAAATTTAATAATCTAACATTGATAGATACAAAAAATATGGGAATTTTAAATGCTTTCCAAGCGATATCTTTTTAGGCAGATACTATTTAAGTATATAATAGCTAAATTCCGATAATTGAAAATATTAGACCTCCACCTCTACTATATTTTTACCAAATTTAGGATTTTTCTGTCTCAAATTCATCTTTCAAATATATTTACACAAAGGACTAATCAATAATCAATATATAAAACTCTGAAAATGGCTAAAGCTCAGTAAATATATATAATTCTACGTTTAAGGGAAATTATATTCATTCAACATAACCATATTATCCAGCAAATACTATTTAAATATAATCAAGTTCAGAATCTTAAATTTTATTTGATAAGGTTTCAATTATCAATTGTTTTCTCAATTCTACGCCTAATAATTATTTTCCTTCTACTAATTCATTTTGGATACAAAATATTTAAGGTGAAGTTAATCTAACGAATTCTGTATTTACTGATAACTTTTCGAATGGTCCTTACAATATAATGCAGATAGTTTCTAATTCGATAAATATAAATTAATGCAAGTTTTAAAATAGTTCTTATCCAGATAAAAATCTTTAATAATTTAATTAAACTATTGAAAAAAATATAAATTCTGATGGTGCTTTTATAAATATATAGTCACAATTTATATAGATTTCATAATCAATACTAGAAAATTCTTACTCAAAATAAAATCCTCTCATGTACCTGTCTTCATTTAGTGAAAATTTATAAATAATAATAGATGAATGCCAATTTTTTGATTCATACTCTATTTAAGGATCAGCAATATAAGTATATTCAAGCTCAAATTAAATTAATTTAACTATGACGAATTCTAAATTTTAAAATATATTCTTAAGAGGAGAGAGTCCATAGCTGATTAAATTAGGGTAATATAATTAATAATCGCTTTTATTTACTTTGAAATAATTTTACACTCATTTTCATTAAGTTGAAAATTTATTTATCTCATAAAAACAACTGATTATAATAATAAGCAGGAATATAATCTATTTAGTTTTCAATTAAAACTTATAAAAAAAGGGGGAGAAAAATCGATTATTTAATATATTTTATTTGGCTAAAATTTTTGAGTATTTAAATTAAAAATATTAATTCATTTCAAATATTTAAATGAATTACACAACTCATCACATAAATGAAAAATTTAAAATATTTTATTTTTTATTTTAAAATATTAGGTTAAATAAATAAAAATAAGTAAAAGATCAGATTTCTTTCAAGAATATAACAATTTCGAACATTTATGGAGATTAAGGCTGTTCATTTTTTTCTTAATACTCAGGCGATATTACTCTTGATCAAATCAAAATACTTTCTGATATAAGCTCCCTTTCCATTATTCCTTTCTTTTAAAGTATTTACTAAAATCAATTATTTTGCTCATAAATAGACTCATTGAACAATAAAATTAAGGTTAGCAACTATAATATTTCAAATATTTAATAAGCTTTTAAGATAATCTATTCGATTTAAAATTCAGAAATTTTTTAGAACTAGTTATTCATAAGCGATTAAAATTCTGATATTAAAATAGCTCAGCTGGCTATTAATTAGTGTTAGTTATTACCATAGTAAAGACTTATGGAATTCTCATCAACTATTTTTTATGGTGATACTTTACATATTAATTAAATTATGAACTTAGGTAGTTTAAATTAAACAATATCACAAGATTAATCTTACAACTAAGGAAATATGTATTTTGAAAACTCTTAAATTAAATTTTTTAAATTAAATACAAGTAATATATAATGCATTTATTGCAACGGAGGATCTATATAATTTAAAAATAGTACAGGAGAAATAGTCGACTCTTAATTTGAAAAAAACTTAGTAAACTATTTATTAAATAATATATTTAGATTCATATCAAATCTTTTTTATTAAATAGGCCAGTAATGGAGGTGCTATTTCATTAGAAATGCCTAATTAAAAATTAAATATTTTATCTTGCTAGTTTTCTAAAAATGTTGCTACTAATTTCGGAGGAGATTTGTATATGTATAACACTAATGACGTAGAATTTGAATTTAGAATTTAAAATAGCATATTTTAATTTTCTTCATCTAAATAATATGGAGGATCTGGATACTTTGAATAAAGTTTTTCTTCATCATTGAAAAATATAATATTCCTACAAAATATTTCATTTATTGAAACTCAATCTTAGATTGGAGGAGCAATTTTTTATTAGAATATTATACCTATTTAAAGCTAAATTAATTACATAAATACTTCTGCCTTAAAATATGGTAATAAAGACTATTCTTTTCCTAGAAAAGTGTAATTAATAAACCCAGCAAAAAATATTATTCCGATGGATGAAACATTTTCAAAGATTATTTCTTTTTAAAGTGGAGATTTTTTACCTCAGCTTTCTTTTCATTTTTTAGATTAACATAATGAAATTCTTAAGCTGTCTGATAAAAATTACATATAAGTAAAAAAAACTTATATATATATTGATATTTAAACACCTGATATTAATTCTTATTAATTAATTGGGGTATAAAACGGATAATATGACTTTAATACATTTATTATGACTATAACATAAAACAAATTTGTTGGAGTACCTGGAAGTACAGTTTATCTGTACATTTTGTTTGAGCACATATCCTAGATTTAAGATGGTTTAATAGTGTAAAATAACTTTTAATATAAATTAGAAGTTTAGTTTAGAGAGTGTTAAATAGGAGAAATTAAAAAAATTGCCACTATCAATTTAAATTAAAGTAAATATTCATAACATTAAATAATGAAATTTAAATTCTTTTATAAAAGTTTAATCTAACTTAACTGAATGCCAAATTTGTGGGAATTAAACTTACTCTTTCGATTTTTAATAATGCTATTAATGCCCTTCAGGTGCTTAATGTTTGGGAGGAGCTGAATTATTAATTTAGGAAGGAAATTGGAGAGAAGAGTAATACTCTGACGTAATATTAGATTGCTTTAATCAAAGAACTAATTGTAAAGGTGGATTGGGTTTTATGAACTCCTTATGTTACCAAGGACATATTGGTCCTCTTTGTGAAGAATGCGATGTAAATTAATTAAATTATTTTAATAACTTGATTCATTAAATAAATTTATTATTCAAATAATAGATTTTTGGAGAAGTATGGTAGGATAAATATAGTAAAACAAGTTCTTATTCATGTACAAACTGTAGAGAAATCAAGGCAAACATTTATTTGCTTATTATTAGCTATTTTGTACTTCAGATATCTTTATCTTTTGCTATTAAAAATGAAATTGCAATTAGAGAAAATAAGGTAATGTCAAATTTATTATGAAAAAACTACATTTTTTAACTACGATTCTTATTTTAATTTAGGTTATAAATTAATTTAAAGAAGGAAATTAAGCAGGTTAGGCATTATAAAATGAATAAAATTAGTAAGTCCAATAAAACAAGCCAAGTTTTAGATAAGATAAAATATCCACACAAGCAGCAATTATCGTAAAATTTATGGCACATTATTTCTTAATATTTAGCTCGCTATCAGGCTTTAACTTACAAATTCCAAAAGGAATAATAGAAACTCCTATGTAAATTGCTTCTCCGCTTAGAAGCTCTTTATCGAATTTGGAATGCTTTCTAAGCTAAATGAAATTAGAACTACCCTTTATTTACTTTAGGTTTTTATTCGTTACTATGCTTCCTATTGTTTATTTTACTGTCTTTTTAATTTAGATTAAAATCTGGTACTTTTTTTAAAAAAAACCTTTTGGTGGACATATACTATATTCATCTGGATTGTTCATTTTATTTTACACTCAACCTGATATTCTTTCATTTATAATTTAGTTACTAAGCTGTAGAATTATCAATAGAAAACCATATATTCTTGCTAATATTACATAAAGATGCTACACCCATCAATATTACTATTACAGTTTGATTTTAGTTTTTCCAGTTTTTCTTGTTTTTGTAGTAGGAATACCTGGTTTTTTCTTTTTAAAGCTTTATTCAAACAGATAAAATATTACTGATCCTCGAATTGTTATGAAATTCGGGTATTTACTACGTGAATATAAAAAAGATAGATACTATTGGGAGTTTGTACGCATGATTGAAAGAATGGGCTTGATTTTTGTTCTTAATTATTACTCTTAAGACTTTATAACTAAAGCATGTCTAATTTTAATTATTGTTGCAATTTACTGGAAATTGATAGAGAATAAATAACCTTATAATAATCCTGTTAATTAAAAAATAGATAATTATCTATGCATGACATGCTTTTTGACTGTTTTATTTTCTTTATTTTTATAAAACTAGCCATATAGTTATTTTATAATTATATCGCTCTCAATTATATTTTTAATAAATATAGCCTTTATCTTTTATATATTTAATAAGTTTATAGCCAACTTCTGGAAAAGAATACAGCTTATTGTATTTAACCTTCTTACAAGTAAATGCTTTAAAAAGTTTTTTAAAGTCAAGTTTAAATTTGTTGAGAAATAATAAAAAATGGAAGAATTAAGAAAATAAGTCAAAGCTAAACTTGCCTTTTCCATTTAAGAATTATGCAGAAGTAATTTAAATAAAATTTTTTATTTAACAACTTTTAAATAAATTATAAAAGTGTACAATAAATAATAAAGAATGAACAAATACATAATTATTGCAGGTAAATTTTATAAAATATTCTTAAATATGCTAATTAGTTATAATCATTATTTTATTAAAAGCTGAGTATTATAAAACAAATAAAAACAAAAAAGAAAACTAAAAAATGGTATAATAAAATTTTAGCTCAAGGTTTATTAGATATAAAAGGCAATCAATAGATAATACAAGTCTTCAATTTAGAACTAATGATAAAAGTTGTATATTTTTTATGAAATAAATAATTTATAATAAATAATATTTTATTTTTAAATAAATTAGATGAATAGATAGAAAAAGTATTTTCTCAACATGAAAATAAAAGAACATAAAACTTTTTAATAAAATAAAAAAGTAATAAAGAGGTAACAAATAATTGATTTTTTAAATTTATTTTTTTAAAAATTAATAAAAATAAAAGGAAAATTAAATTTAGTTAAGCTCAGTAAAACTAAGTTCATACCTTTATTCAAATTCTTATTAAAACTCTCCTAATAATCCTTTATCTAGAAATATCAATGAATTTTATAATGATATTAATTTAAATAACAATGACTGTATAGAGGAGAACACAACTAAAGAGAAAGGTCATGTATTTTAACTTTCAAACAATTCTTAAGAGATGCAAATAAATAGATAAATAAGCGATTTAAATGACGATGCCTCTCATTCTTCTAAGTATAGCATATAAGATGAATAATCTTCAGAATTAAAATAAAATAAAAATATACAATCAATTTAATAGAATACAAATAAATTAGAATAATAGATTAATAACAAATATAACTTCTAAGATTAGTTAATCAAAACAATTTAAACATTAAAAAACTAAAGCATATTAGTTGATTAAAAAAATGATTAAGATAAAAGCTGAAAATATGAAAATATATTATAAATAAAATTTTTTATGTTAAATGTTTTTGTAAAATAAATATTTAATTTCTCAAAATAATTATAAATAGGAAATAAATTATATCTATATCTTATAAATAAAATAAAAACAGGATATATATCACCATTTTTTTTTAATTAATTTTTTTTAACTTGCTTCATTTGTAATATTGATAAAAAAAATTAAAACCATAAATAAATATATTAGATTCTCAAATACTTAACTCAATCTCATTTTTCAAATTTAATTTTATCAAAAATTTCTATTATTTTGATAATAATTATTATAAAGTACAGCTTTTCTTTTTTACCTGTTAATTTTAAATACCTATTATATTTTTAAATTTAATTGCAAATAGTTTATTATTAACACATTTTTAAATTTGTAAAATATAAATGATTTTAATAAACATTGTAAAAAATTTTACTTTTAAAAGTAATTTGAATTAATATGTTAAATTTCATATTATCAATTATCTATAAACTTATATAAATCTCAAATATGCTTATGTTTAAATATTAATAAGTTTTTTGAAAATAAAATAGTCATTCTGTTATTTTTTTCTATAATTTAGCATAACTAAAAAAGTGTATTAAAAAGATTACTTTTATTTTCAGTAAGATGATGAAATTACATAATACTTTTTATTTGGTTACAATTATGGTAAGTTTAATTTAGCAAATATAATGCTTAGATAAAGAGTATATTCCTTAATGCCCTTAACTTTACAAATACTACAGTATTTAAATAGTAATTTAGATTTAAACTAATTTGTTTCTATTTTAAATATAGATGGCTTTGTGAATGATAAAATATTGAAAATTATTTCAATACCATAAACTAATTTAGGAATATTAATGGTATACAATGAATACAACTTTGATTTTGAGCTTATAGTGATAGATTTTAGTTAAAAAATATCGCTTTTACGCAAATCGAGTAAAATAATTAGATTTTTTAACATTTTTGAAATAACCTCTACTTATTTATTCATAGTCTATTCCTAATCTCTAGTTTCAATCTTTTATGAAGAATATTAAAACGCAGTAATTCTTTAGACAAGCTAAGAAATAATTTTTTTGGATTTATACACACTAAATTAAATTAAATCATTTTTATTTGATCCTTTTGATGGAGTGCTTTTCGATTAATAAAGCTAGTCTTTGTTTTTATACAATTCAATAAAAATAATACAAATTAATATCAAAGATGGATCTACATTAAACTAATTTTAATTAGGTAAAATAAAACAGATAACAAAATATTATTTAGATTTTTTTTATAAAAATAGGATAAGTAGGGATAAAATAAAGAATATCACAATGTTAAATTATTTCTATCAAGCAATAAATAAATAGTTATTTTCTAATATCATTAGACAAATTTGCTATTTTAGTTTAATAAAATAACAATTAACTCTTTTGGCCAATCAAATTAGGTAGAAATTTTACTTTATCAATCTAAAGTTTATATTTTTTTTAACTAATAAACAAATAGCCAGCGTTAGCTAAATGATCTCACAATAATTTAATATATATTAAACTAGAAATTTAAGTTAATTATTTGCAATTTCAGATTCTAGTTAGATAATTAAAATAGTGAATATTGATCCAAACGTGAATGAAATATTACAAATAATTTAATCATTCTAAAGTGGTAATTCTAATATTAAAATATAATAAAAATTAATTAATAATTAATTACATTAGAATTAAAAGAATTTATGGTGATAAAGATGCTAATCCAAGATAATTGTAAAAGCTGCTTTTATCTAATTGTTAGTTGTTTCACAAATAAAAATGATACTTTAGCTAATTCTCTTCTAACTCTTATTTATAATGAAATTGATGAAACATTAATTGCTTTTTAAAGAATAAATTAATTTTTTACTGATGTATTTACAATTTACTAAAAAGATTGGGTTATATTTTTAAATAATAATATAACAAGTTAATTGTTTGAAATTAAAAACATCAAAAATCAAGATGCTGTATTGTATAGTGGTACATAATTTTTATCTATTAAATTTTATATTGATTTTTTCTTTATATTAGGCAACATAAAACCACAATTGTTTAATGTCATAGATTCTAATGACCCAAATAGATATATCCTTTTTGATTAAATTAGCCAAATTTTATATATTATGGATTTTAGTTTTAATATATTACATAAATTTTATCCACCTTATGGAATATCATAATATGACAGATCTTTTAAACAAATAAAGAATTTATAAGGCTATTATGCTATTATAAGCCATTATGATCCTATCTAAGATCCTTATGGAGTTCACGGAATTTATTTGTATAACGAATATACAAACAAAGTAAAATAATATAAATAAATTTAAATTTTAAATTATCAATGAAAATATATAGGTAATTTATAATCCTCTTGATCATCCAAATTAGATTAGAATAGAAATAGTGGAATCTTTTGAATTAAATTCTAATATTTATATATGCTTTCTTTTTAATACATAATATATATTGAATCCTGCAGGAATATAAGATATAATATAAAAATACAAATATCATCGATATGAATGCAATTAATATACTTTAGATTTTGTTTTTATCTAAAAAAATATACTAGATGATAGATAGTTGTATACAGATGGTTTAAATCAACCACCACGAAGATGTGGATATCATACAATAAATAAATATTTGGTATGCATAGAATACAATGGTCTAATTCATAAGTGGTCTGTACCTAATTTTGAAATAATTTAGCATTCTTAAAGTAAAATTATATAATTAAATTTAACATAAGTTAGTAAACTTAATAAATTATAAAGATTTTTTAACAATAATGTGGAATATTTAAGATAGAAAAATGAATTTACTTATTGTTTTACTTAAAAAATAAGTTTTAAGATTTAAATAATATTTAAAAATTTAAAAAAATATTTGAAAAATGATTGAATTATTTGAATTTTTATATTTATAAATTAATAAATTATTATGACTATTTTTAAAAGTTTAATTTGTTAATTTTTTTATGTTTGGCATTTATTTTAATAACATTAAAAATAATTAATAAAGGTAACTGTTTAGATACTTTTATGTTCTTATTTTATCAAGAAATGAATATTGTTATTATTGATTGTTCTCAATATGACACAGTTGTTTATCTAGATTTAGATTCCTTAACAATCTAGAAGTTGAGAGAAAATTTCACATGGATGACATCTGGCTATATTAATAAAAACTTTAATTTAGCAGTATTTAGTGGAAACTAAGATAATACTTTATACTTTTATGATCTAAATTAACCCATATTAAATTCATTTTAATTATCTTGGCTTATAAATACTGATCAATTAACTGTTTCTTCCTTTTAAATTAGTTAAGATCTATCAAAAATAATATTATTCTCTACTGATTTTTTTGGAGTATTAGAAGCTAGTGATTGTTTAAAAAATATATCAATGTGCTAATAAAAATGTTAATTTAATTAATATTTCGACTTGTCATTAGAAAGATAATAATTATCTTAAGATTTTGGGTAAGGAACTTTAGCAAATCCGTTTTTATCGATAAGGTGTATCAAGTATTTATTTTTTTTAAGTAATGAGATTTAATAAGAATTGAATATTTCTTAATACGTTTTGGTAAATGTTTTTATTGACGATTCTTCATCGTAAATAGAAATATCTTATAATTTTTAAAATAATGAAATGCTAACTACAGCATTTATTTTAACAAATCTTAAGATACAACCATTAGATCAAAGAAAGTTAATTAGAGTTAATTGCTAAGAAAGTTTATCAATTTAGGATGCTTATGGGTTAGAAATACTTAATTATATTATTAATTTTAATAACCTAGCTTTACAAAATAAATAATTACAAAATATTTCTAATTTATGTCATCTTTAATTTACATCTATACAGATAATAAATATTACTGATTCTAGATATATAATTAATCAAAGTTAAAGTCATTCAAACTATCCCTTAAACTAATGTGGATAAATGTAATTATAAGATATAAAATTAGTGTCCATAAGGAATTTATAGTTCAACTAAACAAGCATTATTAAACCTTTTATCACTTTAAATAATGTCTAAAATGTAAATAATTTTTATTAGAACTTTTAAAAATATTTTATTTTATAGTTAAACATAATAGGATTGGTCCTTTCAAAGTGCTCTATTTAAACTTAAGGAGTAATATAAATTATTTAAGGTTCTACATAATTGAGTTTATCAAATTTACTGCTAAAAGAAAATAATTTTAACTACACTAATGATTAACAATAAAATTATTTTTTTGATTGCACAACATGCTCTTTAAATAATTCCTTAATATAAACTAATTTTTTTTATGATATACAATTTTTTAGAAGATTTGGATAAATTAGCTAGTTAGATACCAAAAGTAATTCAGTAAATCCTCTCTTTTATTTTAGGAATATATCGATATAGGATAACTTTTTTAAGGTGAGTAATTCTAAAACAATTTTTATTAGCGCAGTGTTTCCAGAATTAAATTCACCTGATTACTAAATAATAATTTAATAATTTAACTTTTAAAATAATTAAATTACGTTAGATAAAATGAATTCTAATTAAATTTAATAGGAATAGAAAGTATCTATTTTTTCCTCTTTAAATATAAATCATATACTAATTTATGATATTTATTTAAATAATTTAATGTTCTTAAATTTTTTCACTAGCTAAAATGGATAAGATTTTTAGATTAAAAATCTCTAATTACAAAATAACTTTGGTTTGTTCACTCATAATTATCCATTAAAATAATAGAATAATTATTACTACTCTTTACTATAGATATAAGACTTTTGTAGTTTATTGATAGAAAACGCTTTATTTTAAAATTGTACAATAATAAATAACTCGTTTATTTATTTTAGTAATATCATCTAAGACTAAGAGTAAGGCTCGATCAATCTTTAAAACATAACATTTAACAAAACAAAGTTATTTAGTTCATAGATTTTCACATAATCTAATCCCATAGAAATCAACTATAATTAGCCAATATAAATAAAAATAATAGAATGTTAATTTATAGGTGGAATTTTAAATGCTCCATTAACAAATTTTAAAAAATCAACAACAGGAATTAGTATCTCTGCAGCTTAAGGAAATTTAGATATTTAAAATTCATAGTTTTATGAAAATCAATCAACAGGATTTTACAATTCATTATTTATTTAGGTTGATACTTTATCTATTAGCTAGTGCTTATTCAAAAATAATACTTCTTAAATTTAATTATATGAAATAATAAATTAAAATATTTTTAATTCATTTATTTAATTAATAGCATCACAAATTTACTTTAATAACATCACTTTTAGTTATGGAATTTCTAATTATTAGCCTATTTTAAAAGCACAATCTTTAAATTAAAATTTTAATTTGACAATAGAGAATTGTTCATTTGAAAATTCAATATCTCTCAAAGGATCTTTGATTTATATTGACTTCTAATAGAGTGTTTCTTTTGTGAAATTAAAAAAAAATATATTTTATAATATCAAAATACAGGAGTACGGTAGTTAGTTAATTAGCTTCAAGTAAATTTATTATATTTATAATTAATAAATAATATTTTGATTTTTATATAAAAATAGTAATTTCAATAGATAAGAAAACATATAATTTAACCAGCTAACTATGGAAAACAATAATTTAACAAATATATATTCATCTGCAGCTGACTGCTAACTACTTAATTTTGAGAATGGATTTATTTAAATTGAGGATGTGTTATTTTCATTGACAGCTATTTAATAACCTTTTTAGTAATATATGAATATACTAAAATACGATATTTTTCCTTGCTTACAGATATTTATTTAAAATAGTAAGGCTATTATTAATGATTATAGTTTAACTGGATATTATTCACAATAGTATTTATCAAGCGTACTTTAAAACAATTTAATATTAAATTAGATAAACTGTAATACACTAATTAAAAATATCACAATTAAGAATCTTTAATTGTAGTAATATTAATCTTTAATATCTTCATAATATGGATTTTTAAATATTACTCAATCAAAATTTAAAAATATCTTCAAAGATTATTAAAAGAACAAAGATTATATTTAATAATAGAGCTAGTCTTATATTTCAACTCTGAACACAATATTTTAAATTACTTAAACCTAATTTAAAAATATATTTTGTTCATAATGCAAGGGAGGTATCTTTTTTTTTGAAAAATCTAATGGCTAGATCAACAATTGTACATTCTCAAATAATACAGTAAATTTTTATTAAAATATTCCTTATTAATTATTAATAAAATTCTTTTAGAGTATTACTGGAGGCTCAATTTATTTCTAAAACTTAATAGAATAAACAACAATTATTAGCTGCATTTTTGAATAAAATGAATCTTTAGATGGAAATGGAGGTGCTATATCTATATATTATAATCAATAACCAAGATTCATTTTAAATATACTACATAGTAATTTTAGTGGATGCTCTTCTTAAAACTAAGGAGGAGCAATAGCAATAATATAATAAGAATAATAAAATTATAACTTGGTTAAATTATAAAATTTATTTTTTACTGATAATATTGCAAAGATTGCTGGTGCTCTATATTATTAAAATATAATTCCAGTTTAAGAAAATATATTTTATCACAATAATAATGCTTAGCTTTTTGGAACTAATTTTTACTCAGGTTTTCCGACATCTCTAAAAATCATAAGTAATTATTTAAAATGAAGTTTTTTTATTATTTAATATTTTCTAATACTTTTCATAAAAAAGATAACAAACAAATTATTAGCTTAGATCATCAAAGCTCATTTATAACAAATTTTAGAAGCGGTGATACCTTACAAGAAATATAAATATAGTTTTATGATTAAAATGATCAACCTATTATTATTTAAGAGCAGGATTTTAAAAATACATGGATATAAATTGATAATAATTCAAATGAAGTAGACTGTAATTTACAAGGTGTATAAGTTGCATAATATTTATAAGATAAGTCTTATATAAAAATACCTGAAAATATTTTAACAGGAATACCTTAATAATAAATAACCTTAAATATTTATTCAGATTAGATATATAAGATATATAACAATTAAATTGTGAAGTAAAATCTAATTCATTAAATTAAAATAAACTTTAGAGAGTGTTTATTAGGAGAAATAAAACTTGAGTCAATTTAAGGTACGATTAATTATATAATCTTATTAAATTAACATATTTTTTCATTAGATTAATATCTCAACAGAACCTTAATATAGTGTATTAGATGTAATACTGGAACATATTCTTTTGATTTTTAAAAATGTAGTGCATGTCCATAAGGAGCAAAATGTTATGGCGGTTCTAATGTTAGTGTAAGCCAAGGATATTGGAGAAGTAATATTTTATCTACAAATATTATTTAATGCATAAATTAAGATGATACTTCATGTGTTGGAGGTTATGGAGCTGGAGATTAATTATGTAAAAAGGGATATATTGGCAGTTTATGCTTAGAGTGTGATGTATAATTAAAAATTATTAAATTTTAGTAATTATTAAAAAAATTTAATTATCTTTTTTAGGAGAAAGGTATTGTTTGGGGAAGTAAATATATTAAAAGAGGTTTTCAATGTTATTAATGCTATAAAACAATATTTAATGCAATTCTTATTTCATTAAGTTTGTCTATTATAAATTTATCAATTTATCTTTCAATTAGGAATGAAACTTCCTATACAACCTAAGAAGAAGAATAGGTAAATAAATAAATTACTTCAAGCAACATAAATAATATAATTATCAACATTTTACTAAACTTCAAATATAATTTCATTCAATTTTTAATAAAATTTATTATAAGAAAATAAAATGATTAAATAGAATTAAATAAATTTTTAAAAATTAATTAATTCAATTTATTATCTTAATGGTTTCTTTCTTTAAAAATGTTCATAATTTAAAATTAAAAACCTTTTCTTTTAGTTTTTTTTTGGGGATTTAATGCACCCAAACACAAATATTTAAATTTATTCATAAATTTAAAAAAAAGAGGAAGTCTGGAATATTGCAATCCCTATAAATAAAAAAAAGTATTTCTTTTAATAGCAAGATATAATATTTTAAGATCTAAAAATCTAGCTAATCAGCAATTATAATCAAATTTTTTACCCATTATCTAAAAATAATAACTTAAGTTTAGGACTTAAATATAAAATTAACAAAAAACTTGTTTAATTTACCAGGTGTATTAGAATTAATGAATCCTATTTCTTCTTAGATAAATGCTTTATAGTGTTTCTTAGACTTTAAAATCTTCCAAATACCTTTAATTTACTCGAAGTTTTTACTTTAGTGCTTTTTACCTTTGATTTATTTTTTGTCATTTCTTTTGCTAATTAGGTTAGTTTACTTATTAAAAGGCAAAAAGTTCAACTTTTAGATAGTTATTGCAGTATTCTTCTTTATTTTCTTTTACTTTTAAATTGATATATTTTAGGCTTTTATTTTACTTGTAAGCTGTATATAGATTGAAAATAAAAGCTACATTTTGCAAAACATAACTTACGAATGCTATACTGACTAAAGCAAGTTTTATTTGCTCGCAATAGTGACTCCTATTATGATTATTTATGTCTTTATAATACCTATATTAATTTTTATATTACTTTACAAAAATAAGTAATAATTAGAATTTTCTGAGCTTTAAAGTAAATTTGGATATCTTTTAAGGGAATATAGAGTTGATAAGTATTATTGGGAATTTGTGAGAATGATTGAGAGAATGATAATTGTCATTATCCTTGGAATATATTCTTAAGATAGTTTAACAAAATCAGTTTTAATCTTTTTAACAATTATAACATATTTCTTCTTTTTACAAAAGCTAAAACCTTACTAAAAACCAATTAATTATAACATTGATTGTTATATGTCAATTACTTTTTTGATTACTTTTCTGCTTTAGATTTTTTCAATAGAATAAAACTATATATACTTTGAGTTTATAAAATATATAGTTTTATTTGGAACTAATTTATTATTCATAGTTTACCTTTTCAGACACATATTAAAATTTTTACAATTGAAAATTAGACTATTATGCAAAAGAATTTAGAATTCATAAATTGGATAAATGCTCAAAATAAATAACAATTCAGAGAATAAGTAGTAAAAGTTTTAAGAAAAGAAATAAAAATTGAAAGATAGTATTATAAAAGGTGTATAAAATATTCTATTAAGTAATTTTGCTATTATTAATCATATCTTTTATTAATAAATATTTATTTCTTATAGATTTAAATAAGGAATAAAGATAGAACTACTACTATTTTTTAAAATGTAACTTAAATTTACTTTAATTCTCTCCAATTTATAAATTAAAAAAAAACTATTTAAATTTAAATTTTCTTTTTTTATTATCATCATCATTAGATACGTTTAGAAAGAAAGAAAATAAGTCAGAAAAAAATGAAATTATGGAAAGAAATAGAGGAATAAAAACTATAACTGACTTTTAGAAAACTGATTCTTATTATAATTGTACTATATTAATTCATAATAAAATTAATTTACCACTTATATTTAAGATCCATTCATTAGTATAATAATTTTTTTTTAATTAGAATAAAGCGGTATTCAGTTTGATTAAGCTTTTTTAAGTAGAAAAGTAATACTAAAAATTAAAAATGTTTTTCTTTCATTTAAAAATGCATTATTTAAAAAAAATAATAGATGATAAAGAATAATGATTCTTAAGATAATGATTATAATAGTTCTAAATATCAGGAGTAAGATTATGTAATAAACTAAATTTCTAATACTAAAATATCTATGCTTAACTCTAGTATTATTTCTCCATTTTAAATACATAAATAGAATTCAAAGAAATCTACTTTATTACTAAATAAAAGAAAATCTATTTTTAATGCAAAGTCACTTTATAATATTCCTCATATAACATAATAAAAAATGGAAAACAACTCTAATTTAGAATCGAATGTCTAATATATGTCTACAGAGAAAAATGATAAAAATACGAATAATTTGATGCTTAGTTCTATTACAGCAAATCCAACAATTTTAACCAATAAAAATTCAAAAAAATCAACTATTATATAAAATAAAAGATAATCAATTTTTAAAGTAGAATCCTTACATAATATCCCTCAAATAAATTAATAAAAGCTTGAAGATAACTCGTCATTTGATATAAGTATTTAAAGTTAAATTATAGAAGAATAAAATTTTAATTACATTCTGACTAACAACTTCCGCTTTATAAAAAATAATAACAATTTAACTAAATAAAAAGAAAATGATAAAATTTGAAAATAGAAAATTATATAATTAAATTTTATATGTTTTTTATTGTGGTTTAAAAAAAATTTTTTATTTATATTTATTTACAGAATATTTATTTTTGAAAATAGCCAAATTTATTTGTAAACAATATTTTAAAAACTTTTATATTTTCTATATTTTTTAATAATTAAAAACTATATTTTTATTCATATAAATTTTTAGATTTATTTTATTTTTAATTTATTTATACATACTTTTTATAAATATTTTATAATTTTTTTTTTTTTTTAATAAAATCTTTAATAATTTTTAGTTTTATAACTTCAAATGAAAACAAATAATAATTTTAAAAATGATAATAATGTTTAAATAATATAAGCTCATGGTTAAAAAAAAATTGTTTTACTGCGATTAATAAAATATAAATAGTTAAAAAATAGTAAATTAAAAAATTTATTCATCAGTTAAAAAAAATTATATTTTTATACCATAAAAATTAGTTTGTTATAGTTACTAAATTACTCAATAAAATTTTGTAAACATTGATTTCTTTTAGAAAGTAAATGATATTACAACTCTTATCTTACAAAAATATAAATCGCTCATATAAACTGTAATACACTTTAAAAAAGACAATTATATATATTTTTCATTTAAAGTCCTATATAAAAGATATAAACATAACTTATTATTTATTATTCTATGGCACAATAATTTTTATAATAGAATTTAAATTTACTTGGTATAGCACTAACAAATATTAGTCTATGAGATTTTAATTGTTGATTAGCTATATATAAATAATAGGTAATATTTTGTGTTAATATATTATTAAATTAAATGTTTTTGATAATAAGATTGTTTATTACAAGAGCTAGTAAGTGGATTTTGCTTTAAAATATATCCAAAAAATTTATAAAAATTAATAAACCAAAAAATTATATAAAATAAGTTTTTGATAGAATATAAGTATTTCATAAAATTCTAAACACAACCTAGCTGTTTTTAAGATAAAATTATTTTGTAAGAGCTGTTTGAAAAATAGGAATGGAAACAAAAAAAAGAGTAGCTTATTTTTACAATAACGAAATAGGTAACTACAACTATGGAAAGTTGCATTTAATGAACCCAAAAAGAATTTCAATGACTCATTCCTTGATTGTAGGTTATGGTGTCTATAAAGATCTTGACGTATACACAACAAGAGAAGCCACCAAAGAAGAGATAATGCAGTTTCATGATTAGGATTATGTTGAGTACCTTTCTAACTATGTATCGAGTACTAAAATAGATTTTCTAAGAAAGAATGGATGCACTGCTCCTATCATAGATGAGGAAGCTAAAAATGATGTAGAAAAAAAGAGATAATATGGCATAGATGTTCAAGCTGATTGTCCTGGCTTTGATGGTGTCTATACCTTTAGCCAACTTTCAACAGGTAATAAATTATATTTCCATTTTGAACAAGAATTTGAGTTAGTTGGATTTACAGTTTTCAAAATATATACTAGAAAAAATTTACTTGCTTAAATCTTCTCCTTCTATTTAAAGAATTTGAGTAGAAGAAAGTAATAAATATTCAATAAATAATTAATTATTATCCTAGAAAATGGTGAAAAATAATAGTTAAACACAATTTCAAAAAAAATTATTTTTAACCCAAATTTATATTTTAAAATATTTAAAAAATATTCATTTTAGTAAAAATAAAATTTAAATTTAATATCTTAATATTTTTTTTCTTTAAACCATAATTAGGTGGTTCGATTGATGCAGCTCACTTAATTATAAATAATGCTGCAGATGTAGCTATTAACTGGGGTGGTGGATTGCATCATGCTAAGAAGGGAGAAGCTTATGGCTTCTGTTATGTTAATGATATAGTAATATGCATTTTGGAGCTTTTAAAAGTATTTCCTCGTGTGCTTTACATAGATATAGATGTACACCATGGAGATGGCGTAGAAGAGGCTTTCTTTACTACAAATAGAGTAATGACAGTTAGTTTTCATGAATTTGGAGAAGATTTCTTTCCTGGAACAGGTGGCCTCAACAGTAGTGGAGAAGGATTGGGCAAAAATTATGCTGTGAATGTACCACTTAGACCTGGTATGGATGATGAAAGTTATAAATAACTATTTAAAAATGTAATGAATAAAGTAATGGAAGTGTTTAGACCTGACGTAGTTGTATTCTAAACTGGAGCTGATAGTTTAGCTAATGACAAAATTGGGCATTTTAATTTATCTATTAGAGGACATGGCGAATGCTTGACTTACATGCTAAGGTTTAATGTTCCTGTAGTAGTTTTAGGAGGAGGTGGATATACTATTTAAAATGTAAGTCGTTGCTGGGCATATGAAACAGGATTACTTGTTAAAAAAAATTTAAATGGACCTATACCTGTTGATGATCCCTTTTTCCATTTATATGAAAAATAGAATATGCTTCACGTTCCAATTTAGCAAGTAGAAAATAAGAATAGTAAAGAAGATTTAAATAAAATATAAGAAGAGGTCTTTAAGCAACTAAAAGAAGTAGATGCTGCCCCATCAATACCTTTTCATAATGTTCCCAAAGCATTCTAGTATGATGACGATGAATATTTCGAGGAAAATGAATAAGATTAACATCATGATTTTTCTGGAAATACTTATAATTTCAATAAGCTTAATGACTATATAAACGGATATTAAACAATGGAGGTCGAATAAAATGAAGAAGTTGGAGTATATAGAAAACAACCTCTATTAATAGAAAAGAATAGTAGTAGATTTAATCATATTTGAAATTTTTGTGAATATTATATTTTTAGTTCAATAGTATTATTATAATTAAAGAGCAAATTGTATTAATATTTTATTAATTTGCTCTTCAAATATTTACTTTTATTATATTTAAAATTAATTTATCCAAATACTATTCTTTACCTATTCTGAAATTTTCACAAATATACCTATCACTAGTTATATTTTAAAAAAATTAAAATCAAAAGATAATTATGATGTTTGTTTCTATCTAAATTTCTATCTTTATAGTGCATTTAAACATGGTTAGCTTTGATATCAATCAAGCTAAGTAAGAATGCGATATCAAGATAATTCTTAAAAAAGAGATTTTATATTTGAAATATAAAAGTAAAAAAAGTTTTGAAAAAGAGAGGGAAAATAAATTATAATATAACCTAAAAATAATTATTTATTTAAGCAAAAAAAGTAAGCTATTCTAAATAATATGGAGACTAAAAAAAAAGTAGCATATTTTTACAATAATGAAATTGGAAATTATAACTATGGTAAGCTGCATTTGATGAATCCTAAGAGAATTTCTATGACTCACTCTTTGATTGTTGGATACGGAGTTTACAAAGATCTTGATGTTTATACCACAAGAGAAGCAACAAAAGAAGAAATTATGCAATTTCATGATTAAGATTATGTTGAATACCTCTCTAACTATGTTTCAAGCTCTAAGATAGATTTTCTGAAGAAAAATGGATGCAGTATACCTTTAATAGATGAAGATGCAAAAAATGATAGTGATAAAAAGAAGTAATATGGTATTGATGTATAAGCGGACTGCCCAGGTTTTGATGGACTCTATACTTTTAGTCAGCTCTCAACAGGTGGTTACTCAATAATTTATTTTTAATTTTTTTTATTAAATACTCTAGGAAATAAAATGTATTATTAAATAATATTCACAATATTTTGGATCATCAAGCTATTTAAGCTTTTTTTTCTCTACTTTTTCTTTGATTGTTTAGAAGAATATAAGCAGCCTACTTTAATAATAATTTAGTTATATATTAATATTAATAGAGATTGGTTTTAAATCATAGATATATATACTAAATTATGATGATTAATTTTTTTAAGTATTTAAGTTAAAGTTATATATTTAAAATAAGGTGGCTCTATCGATGCGGCTCATTTGATCATAAATAATGCAGCTGATATTGCTATTAACTGGGGAGGAGGTTTGCATCATGCGAAAAAAGGAGAAGCATATGGATTTTGCTATGTAAACGATATAGTTATATGTATTCTTGAACTTTTAAAAGTCTTTCCACGTGTTTTATATATTGATATCGATGTTCACCATGGTGATGGTGTTGAAGAAGCTTTCTATACAACTAACCGTGTAATGACTGTAAGTTTTCATGAGTTTGGTGAGGATTTCTTCCCAGGGACAGGAGGATTAAATAGCAATGGAGAAGGTTTAGGTAAAAACTATGCAGTGAATGTACCTTTGAGACCTGGTATGGATGACGAAAGTTATGTTTAATTATTTAAAAATGTCATGAACAAAGTTATGGAAGTATATAGACCTGATGTTGTAGTATTTTAAACAGGAGCTGATAGCTTAGCAAATGATAAAATAGGTCATTTTAACCTTTCTATAAAAGGTCATGGATAGTGCTTAACATATATGATGGGCTTTAATGTACCTCTTGTAGTATTAGGAGGAGGTGGATACACTATTTAAAATGTTAGTCGTTGTTGGGCATTTGAAACAGGACTGTTAGTTAAAAAAAGTCTTAATGGTCCCATACCTGTTGATGACCCTTTCTTCCATTTATACGAAAAATAGAATGTGTTGCATGTCCCTATATAGTAAGTAGAAAATAAAAATAGTAAAGAAGACTTAAATAAAATTTAAGAAGAAATATTCAAACAGCTTAAAGATGTTGAAGCTGCTCCTGGAGTTCCCTTCCACACAGTTCCTCGCACATTTTTGTATGATGATGAGGAATACTTTGATGAGCATGAAATGGATAAAAATCATGATTATGATGGAAATAACTATGATTAAGATAAGCTCAACGATTATATTAATGGCTACCACTAAATGGATATTGAGTAAAATGATTAGAATGAAATAATTAGAAAGTCACCACTGCTCATTGAAAAAAGAAATAAATTTAATCATATTTGAATTGATAAAAATATTAATAAACTTATCAAATGTTAAGTTATTGTATATATTAAAATTTTTTAATCGTTATTTTGTAATAAATGTAATATGCTTAAAATTTCTGCATTTTTTTCTTAAAATAAATTAATTATAGTCAAAAATTTTGAATAAAATAAAAGTTTAGTCAATAAAATATTAAATGTACAATTACAGATAAAAAGTAAACATAAAAGCATAATTAAATAATATCAATCAATCATCTTCTTCTTGCTTATTATGTCCCTAATGATGAGTACCATGGAAATTTTTATGATGACCTTCATGACCTCCATGTTGTTAATGTCCTTTGTGACTATCATGGCCATGTCCATGCTTAGAGTATTCTTGGTTTTCATCTTGATTATCATTTTTGTAATGGTGTTTTCCTTTTTTTTCGTATTGATTTTATTCTTCTGAGTCATCTCTATCCTACTTCTTAAACTTCTTTTTCTATTCAAACTGCTGTCTTTCTGCATTTTTCTTTTCCATGTCTACAGTTAAATTTGTAATTTTATCAGGTAAAGTTGCATCTAAATGATTAAATGGAATTATGTGCACATTAGCTTTTTCTATGATCTAGTGGTGAACAAGTTTGTTAAAAACAGGAATGTTAATAGAAGAATTCAAGTCATATTCAAAAATGAAATCTTATGATCTTATATTTCTGTTCTTATCATATTCATTTTTTGACTTTTCAAGAGCCTTTTCACCTTCTTGGTAAGCTTATTCTAAGACATTCACATCAATAAAAGGTAGCTTTATAATTTACATATGCTCCATAGTAGCTCCATACTTATCAATATCTAAAATTTAAGGGCAAAAAGGTTGTAGATATTTTTTAAATAAACCTTTGAATTCGGCAGGTAAGAGGGCTTCATTGTCTGGATGAAGAATAGCTAAAAGTTGCTTGTAAGGTTAGAATGGCTGAGTTTTGACAAATTTAACTTCAAATTTAGGATTTCTTTCTAAGAATTCAACAACATCTTGAGTTAAAGGAGCATAATAGTGAGGGTAAAAGTAATTCCATGAAGCTTTCTCAATACCACGGAAATAGTAAAGAAGGGTGAATTCAAAACCTTCAAGATATTTCATGATAATTAAATCATATTCTTACTAATTCGTCACTTTTAGTTTTTCTTTCAAATAAATTTCTTTACCATTCATTTCATCACTCAATATTTTCTGAATTTCATCTTCTTCATCATCTTCTTGATTCTACTTTTACTTTTTCTATTCATCTTCAGTTCCACTTGCTAATTAATTATCCTTATCATGTTGATTGTGATGCTTTTTCTATTCCTTTTTATTTTTTTTGTGATATTCTTTATCATGGCTTTATTTTTATTCCTCCTAATCTTCATCGCTATCAGAAATAGGAATAATATCCTTAGGGATTTCTGTTTCTTCATTTACAGAGCTGGTCTATTATAATTTAAGGTCTTCTTCTTTGAAATCGTAATCAATCAAATCCTAATCCTTAATATCTTCAACGTTATTGATTTACTTCTAACTCATAATTTTGACGTAATCAAAGACCGATTTCTCTTCTTTTTAAGGAGCTTCGAAAATTCTATTATTCTTGAATTTAGGCTCAATAGTGGCTACTTGCTTAAAAAATTCTATGATTTAATTGTATTTAATAAAACCTCTATCACTAAGATAACTTGTAGCAGTCTCAAGATAGCTATCATATTTTTCGATAAGCTTGTCTAAAATGTTAGGTTTATGTCCTTTTTCTGATTTAATTTGCATGTAATTCTAACGAGGAAGGAAGTCATTACCAGCGAATAAACTTAAAAAGACAAAATCATCCATAAGAGACATAGGATTATATTTTAGATTCTATACTTGTTTATTGTCAAACATTTTCTTATACTTATCAAGAATTACTCTCTTCAATCCATTAATGTCAACTAAATCGTACTCTCTTTCTTTGTGCAAGTCTAATTGTGGATGACTAAGTTCTTCCTTAAGCTTCTATAATTCTTTTTCGAGATCTGTCTGTTTTAATTAATTTTTTTAATTAATAAAATTAATAATTAAAGAGTCTATTAAATAAATAAATACCTTATCTCCTTTAAATTTTGAGTTTTCTCTTAAAATCAAAATACGCTTGCCAATTGTTGCAAGAGAAAGGAGGAGTAAATCTGCATCAGCTCCAACAATACAATGTGTGAGCTACAAATTAGTATGTTTTCTGATTACTTCAAGGATTTTATGTTCACCTTCGCCAGGAGCATTACTATCACTCAAGATAAATTAGAGCTTCTTGTAACTTACCTAATGCTCTTTATGATCTGCTTCTCCATCAGTCATAGCTTTGTTAGATAAAGCAATACGAGTTTCAATATATCTCCTTAACTACTCATTTAGTTCATACATAAAAGGAGTTCCTGGAGCAATTGAATTATTTGGTACGGTTTCTTCCTTCACATCAAATCCATGCTTTTTGAGCTCATCCTTCAATGTTAAATGATGCATTTCAGCATGGAATCTTCTTTGTCTTTGCTAGTTCATCTTTGCTCTTGGGCATGGACCATCTTTTTTAAGAATAATTTTTTAAATATAAAAGATGGCGAAAAGTTTTAATTAAAATTAATTTTTTTTGAATCTCATCATGCAAAAATAGCTTTCAAAACCACTCAAATTTGGTTAGAATGGATTTGCTAAGCTAAATATTAAAAAAAATTGTTTTGAATAACATGAAGACCCAAGTATTCTTCTGATTTCATATTTGAAAACCTCAGGTATAAGAATTACCGTTTCAATTGGATCAGTAAAGAAAATACAAAAAAAATGTTAAATTAATAGCGTTTAAAATAATATAAGTGTTAGAAAATTTTACCTAACATAAGATAAACTTAGAGCTAAGGCTCTACTAGTTCGATAATTGAGTCGATGTGATCAATGACTTGCTTAAATATAGTTTCAAGAGATTTAGGTTTGAGTAAATAGTTATATTGGTGCTCATCTCTAGCGTATTAGTAGCAAATACCGTTTACATCTATGTAAAGGCAGTCGATGTGTTTCTTTCTTCCGTTGCGTCTAACTTTTCTGACTTGATAAGGATACTTTCTGTGAATCCAACTAAAATAGCCTGGTACACCCATCTTTAAATTTATATTTCCTTTTATTTAATTAAAGTAATATTTTATTAGTTCTCTTCTGATAATTATTACGTATGAAAACTTATTTTTTTTATCTACTTTATCGTATTTAATTTAATTATTATTAATTAGATAAATTTATGAGAAATTCTTTAGCGTTTTAAAAGAAAAATTTCTTATTAATTCAAAGCTTGATAAAAATCTAAGAAGATCTATTCCACTTACGATAACTCTTTCTTTTATATAGAACAAA
Organism: Tetrahymena thermophila SB210; assembly: GCF_000189635.1. NCBI lineage: Eukaryota > Ciliophora > Oligohymenophorea > Hymenostomatida > Tetrahymenidae > Tetrahymena > Tetrahymena thermophila. Next base: position 94,960 of record NW_002476348.1, read on the forward strand.
AAAATTACGATTTATATAAATCAAATACTTAAATATGATGCTTCAATCTGGATTATTTAAAATTGAAATATGTTAGTCATAAATTTAATGTATTTGTATTCTTAAGAGATAAAAATACATAAAAGTGTAAATTAAATTCTTCTTTTATCAAATCAAAAGTCAATTGAAAGAAACCAAGAGAAAAAAAAACATCTTAAATTATAAAGAAATTATTTGCTTATGGCTCTCAATCTTGATCAGAAATCATATATAACTATCGCTGGATCTATAATAGTACACTTAGTCCTAGGTACTATTTATTTATGGGGTGTTATAACTGTTTACATTACATCATACTTCAGAACTAAAGATAATCCAGACTTAACATTAAAATAAGCAGGAGTGGTCTTCCCTATCATGATGTTTTCAGTGGCTACAGGGATCCCATTAGGTATGAAACTTATCAAAAAAACTGCTAGGACAAGGATAGTTTGTTTTATACTTACCACATTGGCAAGCGCTTGTATTTTTATTGCAAGCTGGTAAACATAATTTGGAGTATTTGTTATATTTTATTCCCTCTTTTTTGGTGTTCTTGATGGAGCTTCTATGTCTATAACTCTTTATATTGGATTGCTTTATTATCCTAAAAAGAGAGGTTTAATTTCAGGACTCATTCTAGTTGGTTATGGGCTTGCATCTCTTATTTATAGCTAGGTGTTTTTCTAGATCGTAAATAAATAGAACTTACAACCTATTAAAGCAGGGAACGGAGAAAGCTATTTTATGGGGGATGCTGAATCAGTTGCTTAAAAAGTTCCTGAAGCTTTGAGATGGCTAAGCTTAGCTTATTTACTTCAAATGTGGTTAGGTTCTATGTTGTTGATAGATCATCCAAGTTAAACTGAAATGCTTTTAAAGTAATAAAATGCTAAGAAGGAAGAGATGTAAAAGGGATAGGAATAGAAACAATCATAACTGAAGTTAAACACTCTTGTAGTAAAAGTTCCATAAAATAATGATGATGAAAATAAAATTGGATAATTGAGCAAATAAATTTAAAATAGTGAATAGAATGCTAATTAATTAGTAGAAAATTAACAAACTGAAACAAATTAAAATGAAAATATAAATCTATTGCAAATTAAATCTAATTAGGAAATAAATTATAAATCTGATAATAAAATAGAAGAAAATAAAGGTACTGTTATTTGCATAACAGAATCAACTAATAAAATACCAAGAGATGTTTAAATTTAAATATAAGATGAATCAAAAATAATTGAAGACGAAATAGAATATTATAAAAAACTTGGCTGCCCAAACTTTTCAACAGCAATTAAAACTAAATATTTTTACTTCGTCGTACTTACTTCATTTTTGACTGGATCAATTGGTTTATGCATTTCTGGAAATTATAAAACTTACGGAAAGGAGTATATTTCAGATGATGCATTCCTAACTTTGATCGGATCTCTTTCTGGAATAACTAATGGTTTAACAAGACCATTTTGGTCAGCTCTTTTAGATAAATATAAATTCAAGGATTGCTATGCTGCCGTATGTATTGTATAAATAATACTTTGTGTTACTTTTTAATTTGCTGTAAAGCATGATGCTTTTTATTTGTTTTGGGTAGTCATAACTATGGGCACTTTTGGTGGTACTTTTGGAATGCTTCTCGCTCTATGTGCGTAATTTTTTGGTACTACAGTTGGTTCTGAAGTTTATGGGATAGTTTGGTATGGTTATGCAGGAGCTAATTTCCTACAATTCGCTCTTGTAGCTTTAGTCAAAGATAGTATTGGATTTCCTGGTATATTTTACATTTTTGCTGGAATGAATGGCCTTTCTTTAATATGGTTACGCTTAATGAATTATTAACCTAACTGGAAACCTTATTATGAAAAAATAAAAGAGATGGAACATGCCAAAAAGTAAAAGTAGATAGAAATTTCAAACAGTCATTAAAAAAATACTTGAAATTTCTTTTAATCTTTGATAAAAAAGAAACATATAAAAATTTTTTCACTAAGTATTGGTAGAATATTATACAAAACATTTTCTTTTGTTTAGCGGTTTTTGGTTACTAAAATCTTTAAAAAATATATCAAAATCCTTTTAAATAAGTTTTACTCTCAAAAATAAATATTTTTTTAGTATAATTAAATTTTATATTTTACATATATAAATTGTAAGTGCTTTAAATAAGGTAATGAATTTTAATTAATTAATTTACTTACAATCTTTTAATTATTTTTTTTCTGCAAATAAAAAAATTATATCTAATCAAAAATATTATCTATTTCAATGCAAAATTATTGAATAAACCTTAAAATAATAAAATTTATGGTTTTTTAAAATTATATTTGCTTGAATAATTCATTCAAATAATAAAAAATATAATTTATTTATTTATCATTTAATGTTTTAAAATATTTATTTACTTTTATATATAATTATTTAATAAAGTTAACATAAAGCATTTTTAATGATTCATTTTAAAATTTTCACTGTTGTTCTTAAGCAGGAAGATTATGTTGTATTTTGATTGTTGAAGGATTAATAATTGTAACTTTTCCATTGCATTAAGATTTACCATAATCATCATACCAAGCTGGCTGAATTGTTTAACCGTTTGATAGAACTACCTTCATATTTGTGAATTCTAAATAGTCAGTAGGGAAATCAGTGCATGCAGAAATATTAAAAACTTCCAAAGTAGCATCAATCCAATTAAAGTTTCTGCTATTTTAAGCAACTGATAAAATAGAAGATTGACCAGCTTTATTTGTTGAGGTGATAGTAGCAACATTATTTTAAACAGTGACTGAGCCATAAATTGTATCGTATGGATTGATTCCTGAAACAGCACTTGCATTTATAGCTTAACCTTGAGGACAACAGTTCCAAGATTAGAAATACCAACCACGATAGTAGCCCAAAACAGGTTAGATGATACTGATGCCAGGACCACTTCCGCCATTATTTTAAGATCCAATAAAGTAAAACAATTATTAGTAGTTGGTAGTTTAAGGATTGTTAGGGACTCTGTAGTTTCCTTCAAATGATCTTAAAGTCAAGCCATTAGGGAGCCAATATCCACCAGCATCTATCCATTAATTGAGATTTTTGGTAGGATTTCTTTGGGAGCATCTATCGTTTTTAAAAATTTTTTTTGTAAAGTTTTATTCATCGTTTGTAAGATGTATAGATCCGTCCTCTAATTCTTCAACAAAAGTACCTGATGGAACATTTTAAATGCATTCTTTTAGCATCAATCCAAAGGGAGTTTAGATATATTCTTCTCCTTCAATGATCTCAACATAATGTTAATAAGTAAATTCACTTTCAGCTCTAAAAGAAACTAGAACAAGCAAAAGGCATAGTACCAGCGAAAGTTTATTCATTTTTTTTATATTTTAAATTTATTTTTAGTAATTTATTAATTATTAGAATTTATGATTAAAAAGTATTAATCATTTAAAGGCCTTAAATGATATTGCTAAAAGTAAAATATTAAACTTTAATATCTCTATTTCTATTTTTGTAAAGTATTATAGCTTTTAAAATACCATAAATGAACTTGAATTTTATAAAAGAAATAAATCTTATTATTATACATCATATTTTTAATGAATGGATTTAAAAAGATTATTCCATGAAATCATAAAATTGTAACAACGTTCCTTACTAAGATACTATTGTATTATTAAGAGCTTAATTTTATTGAACTTAACATGAAAATTGAATTAAAACATTTTTATAAAATAAAATAAATAATTTATTAAAAAGCCTTTGTTTTAATATGAAAATATATTAGTTTTATAAAGCATTTAAATATATTCTAGATTATAAAATTTAATTGTTAGATATTTTGTATCCAAAAATTAAAATGTAATATAAAGTTGGATTTTTTAGTATTGTAAATTAATAATTGCATATTCATCTTATTTATTATTATTATTATTGTAAGAGAAGTGTTAAGAGTGGTAATTTAATAGTTTCTTCCTCCTTATGTTAGTATAGAAAAATACCTTTATAATTAATTTACATTGCTTTATAAGTTATTTTATTTTATTTTATATAAAAAATAAATTATTTTTTAATAGGAGGTAAACCGTTATTTGTAATTGACTTTATTATAATTTTTTTAAAAGTTTTTTTCATATAAAATAGTGTAAATTTGGAAAACATATTTCTTTCTAAATATAATTACTCAAATTCTGTAAATATCTTTTTTTATTATAAAATAGAGCATAAAATATCTAGATTTAATTTTTAATAATTATAATATTAAAGCAATATAGTAACAAAGTTTGAAACTATTAAAAATTTTATTATTTCATTATAATATTTTAGAAATTTATTCATTTTTATAATGGTTAATCAAATTCAAAATAACTTTTTCAAAGAAATAGTATTTTTTATTTTCCTTTTTTAAATAACTTAATAATGAAAAATATATTTTAGCTTTATATTTAATTGCCTTTATTTGCAAAATATATCCTAAAAAACATAAATAGAATATTATAGATTTGTCAATAAAATATCTATTACTAGTTCAATTCTAAAATACAAATTAATTTATAAATTAAATTAAAATATAATTTTGATTAAAAAAAAAAATATTTAAATTTTATACTAAAGTTAAAATAAACATTTTGTTTAATTTTTATCAAACATATTAAAATCTTAAAATAATCAGCACTTTTATGAAATCCTAATTTACAAAAAATAATTTTAATTTAAATTAAATTAACATATTTTTACTTAATTAAATTAGAACCACAGAATAAATTCTAAATATAATTATTAAAAAAATTAAATCAAATTTTAATTATAATTTGTCTATCTTAATCAAAAATTATTTTTTTGTTTTTATATTTATTTTCAAGATAGGTTTAAAATATTCAATTAACTTTTTAGATGAAATTTATAAAACAAAGTAAAAAAAATACTTGAAATTTGTTTTAATCTTTTATAAAAAAGATACCTCTTAAAATTTTTTAATTAAGTATTGGTAGAATATTATACAAAATATTTATTTTTCATTAGAGGTTTTTGGTTACTAAAATCTTAAAAAAATATATCAAAATCCATTAAATAAATTTTACTCTCAATAATAAATAATTTTTTAGTATAATTAAATTGTGTATTTTACATATATAAACTGTAAATGTTTTAAATAAAGTAGTGGTTTTTAATTAATTAATTTACTTACATATTATTAATTTTTTTTCTTCTGCATATTAAAAATTTTACCAAATCAAAAATATTGTTTATTTCATTACATGATTATTGAATAAACCTTTAAAATAAAAATTCATAGCTGTTTTAATAAATTATATTTGCTAGAATAATTCAAATAATGAAAAATATTATTTATTTATTAATCATTTAATGCTTTAAAAATATTTATTTACTTTTATAGATAGTTATTTAATAAAGTTAACATAAAGCATTTATAATTATATACTGATTTTTAAATTTTCACTGCTGTTCTTAAGCAGAAACATAATGTTGTATTTTGATTGTTGAAGGATTAATAATTTGAATACTTCCATTGCATTCTGAGATACCATACTTATCATACCAAGCTGGTTGAATTGTTTCACCGTCTGATATAACTACCTTCATATCTGTGTATTCTAAATAGCCATTAGGGAAGTCAGTACATGCAGAAATATAATAAACTTCCAAAGTAGCATCAATCCAATTAAAGTTTCTACCACTTTAAGCAACTGATAAAACAGATGAATTGCCAGCTTTATTTGTTGAGGTGATATTAACAACATTATTTTAAACTGTGATTGAGCCATGAATTGAATCCTATGGATTGATTCCTGAAACAGGACTTGCATTTATAGCTTAACCTTGAGGGCAACAGTTCCAAGATTAGAATATCCAATTACCATTGTAGGTCAAAACAGGTTAGACGATAGTTGTACCAGGACCACTTCCGTCATTATTTTAAGATCCAATAAAGTAATACAATACTTAGCCATGGTTAGTTTAAGGTTTGTTAGGGACAGTGTAGTTTCCTTCAAATGATTTTAAAGTAAAGCCAACAGGGAGATAATATCCACTACTATCAATCCAATCTTTGAGATTCTTGGTAGGATTTCTTTGGGAACATCTATCGTTTTTAAAAATCTTTTTTGCAAAGTTTTATTAGTCGTTTGTAAGATGTATAGATCCGTCCTCTAATTCTTCAACAAAAGTACCTGATGGAACATTTTGAACACATTCTTTTAACATCAAGCCATAGGGAGTTTAGATATATTATTCTCCTTCAATGATCTCAACAGTGTGTTCAAAATTAAATTCACTTTCTGCTCTAAAAGAAACCAGGATTATCGAAAGGCATAGTATTAGAGAAAGTTTATTCATTTTTTCAATATTTTATATTTATTTTAGTAATTTATTAATTTTAGAATTAATGATTAAAAGGTATTGATTATTTAAAGACATCAACTGATATTGTTAAAAGATAAATTTTAAACTTTAATTTATAAAAGATTTTAAAACACCATAAATTTACTTGAAATTTTGTAAAAGAAATGAATCTTATTATTATACGTTCTATTTTATAATGAATGGATTTCAAATGATTATTCGATTAAATCATAAAATTGTAACAACATTCCTTATGAAATTACTATTGTTTTATTTATAGCATAATTTTAGTGAATTTTACATGAAAATTGAGTTAAAACGTTTTTATAAATATAAAATAATTGATTTATTATACGGTTTAATATGCAAATATAATAGTTTTATTAAACGTTTGCATATATTTTCGATTAAGAAAGTTAATTGCTAAACATCTAATATTCAAAAATTAAAATTTAATATAAGATAATGTTAAATTTTTTAGTAGTGGTAAATAAATACTTACATAACTCATCATATTTATTGCTATTGTTGTAAAAGAAATATTAAGTGATAGTAGTGATTTAATAGTTTCTTTCTACTTAACTGTATGTAAGTATTGAAAAATAGCTTTATAATTACCTTCTATTATTTATATAAGTTATTTTATTTAAATTTAAATAAATAAAAAATGATTTTTTAATAGGAGATTCAAAAAGGTAAACTGTTATTTGTCATTATTTTTACTTTTTATAGAATTTATATTTTTGAATTTGATGCTTTTACTTTGTTTTAATTTTTTAAGGTTTTTAGTGTAAATTAGGATATCAAGTTTTTTGCTAATTATAATTACTCACTTACAGTAAGTATCTTTTTTTTTTAGATAATAGAACATAAAATATCTTGATTTAATTTTTAATAATAATAATATAAAGTAATATAGTAACAGAGTTTGAAACTATTAAAAATTATAACATTTAAATTTAATATTTTAGAAATCTAATCATTTTTATAATGGTTAATCAAATTCAAAATAATTTTTTCAAGGAAATAGTTTTTATTTTAATTTTTTTTAAATGGCTAGATAAACTAAAATACATTTTTAGATATATATTTAATTACCTTTATTTGCAAAATATATCCTAAAAACATAAATAGAATATTATATATTTAGGAATAAATATCTTTTATTAATTAAATTTTAAAATACAAATAAATTGTAAAAGAATACTTATAAATTAAATTAAAATGTAATTTTGATAAAAAAAAAAATTATTTAAATTTGATACTGAAGTTAAAATAAACACTTTGTTTTATTTATATCAAATATAATATTAAAATCTTAAAATAATTAGTCAACATTTTTATGAAATCCTAATTAATAAAAAAAATCATTTTAATTTAAATTAGATTGACATATTTTTGCATAATTAATTTAGGACCGCAGAATATATTCTAATTATAATTGCTAAAAAAATTTTAATTATAATTTTTCTAACTTAATCAAAAATCATTTTTTTATTTTTACATTTATTTTCAAGATAGATTTAAAATATTCTATTTTTTGATGAAATTTATAAAGCAAAATTTCCTTTTTTATTATTTTCATGAATTAAATATTATTTTTTAAACATTTTTAATTTTGTAAACATTTTTTAAAATATATTTTTGTTAGATTATTATAAACTAAAAATTAAAATTATTAGATTTAATAGTCATTAAAAAATTCTTGAAGTTTGTTTTAATCTTTGATATAAAAGATACTTCTTAAAATTTTTTTATTAAGTATTGGTAGAATATTATAAAAAATATTTTATTTTTCTTTAGCGGCTTTTGGTTACTAAAATCTTAAAAAAATATATCATAATCATTTAAATAAATTTTACTCTCAATAATAAATAATATTTTAGTATAATTAAATTGTGTATTTTACATATATAAACTGTAAATGTTTTAAATAAAGCAGTGGCTTTTAATTAATTAATTTACTTACATTCTATTAATTATTTTTTTTCTTCAGATAAAAAATTGTACCTAACCAAAAATATTGTCTATTTCACTACATAATTATTGAATAAACCTTAAAATAAAAATGGATAGCTGTTAAAAAATTAAATTTGTTACAATAATTCATTCAAATAATGAAAAATATTATCTATTTATTTATCATTTTATACTTTAAAAATATTTATTTACTTTTATATATAATTATTTAATAAAGTTAACATAAAGCATTTTTAATGATTCATTTTAAAATTTTCACTGTTGTTCTTAAGCAGGAAGATTATGTTGTATTTTGATTGTTGAAGGATTAATAATTGTAATACTTCCATTGCATTAAGATTTACCATACTCATCATACCAAGCTGGTTGAATTGTTTAACCGTTTGATAGAACTACCTTCATATTTGTGTATTCTAAATAGTCAGTAGGGAAGTCAGTGCATGCAGAAATCTAATAAACCTCCAAAGTAGCATCAATCCAATTAAAGTTTCTGTTACTTTAGGCAACTTATAAAACTGATGATTGACCAGCTTTATTTGTTGAGGTGATAGTAGCAACATTATTTTAAACAGTAACTGAACCATAAATTGTATCATAGGGATTGACTCCATAAACAGGATTAGCATTTATAGCTTAACCTTGAGGGCAACAGTTCCAAGATTAGAAATACCAACCATGATAGTAGGACAAAACAGGTTAGATGATACTTAAGCCAGGACCACTTCCATCATTATTTTAAGATCCAATAAAGTAATACAATACTTAGTTGTTGGTAGTTTAAGGGTTATTAGGGACTCTGTAGTTTCCTTCAAATGAACTTAAAGTCAAGCCATTAGGGAGCCAATATCCACCATTATCAATCCATTAATTGAGATTGTTGGTAGGATTTCTTTGGGAGCATCTATCGCTTTTTAAAATCTTTTTAGCAAAGTTTTATTCATCATTTGTAAGATGTATTGATCCGTCCTCTAATTCTTCAACAAAAGTACCTGATGGAACATTTTGAATACATTCTTTTAACATCAAACCAAAGGGAGTTTAGATATATTCTTCCCCTTCAATAATCTCAACATGGTGTTCAAAATTAAGTTCACTTTCAGCTCTAAGGGAAACCAGAACAAGCGAAAGGTATAGTACCAGTGAAAGTTTATTCATTTTTTCAATATTTTATATTTATATTAGTAATTTATTAATTATTAGAATTTATGATTAAAAGGTATTAATTATTTAAATACCTCAACTAATATTGTTGTTAAATGATAAATATTAAACTTTAATATATCAACTTTTGTAAACTATTAATGCTTTTAAAACACCATAAATTTACTTGAAATTTTGTAAAAGAAATAAATCTTATTATTATACGCTATATTTTATAATGAATGGATTTAAAAAGATTATTCGATTAAATCATAAAATTGTAACAACATTCCTTATGTAATTACTATTGCTTTATTTATAGCATAATTTAATGAATTTTAAGTGAAAATTGAGTTAAATAAAACATTTTTATAAAAATAAAATAAATAAATGATTTATTTCAATTCCAAATATATTAGTTTTATTAAACATTTAAATATATTTTCGATTAAAAAAATTAATTGCTAAATATCTAATATTAAAAAATTAAAATTTAATATAATTTCAGAATTTTTAATAGTTGTAAATAAATACTTACATAACTCATCATATTCCTTATTACTGCTGTAAAAGAAGTATTAAGAGTAGTGATTTAATAGTATCTTCCTACTTAACTGTATGTAAACATAGAAAAATAGCTTTATAATTTCCTTATATTATTTTTATAAGTATTTGATTTAATTTTATATAAAAAATAAATTATTTTTTAATAGGAGATTCAAAAAGGTAAACTGCTATTAGTCATTATATTTTTTACTCTTTATAGAATTTATATTTTTGAGTTTGGTGATTTTAATTTTTTTTAATTTTTGTAAGGTTTTTAATGTAAATTTGGAAAATACATTTCTTGATAAATATAATTACTCACTTTCTGTAAATATCTTTTTTTTCTTTGGAAATAGAGTATAAAATATCTAGATTTAATTTTTAATAATAATAATATAAAGTAATATAGTAACAGAGTTTGAAACTATTAAAAATTGTAATATTTAATTTTAATATTTTATAAATCTAATCATTTTTATAATGGTTAATCAAATTCAAAATAATTTTTTAAAGGAAATAGTTTTTATATTTTTCAAATAACTATATAAACAACATTTTTAGATTTATATTTAATGGCCTTTATTTGCAAAACATATCCTAAAAAAATAAATAGAATATTATATATTTGTGAATAAATATCTATTTTTCATTCAATTAGAAAATACAAATAATTTGTAAAAGAATATTTATAAATTACTAAAAAATAATTTTTATAAAAATTGTTTATTAAATAACTAAATTAAAGAAATAATATAATTTTGTATACCTTCATATTAACATTCTTTATATAATATCAAATTAGATAAATTAACATTAGTTAATAAAAAAAAATGACAAACGATATGTGTTAAATTCTAATGAAAGTCTTGCATTAGATCACCATAAAATCAATGAAATGCTAAATTGAAAAAAAATATTAAAAATAAATAAATCTTCAAATAAAAAAGATGAACAAATAAATAAAATAAAAATTATTTCAAAATGAAAAAGATTTGCCAAAAAGTAAAAGTAGACAGAAATTTCAAACAGTCATTAAAAAAATACTTGTAGTTTGTTTTAATCTATTATAAAAAAGATGTATCTTGATATTTTTTCACTAAGTATTGGTAGAATATAATACAAAACATTTTGTTTTTCTTTATCTGCGTTTTACTAAAATCTTAAAAAATATATCCAAATCCTTTTAAATAAACTTTAATCTCAAAAATAAATAATTTTTTAATGTTATTAAATTATTTTACATATATTAATTGTAAGTGATTTAAATAAGGTAATGAATTTTAATTAATCAAAATATTTACAATTTCTTAATTATTTTTTTTTCTCAAAAAATAATTATATCTAAATCAAAAATATTGTTTATTTCAATACATAATTATTGAATAAACCTTAAAATAATATAATTTATAGATTTTAAAAAATTATATTTACTAGAATAAATCATTCAAATAATGAAAAATATTATTTATTTATCATTTAATGCTTTAAAAATATTTATTTACTTTTTTATATATAATTATTTAATAAAGTTGACATAAAGCATTTTTAATGAATGATTCATTTAAAAATTTTCACTGTTGTTCTTAAGCAGGAAGATTATGTTGTATTTTGATTGTTGAAGGATCAATAATAGTAAGTTTTCCATTGCATTGAGATGCACCATAGCTATTACTCCAAGATGGCTGAACTGTTTAACCATTTGATAGAACTACCTTCATATTTGTGTATTCTAAATAGTCAGTAGGGAAGTCAGTGCATCCAGAAATCTAATAAACCTCCAAAGTAGCATCAATCCAATTAAAGTTTCTGCCATTTTATGCAACTGATAAAACAGATGATTGGCCAGCGTTATTTGTTGAGGTGATAGTAGCAAGGTTATTTTAAACAGTAACTGAACCATAAATTGTATCGTAGGGATTGATTCCTAAAACAGGAGTTGCACTTACAGCTTAACCTTGAGGGCAACAGTTCCAAGATTAGAAGAACCAACCATAATAGTAGGTCAAAACAGGTTAGATGATACTTAAGCCAGGACCACTTCCATCATTATTTTAAGATCCAATAAAGTAATACAATACTTAGTTGTTGGAAGATTAAGGATTGTTAGGGACTCTGTAGTTTCCTTCAAATGATGTTAAAGTCAAGCCATTAGGGAGCCAATAACCGCCATTGTCAATCCATTAATTGAGATTCGTGGTAGGATTTTTTTTGGAACATCTATCACTTTTTAAAATCTTTTTTGCAAAATTTTATTAATCATTTGTAAGATGTATAGATCCATCCTCTAATTCTTCAACAAAAGTACCTGAAGGAACATTTTGAATACATTCTTTTAACATCAATCCAAAGGGAGTTTAGATATATTCTTCCCCTTCTATGATCTCAACATGGTGTTTAAAATTAAGTTCACTTTCTGCTCTAAGTGACACCAGAACAAGCGAAAAGCATAGAACAAGCAAAAGTTTATTCATTTTTTTAAATTTTTTATATTTATTTTAGTAATTTATTAATTATTAAAATTTATGACAAATAAGTATTCATAGTTTAAAGGCCTCAAATGATATTATTAAAATATATCTATTGAGCTTTAACACCTTAATTTTTTAAAAATTTTACTCATTAGATATTTAGCTTTTAAAACAGCATAAATTTACTTGTAATTTTGTGAAATAAATAAATCCTATTAATATATATCGTTTCTTGTAATCAATGGATTTAATAAGATTGCATTAAATCATTAAAAATTGTGTAACAATATTTCTTTTGAAATTATTCTTGTAGTATTTATATTAAGAACATAATTTTTACTAAAATTTTACAAGAAAATTAAATTAAAATATTTTTTATTAAAATAAAATAAATAATTCAGTAAAATAAATACCCTTGGTTTAATATATAAATAAATATATTAATTTTGTTAAATATTTTAAGAAATATTGGATTAAGAGTGTAAAATTTTAGATATTGAATATCCAAAAATAAAATATAATATAAAATTGGATTTACTAGTTGTGGCTAATAAATACTTGAATTACCTAAACATATTATTTAATCCATATTATTTATAATCATGTAAGAGAAGTATTATGAGTAATTATTTAATATTATCTTCTAACATATTTTTTTATAAGTATTTAAAATAGTTTTATTATTCTTTTATAAATTATTCTGTTTAATTTTATATAAAAAATAAATTATTATTTAATAGGATATTCAAAAAGATAAAACTGTTGTTATTATTTAATATATAGACAAAAGAAAAATTTTCTTTGTAGAATTCATATTCTTGAATTTGATGATTTTACTTGAATTTTAATTTTTTGTTGGGTTTTTAAGGTAAAAAATAGTGTAAATTTAGAAATCTCATCATATTGAACTTTCTGTAAACATCTTTTTTTCTAACGTAAATAGAAAATAAAATATCTAGATTCAATTTATTTAATAGTTCTAAAACTAAAAAAATATTACAACAAAGTTAGAAGCTATAAAAATTATAAAAATTGTAATATTTAATTTTAAAATTTTATAAATTTTATAAATTTTATTATTTTTATAATAGTTAATCATACTCAAAAAAATTTTTTCAAGGAAATTATTTTTGTTCTTATTTTATCTTTTTAAATAACTGAGTAAACTAAAAGATATGTTAAATTTTATATTTATTTACCTTTATTTATTAAATATATCCTAAAAACATAAATAGAATATTATAGATTTGTGGATAAAAATATAATATTTATTCAATTCTAAAAAATAATTAAATTGTAAAACACGAAAATAAAATTTAAATTTTATTTTTATGAAAAAAATACAATTTAAATTTGATACTGAAGTTAAAATAAACATTTTGTTTTATTTATATCAAAATTAAGATTTGCAAAAAATCGACATTTTTATGAAGTACTAATAAGCAAAAAAAAATAATTTAAATTAGATTAACATATTTTTACATAATTAAATTAGGCCATAGAATAAATTCTAATTAAACTAGTTTTATAAAACTAATTAAATTATAATCTTTCTATCTAAATAAAAATGATTTTTTTTTTTTTTGATATTGATTTTAAAGACAAGTTTAAAATATTCTATTTCTTTGGATGAAGTTTATAAAGCAAAGTTTCTCTTTATTATATTTTCATGAATAGAATAATATTTTTTAAACATTTTTAATTTTTTCAACATTTTAAAAAATATATTATTGTTAGATTATTAAAAACAAAAATTTAATTTATTGATAGATTTAAAAATTTTAAATATTAATTAATTAGAAAGAAAAGCATAAATAAAATAATAGCCCCATAACTATCAAAAATGATTAACACGAGCTCAGTTACTCCTCAATATGAGAAGCCAAGAAGAAGGAGATAGTTTAAAGAAATGAAATTATTTGAATTCGATTAAAAATAAGAAGAAAATTTAAAATTACTTGAAGAAGTTAGAAATCATAGTGCTAAATAATTTAATTATATAATGGATGTAGGGAATGAAATATCAAAGCATGCGAAAAATGAAGATTTAGAAGCTTTGTAAGAAGTAGCTAATAGGAATATAGACATTCTGCATCTCTTACGTATGCATATTGAGGAAACTTTTGAATAAGTTTTACAATTTCGCTTTGATGATATTCTTGAATATTTTCTTGAAAATGGATTTAATATTAAAGATATAAATATGACCAGGGGTGTTAATAAATAAGATTTTGAATATGAGTATGAATAATTCAATAAATATTTTAAAGGAGATAATTTCCTACAATTTGCTCTTATAGCTTTACTCAAAGATATTATCAGATTTCCTGGTATATTTTACATTTTTGTGGGAATTAATGGCCTTTCTTTAATATTGTTAGCTTAATCAGTTATTAACCTAACTGGAAACATTATTATGAAAAAATATAAGAGAGTAAAGATGCCAAAAAGTTGAAGTAGACAGAAATTTCAAATAGTCATTAAAAAATTCTTGAAGTTTGTTTTAATCTTTGATATAAAAGATACTTCTTAAAATTTTTTCATTAAGTATTGGTAGAATATTATACAAAATATTTTATTTTTCTTTAGCGGCTTTTGGTTACTAAAATCTTAAAAAAATATATCATAATCCTTTAAATAAATTTTACTCTCAATAATAAATAATATTTTAGTATAATTAAATTGTGTATTTTACATATATAAACTGTAAATGTTTTATTAAAATAAAGCAGTGGCTTTTAATTAATTAATTTACTTACATTCTATTAATTATTTTTTTTTTCTTCAGATAAAAAATTGTACCTAACCAAAAATATTTTCTACTTCACTACATAATTATTGAATAAACCTTAAAATAAAAATTGATAGCTGTTAAAAAATTAAATTTGCTACAATAATTCATTCAAATAATAAAAAATATTATCTATTTATTTATCATTTAACGCTTTAAAAATATTTATTTACTTTTATATATAATTATTTAATAAAGTTAACATAAAGCATTTATAATGATTGATTTTAAAATTTTCACTGTTGTTCTTAAGCATGAAGATTATGTTGTATTTTGATTGTTGAAGGATCGATAATAGTAAGTTTTCCATTGCATTGAGATTTACCATAATCATCATTCCAAGCTGGCTGAATGGTTTAACCGTTTGATAGAACTACCTTCATATTTGTGTATTCTAAATAGTCAGTAGGGAAGTCAGTGCATGCAGTAATCTAATAAACTTCCAAAGTAGCATCAATCCAATTAAAGTTTCTGCCATTTTAAGCAACTGATAAAACAGATGATTTGCCAGCTTTATTTGTTGAGGTGATATTAGCAACATTATTTTAAACTGTGACTGAGCCATAAATTGTATCGTAGGGTTTGATTCCAGTAACAGCATCAGCTTTTATAGCTTAACCTTGAGGGCAACAGTTCCAAGATTAGAAATACCAACCATGATAATAGGACAAAACAGGTTAGATGATACTTAAGCCAGGACCACTTCCGTCATTATTTTAAGATCCAATAAAGTAATACAATACTTAGTTGTTGGTAGTTAAAGGGTTATTAGGGACTCTGTAGTTTCCTTCAAATGATCTTAAAGTCAAGCCATTAGGGAGCCAATATCCACCATTATCAATCCATTAATTGAGATTCATGGTAGGATTTCTTTGGGAGCATCTATCGCTTTTTAAAATCTTTTTTGCAAAGTTTTATTCATCATTTGTAAGATGTATTGATCCGTCCTCTAATTCTTCAACAAAAGTACCTGATGGAACATTTTGAATACATTCTTTTAACATCAAACCAAAGGGAGTTTAGATATATTCTTCCCCTTCAATGATCTCAACATGGTGTTCAAAATTAAGTTCGCTTTCTGCTCTAAGGGAAACCAGAACAAGCGAAAGGTATAGTACCAGTGAAAGTTTATTCATTTTTTCAATATTTTATATTTATATTAGTAATTTATTAATTATTAGAATTTATGATTAAAAGGTATTAATTATTTAAATACCTCAACTAATATTGTTGTTAAAAGATAAATATTAAACTTTAATATATCAATTTTTGTTAACTATTAATGCTTTTAAAACACCATAAATTTACTTGAAATTTTGTAAAAGAAATAAATCTTATTATTATACGTCATATTTTATAATGAATGGATTTAAAAAGATTGTTCGATTAAATCATAAAATTGTAACAACATTCCTTATGTAATTACTATTGCTTTATTTATAGCATAATTTAATGAATTTTACGTGAAAATTGAGTTAAATAAAACATTTTTATAAAAATAAAATAAATAAATGATTTATTAAAATTCAAAATATATTAGTTTTATTAAAAATTTAAATATATTTACGATTAAGAAAGTTAATTGCTAAATATCTAATATTCAAAAATTAAATTTAATATAATTTCAGAATTTTTAATAGTGGTAAATAAATACTTACATAACTCATCATATTTATTATTACTGTTGTAAAAGAAGTATTAAGAGTTGTGATTTAATAGTATCTTCCTACTTAACTGTATGTAAGCATAGAAAAATTTATAATTTCCTTATATTATTTTTATAAGTATTTGATTTAATTTTATATAAAAAATAAATTATTTTTTAATAGGAGATTCAAAAAGGTTAACCGCTATTAGTCATTATATTTTTTACTCTTTATAGAATTTATATATGGAATTTGGTGATTTTAATTTGTTTTAATTTTTGTAAGGTTTTTAGTGTAAATTTGGAAAATACATTTCTTGATAAATATAATTACTCACTTTCTGTAAATATCTTTTTTTTCTATGGAAATAGAGTATTAAATATCTAGATTAAATTTTTAATAATAATAATATAAAGCAATATAGTAACAGAGTTTGAAACTATTAAAAATTGTAATATTTAATTTTAATATTTTAGAAATCTAATCATTTTTATAATGGTTAATCAAATTCAAAATAATTTTTTTAAGGAAATAGTTTTTATATTTTTCAAATAACTATATAAACTACATTTTTAGATTTATATTTAATGGCCTTTATTTGCAAAACATATCCTAAAAAAATAAATAGAATATTATATATTTGTGAATAAATATCTATTTTTCATTCAATTAGAAAATACAAATAATTTATAAAAGAATATTTATAAATTACTAAAAAATAATTTTTATGAAAAAAAAGATTATTTAAATTTGATACTGAAAAATAAACACTTTTTTTTATTTATATTAAATATAACATTAAAATCTTAAAATAATCAACATTTTTATGAAATCCTAATTAGTAAAAAAAATCATGTTGATTTAAATTAGATTGACATATTTTTGCATAATTAATTTAGTACCACAAAATATATTCTAATTATAATTGTTAAAAAAATTAAATCAAATTTAATTATAATTTGACTATCTTAATCAAAAATAATTTTTTTGTTTTTATATTTATTTTCATGAAAGGTTTAAAATATTCTATTTTTTAGATGTAATTTATCCTTTTTTATTATTTTCATGAATTGAATATTATTTTTTAACATTTTATTTTTATACAATTTTTTACTAATCATATTCTATTTCTAAAATAAAATATTTACATTAGATAATTAGTCTAAATATATCTTCATGAGTTGGTGCACTTAAATTCCTATTTTTGGTGTTTTTGTAGATTGTTAATTAATAGAACTTACTGCCTATTAAAGCAGGTAATGGAGAAAGTTATTTTAAGGGTGATACTGTATTAGTTGCTTAAAAATCTTCTGAAGCTTTGAGATCACTAAGCTTAGCTTATTTAAACCTTAAAATAATAAAATTTATATTTTTTAAAAAGTTATATTTGCTAGAATTATTCATTCAAATAATGAAAAATATAATTTATTTATTTATCATTTAACGCTTTAAAAATATTTATTTACTTTTATATAAAATTATTTAATAAAGTTAACATAAAGCATTTATAATTATATATTGATTTTTAAATTTTCACTGTTATTCTTAAGCAGGAAGATTATGTTGTATTTTGATTGTTGAAGGATTAATAATTGTAGTTTTTCCATTGCATTAAGATTTTCCATATTCATCATACCAATTTGGCTGAATTATTTAGCCGTTTGATAGAACTACCTTCATATTTGTGTATTCTAAATAGTCAGTAGGAAAGTCAGTGCATGCCGAAATATAATACACTTCCAAAGTTGCATCAATCCAATTAAAGTTTCTATTATTTTAAGCAACTTATAAAATTGATGATTGACCAGCTTTATTTGTTGAGGTGATGGTAGCAACATTATTTTAAACTGTTACTGAGCCATAAATTGTATCGTAGGGATTGATTCCTGAAACAGCACTAGCATTTATAGCTTAACCTTGAGGGCAACAATTCCAAGATTAGAAGTACCAACCCTAATGGTAGGCCAAAACAGGTTAGATGATAGTTACACCAGGACCACTTCCGTCATTATTTTAAGATCCAATAAAGTAATATAAGAACTAGTTGTTGGCAGTTTAAGGGTTGTTAGGGACTCTGTAGTTTCCTTCAAATGATCTTAAAGTCAAGCCATTAGGAAGCCAATATCCACCATTATCAATCCATTAATTTAGATTGTTGGTAGGATTTCTTTGGGAGCATCTATCGTTTTTAAAAATTTTTTTTGCAAAGTTTTATTCGTCGTTTGTAAGATGTATAGATCCATCCTCTAATTCTTCAACAAAAGTGCCTGATGGAACATTTTGAATACATTCTTTTAACATCAAACCAAAGGGAGTTTAGATATATTCTTCTCCTTCAATGATCTCAACAGTGTGTTAAAAAGTAAATTCACTTTCTGCTCTAAAAGAAACCAGAACTACCGAAAGGCATAGTACTAGTGAAAGTTTATTCATTTTTTCAATCTTTTATAATTAATTTTAGTAATTTATTAATTATTAGAGTTTATGATTAAGAAGTATTAATCATTTAAAGACCTCAACTGATATTCTTAAAAGATAAATATTAAACTTTAAAATATCAATTTTTGTAAAATATTAAAGCATTTATAACACCACAAATTTATTTGAAATTCTGTAAATGAAATAAATCTTATTATTATACATCATATTTTATAATTAATGTATTTTAAGAGATTATTGAATTAAATCATAAAATTTTAACAAAATACCTTATGAAATTATTATTGGATTATTTATAACATAATCTTATTGAATTTTACATCAAAATTTAGTTAAAACAATTTTATAAAAATAAAATAAATGATTTATAAAGAAAGTTAATTGTTAGTTATCTAATATTCAAAAATTAAAATTTAATATAAAATTAGATTTTTTAGTAGTGATAAATAGATACTAACATATTCACCTTATTTATTATTAATATCTTAAGATAAATATTTAGAGTAATTATTTAGTAGTATCTTCTTACTTAACTTTATGTAAATATTGAAAAATAGCATTATAATTACTTTTTTTACTTTATAAGTTATTTTATTTAATTTTATATAAAAAATAAATTATCTTTAATAAGAGATTGAAAAAGATCAACCGTTATTTGCCTTTAAATTTTTACACTTTGTCAAATTTATATTTTTGAATTTGGTGATTTTACTTTGTTTTAATTTTTTGTAAGGTTTTTATCATAAAAAATAGTGTAAATTTGGAAAAATGATTGGTATTGCTAAATATAATTACTTGCTTTCTGTAAATATCTAATTTTTCTAAAGTAAATAAAGCATAAAATATCTAGATTTAATTTATCTAATAAAAAATTGTAATATTTCATTTTAATATTTAAAAAATTTAATCATTTTTATAATGATTAATCAAATTCAAAATAACTTTTTCAAGGAAATAGATTTATTTCTTTTAAATAACTAAAATAAACTACAACATATTTTTAGCTTTACATTTAATTGCCTTTATATTGATATATGTCCTAAAAACATGAATAGAATAATATAGATTTGTGAATAAAATCTATTATACTATACATTCAATTCTAAAAAAGAAATAAATTCTAAAAGGAAATTTATAAATTAAATTAAAATATAATTTTTATGAAAAAAAATACAATGTAAATTTGATACTGAAGTTAAAATAAACATTTTTTTTATTTATATCAAATATATTATTAAAATATTAAAATAATCAACATTTTTTGAAATAGTAATAAAAAAAAATATTTAAATTTAAATTAGATTGACATGATTTTACATAATTAAATTAGGACTACAGAATATAATTGCTAAAAAAATTAAATCAAATTTTAATTATAATTTGTTTATCTTAATCAAAAATAATTTTTTTGCTTTTATATTTATTTTCAAGAAAGGTTTAAAATAATTTATTTTTTTGGATTAAATTTTTAATGTAAAACATTTTAATGAATTGAAACTTTTTGTTTAAGCATTTTTAATTTTATCAACATTTTTTAGAATATATTTTTGTTAGATTATTAACTAAAAATTTAAATTATTGATTGATTTAAAAATATTAAATATTAATTAATTACTCTCAAAAATAAATAATTTTTTAGTATAATTAAATTGTTTTACATAAATATACTGTAAGTGACTTAAATAAGGTAATGAATTTTAATTAATTAAAATATTTACAATTTATTAATTATTTTTTTTTTTTGATATAAAAATTTTTCCTAATCAAAAATATTGTCTATTTCAATACATAATTATTGAATAAACCTTAAAATAATAAAATTTATGGTTTTTAAAAAATCATATTTGCTTGAATAATTCATTCAAATAATAAAAAATATAACTTATTTATCATTTAATGCTTTAAAGATATTTATTTACTTTTATATATAATTATTTAATAAAATTAACATAAAGCATTTATAATGATTCATTTTAAAATTTTCACTATTGTTCTTAAGCAGGAAGATTATGTTGTATTTTGATTGTTGAAGGATCAATAATAGTAAGTTTTCCATTGCATTGAGATTTACCATAACTATCACTCCAAGATGGCTAAACTGTTTAACCATTTGATAGAACTACCTTCATATTTGTGTATTCTAAATAGTCAGTAGGGAAGTCAGTGCAAGCAGAAATCTAATAAACCTCCAAAGTAGCATCAATCCAATTAAAGTTTCTGTTACTTTAGGCAACTTATAAAACTGATGATTGACCAGCTTTATTTTTTGAGATGATAGTAGCAAGGTTATTTTAAACAGTAACTGAACCATAAATTGTATCGTAGGGATTGATTCCTGAAACAGGACTTGCATTTATAGCTTAACCTTGAGGGCAACAGTTCCAAGATTAGAAGTACCAACCATGATAGTAGGTCAAAACAGGTTAGATGATAGTTAAGCCAGGACCACTTCCGTCATTATTTTAAGATCCAATAAAGTAATATAATATCTAGTTGTTGGAAGTTTAAGGATTGTTAGGGACTCTGTAGTTTCCTTCAAATGATCTTAAAGTCAAGCCATTAGGGAGCCAATATCCACCATTATCAATCCATTAATTGAGATTGTTTGTAGGATTTCTTTGGGAACATCTATCGCTTTTTAAAATCTTTTTTGCAAAGTTTTATTCGTCATTTGTAAGATGTATAGATCCGTCCTCTAATTCTTCAACAAAAGTACCTGATGGAACATTTTGAATACATTCTTTTAACATCAAGCCAAAGGGAGTTTAGATATATTCTTCCCCTTCAATGATCTCAACATGGTGTTCAAAATTAAGTTCGCTTTCTGCTCTAAGGGAAACCAGAACAAGCGAAAGGCATAGTACCAGTGAAATTTTATTCATTTTTTTAATATTTTATCTTTATTTTAGTAATTTACTAATTATTAAAATTTATGACTAATAAGTATTCTTCGTTTAAAGTCCTCAAATGATATTATTAAAAGATATCTATTGAGCTTTAATATCTTAATTTTTGTAAAATTTTACTCATTAGATCTTTAGCTTTTAAAACACCATAAATTTACTTGAAATTTTATAAAAGAAATAAATCTTATTAATATTTTTCATTTCTTGTAATGAATAGATTTAATAAGATTTTACATTAAATCATAAAAAATTGTGTAGCAATATTCCTTTTGAAATTATTATTGTAGTATTAAAAACATAATTTTTATTAAACTTTACAGGAAAATTAAATTAAAATATTTTTTATTAAAATAAAATAAATAATTCTGTAAAATACCCTTGGTTTAATATACAAATATATTAATTTTGTTAAACATTTAAAGAAATATCGGATTAAGAGTGTCAAATTTTAGATATAGAATATCCAAAAATAAAATATCATATAAAATTGGATTTATTAGTTGTGGCTAATAAATACTTGAATTACCTAAACATATTCATACATATTATTTATAATTATTATAAGAGAAGTATTATGAGTTGTGATTTAATAGTATCTTCCAACTTATTTTTTTATAAGTATTGAAAAATAGCTTTATTACTACTTTATATTATTTTACAAATTATTCTGTTTAATTTTATATAAAAAATAAATTATTTTTTAATAGGATATTCAATATTATAAAACGTTACTTGTCATTATTATTTCATATTTAGACAAAAGAAAATTTTTATTTGTAGAATTCATATTTTTGAATTTGATGATTTTACTTTGAATTTTAATTTTTTGTTGGGTTTTTATCTTAAAAAATAGTGTAAATTTGGAAAACTCATGATATTGCTAAATTTAATTACTCACTTTCTGTAAACATCTTTTTTTTCTGAAGTAAATAGAAAATAAAATATCTAGATTCAATTAATTTAATAATTCTAATACTAAAAAAATATAACAAGAAAATTAGAAACTATTAAAAATTGTAATATTTCATTTAAAAATTTTAGAAATTTTATCATTTTTATTATAATTAATCATAATCAAAAAAATATTTTCAAGGAAATTATTTTTGTTCTTATTTTCTCTTTTTAAATAACTGAGTAAACTAAAAGATATGTTAAATTCTATCTTTATTTACCTTTATTGATAAAATATATCCTAAAAACATTAATAGAATATTATAGATTTGTGGATAAAAATATAATATTTATTCAATTCTAAAAAATAATTAAATTGTAAAAGACTACACGAAAATTAAATTAAAATATAATTTTTATGAAAAAAATCCAATATAAATTTGATATCAAAGTTAAAAAAAACATTTAATTTTATTTATATCAAATATATAATTAAGACTTTCAAAAAATCCACATTTTTATGAAGTCTTAATAAGCAAAAAAAATAATTTAAATTTAAATTAGACTGACATATTTTTGCATAATTAAATTTGATGACAGAATAAAATTATAATCTGTCTATCTATATTAATTAAAAATAATTTTTTTTTTGATATTGATTTCAAAGATATGTTTAAAATATTCTATTTTTTTGGATGAAATTTATCAAGCAAATTTTCTCTTTATTATTATTTTCATGAATAGAATAACATTTTTTAAACATTTTTAATTTTGTCAACATTTTTTTAAATATATTTTTGTTAGATTATTAAAAACTAAAAATTTAAATTATTGATAGTAAATATTAATTAATTAGAAAGAAAAGTATAAATAAAATAATAGCTCCATAACTATCAAAAATGATTAACATGAGCAGTTACTCCTCAATATGAGAAACCAAGAAGAAGGAGTTAATTTAAAGAAATGAAATTATTTGAATTCGATTAAACATAAGAAGAAACTCTAAAATTACTTGAAGAAGTTAGAAATCACAATGCTAAATAATTCGATTATATAATGGATGTAGGGAATAAAATATCAAAACATGCAAAAAATAAAGATTTAGAAGCTTTGTAAGAAGTAGTTAATAGGAATATAGACATTCTGCATCTCTTACGTATGCGTATTGAGGAAACTTTTGAATAAGTTTTACTATTTCGCTTTGATGATATTCTTGAATATTTTCTTGAAAATGGACTTAATATAAAAGATATAAATATGACCAGGGGTGTTAATAAATAAAATTTTGAATATGAGTATGAATATGAGTATGAATAATTATTTTTTTCTGCATATAAAAAATTTTACCTAATCAAAAAAATTTCAATAAATAATTATTAAATAAATCATAAAATAATAAAATTAATAGTTTTTAAAAAATATATTTGATAGAATAATTCATTCAAATAATGAAAAATATAATTTATTTATTTATCATTTAATGCTTTAGAAATATTTATTTACTTTTATATAAAATTATTTAATAAAGTTAACATAAAGCATTTATAATTATTGATTTAAAATTTTCACTTTTAATCTTAAGCAGGAAGATTATGTTGTATTTTGATTGTAGAAGGATTAATAATTGTAAGTTTTCCATTGCATTAAGATTAACCATAGTCATTACTCCAAGCAGGTTAAACTGTTTAACCATTTGATAGAACTACCTTCATATTTGTGTATTCTAAATAGTCAGTAGGGAAGTTAGTGCATGCAGAAATATTATAAACTTCTAAAGTAGCATCAATCCAATTAAAGTTTCTGTTATTTTAAGCAACTGATAAAACAGATGATTGACCAGCTTTATTTTTTGAGGTGATAGTAGCAACATTATTTTAAACAGTAACTGAGCCATAAATTGTATCATAGGGATTGACTCCATAAACAGGATTAGCATTTATAGCTTAACCTTGAGGGCAGCAGTTCCAAGATTAGAAGAACCAACCTTTATTGTATGTCAAAACAGGTTAGATGATAGTTAAACCAGGACCACTACCATCATTATTTTATGATCCAATAAAGTAATATAATATCTAGTTGTTGGTAGTTTATGGGTTATTAGGGACTCTGTAGTTTCCTTCAAATGATCTTAAAGTCAAGCCATTAGGGAGCCAATATCCACCATTATCTATCCATTAATTGAGATTCATGGTAGGATTTCTTTGGGAGCATCTTTCGCTTTTTAAAATCTTTTTTGCAAAGTTTTATTAGTCGTTTGTAAGATGTATGGATCCGTCCTCTAATTCTTCAACAAAAGTACCTGATGGAACATTTTGAATACATTCTTTTAACATCAAGCCAAAAGGAGTTTAGATATATTCTTCGCCTTCAATGATCTCAACAGTGTGTTCAAAAGTCAATTCACTTTCTGCTCTAAGGGAAATCAGAACAAGCGAAAGGCATAGTACCAGTGAAAATTTATTCATTTTTTTAATATTTTATATATATTTTAGTAATTTATTAATTATTAAATTTATGATTAATAAGTATTCATAATTTAAAGGCCTCAAATGGTATTATTAAAAGAAACCTATTGAGCTTTAATACTTCAATTTTTGTAAAATTTTTACTCATTAGATATTTATCTTTACAAACACCATAAATTTACTTGAAAGCTTGTAAAAGAAATAAATCTTATTAGCATACATTATTTTTTATAATGAATGGATTTAATAAGATTATTACATTAAATCTAAAAAATTGTGTAACAATATTTCTTTTTGAAATTATTATTGTATTATTTATAATATAATTTTTATTAAACTTTACTTTAAAATTAAATTAAAATATATTTTTAAATTAAAATAAATAGTTCAGTAAAACACCTTTGGTTTATTATAAAAATATATTATTTCTATTAAACATTAAAGATATTTTGGATTAAGAAAGTTAAATATTAGGTATAGAATATCTAAAAATAAAATTTATATAAAATAGGATATATTAGTTGTGGTTAATAAATACTTGAATCACCTAAAGATATTAATCTTAGTTATAATTATTGTAAGAGAAGTAGTATGAATAGTGATTTAATAGTATCTTCCTATTTATTATTTAATAAGTATTGAAAAATAGCTTTAATATTACTTTATATTATTTTATAAGTTATGCTATTTAATTTTATAGAAAATATAAATTATTTTTTAATAGAAGATTGAAATAGGTAAACCTATATTTGTCATTCATTATTATTTAATATTTATAGAAAATAAAAATTATTTACTATAGAATTTGTATTTTTGAATTTGATGATTTTACTTTGAATTTTAATTTTTTATAAGGTTTTTATCATAAAAAAACCATGCAAATTTGGAAAACTTATGATATTGCTAACTTTAATTACTTACTTTCTGTAAATATCTTTTTTATTAAGTAAATAGAAAACAAAATATCTAGATTTAATTTATTTAATAATTCTAATACTAAAAAAATATAATAGCAAAGTTAGAAGCTATAAAAATTGTAATATTTCATTTTAAAATTTAAGAAATTTAATTATTTTTCTAATAATTAATCATACTCAAAATAATTTTTACAAGGAAATTATTATTATTCTAATTTTCTCTTTTTAAATAACTAGATAAACTAAAAGATATTTTTAACTATATATTTAATTTCTTTTATTAATATAATATATCCTATAAACATAAATAGAATATTATAGATTTGTGAATAAAAATCTTATATTTACTCAATTCTAAATAGCAATTACATTATAAAAGAAAACCTGAAAAGGAAATTAAATAAAGATATAATTTAAATGAATAAAATACGATGTAAATTTGATATTGAAGTTTAGACAAACATCTTGTTTTATTTATATAAATATATAATTAAAATTTTTAACAAATCCACATTATTATGAAATCCTAATAAACAAAAAAACTCATTTAAATTAAATTAGATTGACATATTTTTACATAATTATATTAGGTCTCTTCAACATTCTAATTATACTAAGTATATAAAATTAAATGAAATTATAATTCTACCTTAATCAAAAATGATTATTATTTTTTATTTATTTTTAAGACAGGTTTAAATTAAAATATTCTATTCTTTTGGATGAAAATTAGAAAGTTAAAGTCTCTCTTTTTTATTATTTTCATGAATTGAATCATATTTTTTTTAAAGCATTTTTAATTAATTTTGTCAACATTTTTTTTAAATATATTTTTGTTAGATTATTAAAAACTATAAATTTAAATTATTGATAGATTTAAAAATTTTAAATATTAATTAATTAGAAAGAAAAGCATAAATAAAATAATAGATAGCCCCATAACTATCAAAAATGATTAGCATGAGCTCAGTTACTCCTCAATATGAGAAGCCAAGAAGAAGGAGATAGTTTAAAGAAATGAAATTATTTGAATTCGATTAAACATAAGAAGAAACTTTAAAATTACTTGAAGAAGTTAGAAATCACAGTGCTAAATAATTCGATTATATAATGGATGTAGGGAATGAAATATCAAAGCATGCGAAAAATGAAGATTTAGAAGCTTTGTAAGAAGTAGTTAATAGGAATATAGACATTCTGCATCTGTTACGTATGCATATTGAGGAAACTTTTGAATAAGTTTTACAATTTCGCTTTGATGATATTCTTGAATATTTTCTTGAAAATGGATTTAATATAAAAGATGATTTCTAAGATTGCCTTATAGATTTATGCATAACAAGCAGATTTTTTGCAAGTGATCCTCCTACAACAACTTTAAGATTATTAATTAAATATGGAGCAGATGTTGATGCATTAGAAAAAGATAGATATAGGACAGCCATGCATTATGCAGCAAAATACGGTATTCTTGAATTCGTCAAAGTCCTTCTTGAATATAAAGCTGAAGTTGATCCTATCGATTTTAAAAAGAGAACTCCTTTGAATTATGCAATGAAGAAAAAGAATTTAGGAAGCGAATATAAAAAAATATGTGAACTCTTAGAATAAAAAGGTGGAACAACTAAATGGAACTAATATGTTACTGATAATAATGTTTATTGAGTTTTTTTTGTGTGTTAAAAATCTTTTCAATTAGACAAAATAAAAGTAAAGTGATTGCCCATAAATAGGTGAGTAATAAATAATGATTAAATTGTAAATAATAATTAAAATATATATAAACAAACATATTATTAAATATTTTAGCAGATTGAAAAAAGTTAAATTTAAATAGAATTTTAATGAAAATAATATTTTATTTGTGTTTATTATTTGCATTATTTGTATAACTGTTATAATTAAGTTAGGAAGCAATAATTTAATTAATGCTCTTGGTAATTATAATGCATTTATTTTATATTATTAAATTTTAGATAAATAATTAATTATAATAGCGCAAGCATTAAAGTATCAAAATAGTTCGTAAGTTAGTCACCAAAAAAGTTATGAATCAAGAAGAGCAAGATAAGTTTACAAAGGTTATTTCAGACGCATATGAAGAGTTAATAAATTGCAGACCTGAAAAGCCACTTGACCATTTTATTTATTATATATTATCCACTCTACCTGCTGATTAAAGAAATAAAGATGCTGTAGTAAGAGCATTCTTTGATAAATATTGCGAAACATATTTAAAAAATGTTAAAAAAATTGCATGAAAGAATAATTTAATAAGTATCAAATTCTACATATTTCGTATCATGAATAACAAAAAGCGATAAGCTTTCTAAAACACTTGTTTGGCATTTACTTTTTAGCATTATTAGAAAAAGAAATATTGTTGTTTTAATAATAATTTACCTGTCTGCTTATTCATTCATTCTTAGATTCAGTTAAAGTTTATTTTTTTGATTGAATAGAAATTAGAGCATTAGTAAGATTGATAAAATGATGTATGTAATACTAATTTAAAATAAAATAATAAATGGAAATATAAAATACATAAATAAATTTATTATATTAATCAAATTTGTATTAATTATTCAATTACTTATTTCTTTTTTCATTATTAAAACAAATCTTATGAAAATATTTGCCTATTATAAATTAATTATCAATAATATTTGCAATCCTTGCAATCACTTTATTTTTAATATATTTCTAATCAATTTTAAGTGGCCTTAAGTGTATCTAAGTCTTTTTAAATCTAACTCAATGGAGTTGAAGCGGCGTAAAATGAAACTACTTCTCCTTTTGTGTTGATAAGAAATTTGGAAAAATCTTCAGTTATTTTTGCTCCATTTAATAATTTATAATTATAGAGAGAAGAATGTCTCTTCAAGAATTTGTAGAGAGGATGCATGTATGAACCATTTACCTCTACCTTCTAAAAAACTGGAAATTATACAAGGCTAGAATATGAATCTTTAATAGTTTTGAAGTTTGAAGGTTCATTATAGAACTAATTACAAGGGAATGCCAAAATTTCTAATTTATCTTTGTTTTCTTATTTAAACTAATTGAGCTCATTGATTTACTATTTAAAATTTGGATTTTGAGATCCAGTATTTACTACTATTGCATATTTATTAGCAGTCAAATCTCCTAAAAATACTTCTTCCTTATCTAAATTAATAACTTTAATATCGCTTAAGCTTCTGTAAGGAGATTCGACGATGTCTCCTGCAAACAAAAGCTTTCTCAGACCACTATTTCCCATATTTACTTTTTTGGCTTAATAAACTTATATAAAAATGAAGATAATATCAAATTTTGCTTTTCAATTATTATATCTTTAATTTAGATTTTTCCTAACCTTTCTTTTTGATATTTATTTTCATTAAGATATCAAAAAAAACATACATACATACATATTTATTTCAAGCTCTGTTTTTAAAAGCAAAAAAATAATAAAATCATTCACTAGCAAAATCAACAAATTCTAATATTTTAATAAAAAAATCAATTTATTTTTAAATTAATACAAATGTTTTGAATGAAATCAATTTCAAAGAATCAAATTTATGAAAATGTTTGAACATTCAATCAGTTTCAACAAATAAAAAATTAAGATATTTTATATTTTTTGTAATTCTGAAATTTAATAAAATCTAAATTCGATAAAATAGAATCCAAAAAAAAAAATGATCTTTAGATATTTTAAATTATTATGATTATTTACAATATTTTAATTCAGTTAGTTTTGAACAGATATATTTATAATTATATGGTTAAAAATAAACTAATAGATAGAGATTTAACATACTCGATTTTTTATTATGGCATTATTTTTTAGCAAAATAGTAAAATCGAAAAGGAAATTTTAAAGGATTTTCACAAAATTTATTAATTTTCTAAAAATAAAATGAATGATAGAATTTTTTTTATTATTATTTTTAGCTTTAATTTATGTTTAAAGAGAGTAGTTTTTATATTTAATTTTATTAAAAAATAGAAAACTTATTTAGTCTAAAAATTTTGCATTAAGGATTTTGTTTAAAGGAAGTATATATATTTGGTAGTATTCAGAAATAAATGGATTAACGAATATTTTAGACTTTTTCACCTTAGTTTATAATTAATTCCATATATTTATAAAATATTGAAATTTTTAATGATTTTAGTTAATATTTTTTGTTATTTTGCATCTAAATTTTCTAATAAATACGTGACTGATAAATAATACTCTTAAGAATTACTGAGCATCATTTGTTTTTGGCAACTAAAATATTCCTATTAAAATTAAATTAATAAACTGTTGTTATATAAGCATAGACGAATATTCAAAAACTTTTGCAGATTACTAAACACAAACACACATAATCATATAATTAGAGAATTTTGTTAAGTTAGCATTTTGAAGCTAGGGGATTGATCACTTTTAAATTATGAATTTATGAAAGGAGGAAGAAGCTAATCACTTGATACACTTAAATTGTAGTAGTTACATGCTTAGCAACAATTAAAAAATAATGATATTAAGCAATCGTATTTACAGATATAAGAAAATTTATAATAAAAGCTCATAAAATAGGGAGCTTTATAATCTTTAAGTCATTTCAATAATGCAGTTAGTGGTAACCACATGTCTATAAGCTCTAGCAAAAAAGTAAACATTATAAATGAAACTTTTTAAATAAATATTTGAAACATAATTTAGGATTTTAATGGAGATCCATAAGAAATAAAGTTGTTTGTTTAGCAACATAACTAGAATTTTAATAAACTAATGAGCGAAAAATTAGATTTAGAAGAAGAAATCAAATATCTAAAAGGGTAGAATGAGTAGCTGCTTAAATATCAGCAGCTTCTTTCTATTTCAAAATCTAAGCAAAACATGGAACTTACATCTACACCTTCAGGATAGACTTCATATGTTAGTTATTTTAATTTTATATTAAATTCAACATAATAAAAAGAGTTAAAAATGCTAAAATAAATAAATAATTCATAAAATTTTAAAACAATTCAAATTTTTCAAAAAAAAAGCATTGTATTTGGATTTTTCTAGCAATAGCATTTAAACTGGAAGTATTTAAATTATTTTATTATTAAATACAAATTAAAAGAAGGAATATAGCAACATTAAAGTGGATTTAATGAACTACTCAATCAGAAATAAAGAGTTGGAGAATGAGTTATTTTAATTACAACAATAGATGAGAATGTATAAAATGCAGTTAACAAATGACTCTCCTAAAAAATTTCTTTCAAACACAGACTATGATCCTCATCAATTCTCAAACAAAATAAGCGACTTAGGGAAAATAATAGCAGATCAAAAATCAGAAATTCAATGTTTGTAAATGGTACTCTTTAAATTATTTATTAGATTTTTAATTAGGGATATTTTATTTATTTTTTAAGAAAATAAAAGAAAAAGAAAGATAAATTGAAGTCTTAAGTGACAATGCAAAGCAGATGTAAACAAGCATTAACTTGTTGGAGAAAGAAAAATTTGTATTAGAAACAAGTTGCCAAAGTGAAATATAAAGGGTTAAAGATTCTTAGGCAATGGAACTCGAATCCCTGAGAAAATTGAATAAATAACTTGATGAATCAATTATGAAAGCATAAAATTCTTTAAATGAAAGTGAGTAAAATAAGCAAGAATAATTGAAAGCGAATAATAAACTAATTATTGAGTTATAGGAAGAGCTTAAAAATGTTACTAAGCAGAAAAATTAATTAGAGTAATAGCTTTCTTCCTAGTTAATGGATTTGAGAGGAGAAAAAGACTTGCAATTAATCCATTTTAATAACAAAATTAAGGAGCTAGAAAATTCAGTTAACTAATGGGAAATAAAATTCTATAAATAAAAGGTATTTTTCTTTTGATTTTAGATAGTAAAATAGCTTGATAAACATTATAGGTAGCTCAAGAGTAGGAAATAGATTAGTTAAAGGAGTTGCATGAACAACGAATATTATTAATGAAAAAAGAAATGGAAAGTAAGGAGAATTAGTAGTTAAAGAAATAAGAAAATTTTCAACAAAATTTAAGGGATGCTGAAAAAGATAAAAATAATAAATCAGAAGTTATAAAGTAGCTCAGAATTGAGTTAGAAGACATTAAAGCTAAGTTTAAACTAAGCAAAGACTCATATGAGATACAAATTGAAGATTTAAGATAGGAAATCAAGAGGTTTGGCTAATCAAAAATGGAGATGATGGCTTAGCTTGAAGAAAAAGAAAGAGAAAACAAGAAATTGTTTAGTTAAATCTAAAGCTGTAAAGCTGAAATTGAAGAATTAAAGTCAAATATAGAAGAAATGAACAACCAAGTAACAGAATTGCAAAAATAAAATTCTGAAGAATCTTTTTCACATATTCTTGACCAGAAAATGATGGATCTAGAAAAAGAGTTTCAAAGAAGGCAGAAAGAAGTAGAAGACGAAAGGATTTTAGAATTAAAAGCTTAGAGAGATAAATTCATTGGGGAAATTATTTAGCTAGAAATTAAACACAAACACGAAATTTAGAAATTCTAAGATCGCTTAGATGGCTATCAAATGAAAGATGCTTAATCAATGAAAAGCTTGGATTAGAGAATTTAAGATATCAAAGATAATTATGAAAGCTAGATCGAGCATTTAGCTAAATAAAGTTAAAGTGAATTAAATTAAACCAAATAAGATTATGAAAAGCAAATTGAAGGCATTAAGAAAGAATAAATACAGAAAGAAGAAAAAATGAAATAAGACTTTGAAAGTGCTTTGTAAACTTAAAAAATTGATTATGAGCTCAATTACTTAAAGCCTTTGAAAAAAGAATACAACGATTTATAAAAAGCTTCAAAAGAAAAGATAAGCGCTTTAGAATCTTCTTTGCAAATTATCAAACAGGAAATGGAAGGATAAGTACATTTCTAAAAAATCTAACTAGAAAATACTAAAAAAGCTTTTGAAATGAAGCTGTCATCTGATAAAAAGATAATAAAAGAATTAGAGGAATAAATAGAGTTATAAAAACAGTAAATTGAGGAGTAGAAAAATACAATTTCAGAACTTTAAGATTAAGTAAAGCAATTAAATGCATTGATAAATATTATCAAATGCGAAAAGTCAGAGCAGTGTAGCTTCCTAGAAGATGAAATCAGTAAAATTCACCAATCTTACTCTTCGAAAGAAGTAAAAAAATATTCATTATTTATAAAAAAGTTTTTTGATTGATAATTTTGCTGAACAATTATTTGCAATTTTTCTTTTAAATTTTATTAATTAATAAAAATAATTTTACATTTTATTTATTTATTTATTTATTTATTTATTAAAGAGTGATTTGATTTTGAAATACGAATAAGATTAGAAGAAATAAAATAAAGATAATCTAAAATTTATTTTGAAAGTGAGATAGTAATTTGAGGATTTACTTTTGATTGAACACTAGAAATATGAGAAAGTTTTAATGGAATATGAGGAGCTGCTAAGACTTTATGATGCAAAAGGATGCAGAGAAGAAGATGCTATCCTTATTCAAGCTCTTAAAGATGAATGCTTTAAAACATAAGAGGAACTTAAGTATCTTATTCTGGAAGTTGTAAATCGAGAGAAGATGTATAATAAAATATTTACTAATTACCAGGAAACGGAATTTATGTAGATTCTATTAAAGAAAGCAGAGAGAATAGAATAATTCAAAAATATGATTAATACCAATCAAATAAGCTAGCTTGAGAGCGAATAGAGTTAGCTTGATATTCCCTTAAACAGTGAAGAGTTACTGCTTCCTAATTTGAATATTTCAACAAGAAATAATAAAGAATTCCTGCCCATGGTCAATACTTCTAAATCATTCAAAGGATTTAAAAGTGATGAAACCCCTTCAACTAGTGCTAATTCTGGTGCTTTGAAGTTAACCTCTAAAATAGTGAATAGGGGCTTTGATCTATCTGGAAATGGAAATCAAATAAAAAACAAAGCAGAAAATATTCCTATCGCAAATAACTAGAAAAAACAAAGTATATCAATCTAGTAAAATAGTGTGATAAATTAAAGTTAGGTTATCACTAAGTAAATGCAACCTCATTATATGATCACTTAGCTTAACTAAACAAATAGTGTATTTAAAGGAAATATCGATTTGAACAAAAATTTATAAAATTCAAGCTCATCAAATAACTAAAGGCCTAAATATGAACAATTCTGTACCCTTGACAATATTTAAACAAGCTAACAATTTAAATCGAAGCTTAATTCAACAAAAAATTAATTCCATAAATAAAATAGCTCTGTACTAGGCAGTGATAATAATTTAGGAGACTTCTCCTCTTCAAAAAGAAAAGTAACAAATAGAGAAAGGAGATGTTTTTCATAGATGTCAGATTATTAAGAAGATGTCATGTAAAAGTAAAACGATAGGTAGCATACAGAATTTAATGTGCAAACTGAAGAACCGCTTCTCGTGGTTAATGCTTAAAGTGTGAATATTTAGAAAAATCCTTAAGGGCCATTTTTAACCCATGGAAACTAAAGAAGAAAATACCTTTAAAGCAATAAAAATAAAGCATAAATGCATTAAACTACAACTAATTCCTTTTAAACTTCACACTAATAGAGATTTTCAACAGGAAATATTAGCATAAATAGCCAAATTAATTTATAACAAGAGTTACTTCCTGCCTTTTAAAAAAGCCAAGAAGATTAAATAGATTAATATGAAAATATGCAACTTAAAATGCTCAATCACAAAAGTGTTGAGATTTCTAACCATCAAAATGAAACTCAATAAAATAATAATCTAAATATGAGTATGAGTTCTTAATAAAACTACGGTTCAGTACCTGCTGAGTCGAGAAAGACCTCATATGCATAAATTTATGCATAAATGTTTATGAACAAAGTGAGTAGAATAGTAAAAACTTCTGATGGGAGTTAAAATGTTCGTAAAAAAATAATTTGATTTAAAATATTCATTAATTAAATATTATTGTACATAAGCCAAAAAATATAATTAAACTTACAATTAACTTATTTATAAAAACTATTTTTAATGAGAGGATTTCCTTATTAGTTTAAATATCTTTATGAATTTAATTTATAATTTAAAAATGTTGTTTATTTTTAAAAATGAGAATTTATATAAATATAATAATATAATTATACTTTTTACAATATTTTTAATAATCAGATTTCTTAATTAGCTTTTATATCTTTAAAAATCTACTTAATAAATTAAAAAGCTATTTCAATTTTTAATAAATTTTATAAATTTTTAAGCTTAAATGCTTTAATAAGTAACTTCTTCATATAAAATAAAATTATTGATAAATTATTCTTTTAATAATTAGATTTCTTAATTAGCTTTTATATCTTTAAAAATCTTCTTAATATCAATTTTTAATATATTTTATCATTTTTAAAATCTAAATGCTTCAAAAAGTAACTTTTTCATATAAAATAAATTAGTATTAAAAATTATTTATAAATTTTTCTTTTAATAATCAGATTTCTTAATTAGCTTTTATATCTTTAAAAATCTTCTTAATAAATTAAAAAACTATTTTAATTTTTAAAATCTTAATGCTTCAAAAAATAACTTCTTCATATAAAATAAATTATTAATAGTATTAAATATTATAGATAAATTGTTCTTTTAATAATCAAATTTCTTAATTAGCTTTTAT
The DNA here is from genome assembly GCF_000189635.1 of Tetrahymena thermophila SB210. Lineage (NCBI taxonomy): Eukaryota > Ciliophora > Oligohymenophorea > Hymenostomatida > Tetrahymenidae > Tetrahymena > Tetrahymena thermophila. Next base: position 131,194 of record NW_002476348.1, read on the forward strand.
ATCTTTAAAAATCTTCTTAATAAATTAAAAAACAATTTCAATTTTCAATAAATTTTATAAATTTTTAAGCTTAAATGCTTCAATAAGTAACTTCTTCTAATAAAATAAATTAGTATTAAAAATTATTGATAAATTATTCTTTATTAATAATTTAAGATAATTTAAAAAATAATTTTATAAATCAAATTTAAAACACATTTTAATCCTTTATTTAAAATTAATAAAAAATTTTTAATATTTAATTCATCAAATTGCTTGTGTTGTCTTCAAAATATAAAAAATATTTTTTTGATATTCCTGAGAATTTATTAATTCTTATTAAGATTTATATAAACATTCTTCTTAATTTAAAATAATACTTATTTTAATTTTAATATCTTAAAATTATTGTCATTTTAAGTAGAATTTGTTTTTATAATTAAAAAAATTTTCCATTTTTAAAAATAACAACAACTTTTTTTATGAATTAGTAATTTAGACTGAAAAAAATTCTAAAAAAAGTACTTTTGGATAAAATAAGCTTAAGTAACATATAATTTGATAAATAAGAATATATTTAAGATCAGACTCATTATTACTTATTTTTCTGATTTTATTCAATTTAAATAAAAACTAAGAAAATTTGATTTATAAACAATTAAGTACTCAGACAATTCTACTAAATTTAAATATTAAAAAAGATATTAAAAAGATACTTTAAAACTTTAGATAAATATGTAGCCAAAAAAATAGGTATTAATTTATTGGGAAAAGCAAGGTTTGGATTAGCTTTGCGGAGTGCATTGCATAAATTCTTTGCTCTAAGGTCCATTTTTCAATGAAGTAAAATACTTTTTTTTTTATTCTAATTTAACAATTAACCTTTGTACAAAGATTGAATTAGCATCTATTGCCAGAGAATTAGATGATTTGGAAAAACAATTAATGGCAGCATAAGGAATGGATTCAAAAGAATATTTATCTTATTTAGCAGTAAAATTAATTTTACATTTTGATAATTCTTCTTAAATGAATAATAAATACATATCTTTTCGAATTTTAAAGCAAGACTCATAAAATGTTGCTGATGATGGAAATTATTCAATTTAAGTATTGTAAGCAGCTCTTAAAAAGATGGGAAATTTAAATATAGAAAGTGTTGATTCCGAAATAAACAAGGGATAGGATCTTAGGTATTATTTTTAATGAAATTGGCTTCTTATAAAAAAAAATGTTGTTATTTAGCACTGAAATAGGATTTATTTGCAATTCTGATCATCACTGGTTTTCAATAAGATAAGTTGATGGTATCTGGTATAATTTGAACTCCACTAATAGAAGAGCTCCTGAAATTATTAGTGATTTTTATTTAAGGTAAAATTTAAACTAATTCCTGAAACTAGATAAATATATAGTTAAACTTATAATTTATTTAAAGTGCTTTTTTGATGTCAGTAAAAGAATCAGGATATAATATTTTTGTAGTAAGAGGAGAGTATCCTAGTAGCTCAAAAGAAGTAAATAGAAACTAATTTAGTTTAAGTAATAAAGAATTTACTCTAAATTTAAAATAAAAAATAGCTTTTCCCACAAGTTTAGAATTACTAAAAATGGCTCACTAAAGAAGAAGTTTTCTGTAAAAATATTTTAAATTAGTTTAAACAAATTTAGCAACTAACATTTATTTTTAATAAAGAAATTCACTAACAAGTTTCAAAAGACAAGAATTTTAAATTGAATATCGGGGGAACTGATTAAGAGATGATGGATAGAGCCCTGAAAGAATCATTAGATATGTATAATAAATAAAACTAAGGAAAAGGTAATATGGATGAAGAATATGGTGACGAAGACGAAGATGAAGAAGAGAGAAAAAAGAAGGAAGAGGAAGAAAAGAATAAATTTAAAGCATTTTAAGGTTAAGGTATAAGCATGCAATCAAATACTAATAACTAAGAACATGATTAACTTAATTAATACTTTTCACAGTTTGAAAATCACGAAGATCCTGAGTTAGTCTTCGCTATTATAATGTCGTTATCTACAGTAAATATCATTATAAAATTGAATAAGCTAACTAACCATTTTAATCTATAATAAGAAATTTGAAAGTAGACCAAGTCAAGGATTAGTTCTCTAATTTAGATTTCCTGATGGATCTAAAAAGGATTGGACTTTTGCTTCAACATAAACAATAAGAGTATTTTTATTTTTTAATTTATATGATCTCAAAAATTAACTAAAATCTTTTGTCAAATAGGATTTATATGATTTCTGCAAATCTATATAATAACCAAACAAAGAATATAAGTTTAAATTAAGCTAAAACTTCCCTAAAGTAGAGCTTAATAATTTAGATATAACCTTAGAATAAGCTTCTATAGCTAACATGACAGCTTTAATAGTTACTAAGATATGAAATTGTTTTTAATTTTATTAAATTAACTTAATTTTGTGAATTTATGCAATTTAAAAAGCTTTTGTAAATATTCATTTTACTTATGTTTGTTTTTGCTAATTTTAATATTTTATTTTTTGAGATATTCAAAAATTTTTAGTAAATCTATTAATTAATTACTTAGAATTTATTTTTGTTAAATAAACAAAAAAGGGATGATCTATTTATTTATTTTTTTATTTACCCTTAAATCTCCAATCATAAAACAAACAAACATTTCATAATCCCAAAATCTTAAAATCATTTTTTATTTATTGTAAATGGAAATGGCTTTTTATTCTATATTAAAAGGATATTTAAAATTACAGATAGTTAGATAGATAGATAGATAGATAAATTGATAAAGTTTGATTAGAAGAAAATTATACATGAAAAAAAAAAATTATTATTGATTTTATCAAAAAGTAGAAAATAAAAATAAATATTGTAAATTTTTAAATAATGTGTATTTATTTGTAAATAAATGTATTTCTTATAATAAAACAAGCTTGAAATGTTAGCAAGAATTTATTTTATCTTAAGAAAAGTAATATAGTATAATAATATATAGTGATTTAATAATTAGCATATCTTAATTCATATTCAAAAATAAATTTTAGATTATTTATTTTTATTCTGATAAAAAATCAATTAGGATTATTTTATTGTCTCCTTCTTCTTCTAGTTGAAGGCTAATCAACACTTTACTCGTTTCTAATATATTTAATAATTTACAATTGTAATGTTTTTAATTATTTGAAAATAAATTAGTTAATTATTTATTACATATTAGTTAAATTTGATAGAGGAATACGTAGATTCTACTGTACTTTATTATCATCTTTTTATTTTACTTGCATTAATCTATCTAGGAATTTTTATTTCGCTATTTATTTTGTTGCTGGATTTTCTCTCTCATAGTCCTTTTTAATCAGTAATTAATTAATTAATTTAATTATTAATGTATTTCTAATAATTTTATGAAATTTACAGTGTTAAATTTATCTTCAATTTAAAAATAAGATTATTCATTAGGAGGTGCATCTGCAACTTTAAATAGTTTTTAATTTATTTTTTGCATAGGTAAAACTGCATTTATTAAGCCAATTCCACAAGCAATAAACTGATAAATGCTATCAATTCCAAGATTATTATTACCAATTACAAAGATAGAAAAGAATATATTACCAGCCTAATTAATTTATTAATAAAAAATATTTTTAAATTAGATGAAATTTAATAGATTATTACACAAAATATTATAATTGCAAGTTCTAAAAGCTCAGTCATTTCTATAGTAATTTCATTACTAATATTATACTTCACTATTCTTCTATACACTAGCTCGTACTTTATTAATTTTAAGTAAAATAAACAGTCTTTTGATATTTTTAAATTATTTTACTTTATCTAAAATATAGTTGAGTAAAAGAGTTAATGCTACCCACGGCAAGCAAGCAGGTATGATTGGAGCATAGAAAGCCATTAAAAATATTGTTTTTAGCTGTCTGCTATACTTAAGAATGATATCAAACTCAGGATCTTCAAATATTCTAAAAAATAATTAAAATAAAATTCTATATTAAAAATTTGAATGAATGAATTAATTAATTACTAATTGAGTTATTATTGAGTCGAATAATTAGTTTGATTCTAACAAGAATTCTTTGCAAAATATCTTTTAATTGCTTTAAAAATTCCAGGAATGTTCAGAAACTGTAAGAAAGAGCCCATGATTGTGCTTGTGATAAACACATATTAAATATTATATACTAAACCACCTTTATCAAATATCTTTTAGAAATAGCTTCCACCATCTAAGTAAAACATCTAGTTTCCAAAAATAATCAATGCAGATACTGTAAATTAAGTCAAGGATATCTTTTAAATAGCACTTATGTAATATTCAGATCTTGTTTTTTATTTTTCCAAACTATTAAAGTATATTAAATAATAAATTTATTTAACTCTTTAATTTTGTTGTTTATTTAAAAAATATTCAATAAAAAACATTAAATTTAATAAAATTTAATTGATTTTTTATAAATATTCAATAAAAAACAGTAAATTTAAAAAAATTAATTGATTTTTCTAATAATTACTCTATATTATTGAATAATTAATTTAAAGAAAAGAGTTAAATTAAATTAAATTAAATTTAGAATTTAAGAATTTTAGTTAAATTTATTTCAATAATTTTTTAATTAAAATCAAAAAGTTATTTTTTATAAATTTATTTTTTTAGAATAATCAATCATAAGATAGTAAGTAGCTAATAGCTGAATAGATAACCATAAGATAGTAGCTGATAGTAGAATAGATTCCATATAAATAATAAGTAAGGTTTTATTTAAATAATTATTATCTCTAAATCTATTTCTAAGGATTAACAATAAGAAAATAGCTAACTGTTGAATGAATTTTTAATTTATTTGCAAATCATTTTAATGGCTTTAAAGATATAAATGAATGAAAATAATTACTTGGTAAATAAAATGCAGAGTTCTTTTAAGATCAAATTCATAACATTGATAATTACAGATATTACTATTCCAACTATTTGAAGAGTGACCTCAGTATCATAGACATAAACTGTTTTGTTGTTTTTAATAGTTTATTATTGTTTTAAAATTTAATTCACTACAAAGAAGCATCCAGTTAGTAAACCTACAAGAATTATATACATAAAAATCTATCTCAAATTTTGGCTGTGAATGTGAAGATTTTCCCAAAATACATCAGATGGGGCTGGTGGTTTTTGAATTTATAACTACTTTCCACCGTAATTCAATTTTTTAGAAAATCGCAAAATCCTATGAAAGGGTTTATAAAAATCTATTATTTAGTCTTTTTCTGTTATAAAATATATTTTTATAAAATTTAATTAAAAAATTTAAATTATAAATTAATTACCTTTAGCAGATTCAAGAGAAACGAATGCCCAGCCTGTAAATTTACTAGAGAATATTTCTGCATCATTTGAATCATAAAACTTTTTAGATAGGGAAGTTAGTTCGGATTCCATTACTTCTAACTCTTTATCAAGTTTATAAGCACTCTACCCAGTTTAATATTCACCATGAACGTATCTATATTTTACTGCTGCTTTTTTTTATTATATGATAGCATCCTTTTTTTTTTATATTGCCTTGAATTCAACCAAATTGTAAGAAAAGTTTATCTTTGATACTGAAGTATATGCATTTTCTATCAAATTTTGTTACAAAAATATTTTTAAATCTTCAAGGTAATTCCCACTTGTAGGATTTTAAATTACGGGAATTTCTTTCACTAGCATAGTATAGTCTTCTGCAGAAATATCAATTATATCAGTGACAGTATCAATTTTTCTGATGTAGTATCTGAAGTACTAAAAACATAACACAACAACACAGACAGTAGCCATATTCAGTATATCTTAAATTTACAATAAAGTAGTTTCATTTTTCTTATTTCCAACAGTCAAAATAGTTATCCAATTGCTTTGACAAGTGTATTTATAATCAACTGCTTATTTAGCTTAGTAACTATTCGAGCATTAGTCCCCATAATATATATTTGTAAATAAATTAAAGAAACCAGATGTTAAGAATAGCATTAAAGTGAGAAATATTGAGAATTTTGTAAAGCCAAAATAAAGAGGAAATCCTGCTCCTAAATAAGATAGCTAGGAATTATCACTGCTTAAACTTAATTTTGATCTATAAATAGTTTTTGTACAACAAGGACACAACCCTTCCTTTTCATCTTAAGAGCTCATTTATAATAAATCAATAGGACCAACTTTGCTTGCTTTCTATTTTAGTTTAAAAGTTTTTAAAAATTGAACATTTCTAAATTTATTTAATTTGTTTTAATTTATTTATTTTTTAAGTTATTTTGCCTTTAATTATTAGTAATCAATCACTTTTTTTGATGAAAAACTTATGATTAAATAAAACATACTTACTTATTTACTTACCTTATCATAAAATGAATGTTAAAATATATGAATTAATTACTTAGTGCTTCAGCGCAATATCTAAATTCGGTGGTATTTAATCTTTATCAAATTCATTTTATCCAGGCAAATTTACTTATGAAGATCGAGGAGGCAATAGCATAGATTTTATTTTTTCTGCAACTACTTTTTACTACTCTTCTATATCATCTTTTTTTGCTATCTAATTATAATTAGCTGATGTTAAATCATCACTTGACTTATTGCTATCGTTTTGTGCAATTAATTTATTATGCTCGCTCGTTAATGGCACTATAAAATTATTTTCATAATAAATTGAAAATTAATTATATTAAAATAAAAGAATGATTGATTACCAACTCTATTCTTTTTAATCATGCTTTTTACCAAAAAAAATAATTTAATTTTTATATTATTTAGATAAGTTTTGTTTATATAATAATTAGAGCAAACAAGAAAGTATTAATTAAATCTTTACAAAGTAGTCAGCAACAATATTGCGAGATCATAATAAAGTCTACTTGATTCATTTTAAAATTCATTTTAAATTTATCAAACAATGCAACATAAATAATGAACATAGAAATAATAATAAAGAATTTACAATTTATATTTAATTTATGAAATAATATCTATTTCTTCTATTATTTTTTAATATATGTGCCAGAATAAAAATTTTGTTTCTATTTTTTTTTCAGGCTAAAAATCAATTAAATTTTGTATTTATATGTTACTTATTAAAACTCTACCAACTTCTATTGCTTTTAGCTATCTTTTTCACTAAATAAACAAATTAAAAAAATATTTGTATGAATAGTTGAATTCAAAAAAATGTAATCCTATCTCTGTGCAATTAAGTTATTAATAATCTTCATCTTAAAATTCATTTTAACTGTTTGTTTCAAATTTAATAAAATCATTCAATTAATCAACTCATAATAAAAAATAATTTGCTTCTTATTTAAAGTAATTCAAACATCCTAATTTCATTTTTCTTCTTTCAGTATTCATTATTTTAATTGACCAAAATTTAAGAGTCAGTAAAGATTTTTAAAATAATGAACTTTTTTTATTTTTTTTTAAGATATTCTTTTGGTAATAACCACTAAATAAGCAAACATGTTTAGATATATATCAATGCAATTACAAAATATTGAAAATAATAATCAAAATTTTAATTAAATTTAAAAGTTAGTAATTTTTGTATATTAATAAAGGAACGAACAGAAACCTTTCATTAGATATTAGAAATTTATCTTTGATATTTTTGAATGAGTTCAAGTTCTGTTTTATTTGTGCTTATTGTATTCTATAATACCTAACTAGCCTTGTAGTTCTTTTGAGAATACTAATTTCTTTTGTAAGAATTAGATATTTAGTCACCAGTTTATTGTTAGTAATACTTTGAATTGGATTGTTTAGTTGAGTTTATAGCTGAATCTTATGAAATTCTATGTAGTTTTTATTGAAAGGAATCTATTTACTGGAAGAAAGTATTGCTTTAAATGAATTATTCACTCTAATAAAAAAAACTTTGCTATTAATTAAAAAATATATTTATTTTATTAGGTATTTGTTTGAAATTTTCATTTGAACAATTTTGATCAGTTCATTTATTTATTTATTAATATAATTTATTGGAATATAGATTTTTAATAAAATATAAATACAACCTTTTTATTTGATTTACAAATTTTAAATATTATACATATTTTGTTTGCTTGTTTGTTTGTTAATTGATTTTATGATAGTAATTTCAATTTTTAAAAAAATCTTCTGATTAAATCAAATTTTTATCAGATTTAAATTCACTAAACAATGCTGCATCTAATATTGATTCTGGCATAATGCAAGTTACAACTTTAAGCTTAGAAACGGTTTTGTATGTATAAAGATCGCTTGGCCCCAAAATGACAAAGATTTCTCCTTTTTTGGCTTACTTATTTGGTAGAGTCTTTCTTATTTATCCTCCACCAGCTTCAATTAGAGAAGTTAATTCTTCTTCGTTTGGTTCAGTTATACTTTTAGAAATGTAAAATGTGTAACCTTCAAATATTTAATTATCGTGGGAAATCTATTTTCTTTTTTATATAAAGAATTCTAAATCATTGTTGAATCTCTCCTTAAAATATTATGATTCTTCTGGCTAGTAATTCGAGTAATTAGACAACAATTTATTCTGTCTAATACTATCTGTTAGCCATTTTTCATGAACAATTGGTTTCTTTTTCATGACTGCCAACAATAACTTTATTGTTCTTTTTGTTTCTTTTACTACTAATATATCAAAATCCTGATTATCTTCTATAAGCGTAGATTTTAATTGCTTGATGCCTTTCTTTTATTCTGGTTTTAGCTTAAATCCACTTACTGATATCTTCATACTTTCTTTTATAGCATTTCCATCTATATCCTCAGCTACCATAGATTTATCTTGACTTTATCTTGTTAATCTACCCTTGCTTTAAGAATTTTATTCCTTACTAACGCTATCCTCAGATTTAGTCGAGTTTCTTGAGTTTTCATCTTACATTTTACCTGTTTTTTATTTGAGTAATTGAACCCAGCTTGACTAGACTTTTTATTTCTTCTTAGGATCTTCACCAAGGTCTTCTGATTGATCACCGTTACTATTATTTTTTTCTTCTTTTAGGTCATTCTATTTATTTTTTGATTATTAAGCTCCTCTTTTATTTCCAGATGAGAAAGCTTAATCATCACTGCTATTTACATCACTACTTTAAAATAATGTCTTTTAAGGAACAGTGCTGCTTGCTTTATTGAATGCCTTTTCCTCAAATTCCTCTACCACAGATGGCTAAGTTGAAGAAGCAATAGGAGATATAGATTTTTTCATGTCAGACATTGTAAGAGTACGTAAAGGAAATTTTTTATTCATAAGACCTATGTTTCTTTGCTAAGCTCCTTAAAATTATCCTGAAACTCCTTAGTTGCTATTTTCTACTCCTGATTGACTGTCTTCTCTTTTTAAGTTATTTCCGAATCCTGTTCTGCTGTTTTCTCTTGAAGAAAGCTGATGATTGGAATTAATTTTATTTTTGTTATTTTCTTCCTGTTCTTCTTCTTCATCGTTGCCAAATAAATCATCAAATTAATTCACTTTATCTAAATTAATATTTTTCGCCTTTTTTTAAGGATCATCTTACTTCTTTGAGTTATTATCGCTTAAAGTGGGAAGTACATTTATTACATAGTTTTATTCATTATTTAAAGAATTTAAATTTTATCTTAAATCGTTTGTTTCATTTTATGTCTTTTTTTTATCAGTTTAATTTTGTTAGGCCTTACCTTAGCTTTAAAGTTATTCTCTTAATTTCTTGAGTTCTTCTTCTTGCTGCTTTATCTTGTTAATTAATTCTTAGTTTTGTGTATCTTCTCTTTTTCCATTCTAACTCTCAGGGGAATCTATTAAAGTATTCTAAAGAGCAGCAGGTTTTTCGCTGGGAAGAGGAGAATTTATCTTGCTATTTGAGTCAGTTTGGTCTATAAGAGTGGCACCAAGCTCTTAATTAGAAGTTGACCTTGATTAAGCTGATTGCTGAGATAGTTTCCTTTGCTTTTCATTTTGAACAGACAAAAGATTCAAATTTACTTCTTCATCTAGAAATGTAGGACTTAAAGATATTGGGCTTTTATGTTTTTTATTAACTTTATTTTAACTACTTATTGATTAGTTAGCAGATTTTACACTAACTTAATCATCATCTACTAACGTAGGGCTAAGAGGAGATGTCTTTTTATTATACCTAAAAGACTGTGATTAATTTTGACTTTAAGGCGAGTCTAAGAGAGTTGCTACTAGATTCAAGTTAGTATTTCTCTATTATTGTGTTTTACTTCTTTCTTAAGTACTACTCTCGAACCATCCATCATCATGAAAGGAATCTTCATCTATTAATGTCTCCTAAAGCAATTCTTTCTGTATATTTTTAGATGAAGGTTATGGGCTCAAAGCTTTTTTAATTTCATTTTCTCTTCTTTTAATAACCTCTTTTTTTTGTTGCTTTTCCTCTTCAGATAAATCAGGAGTTTTATCGTTTTCAGGTATCATTTTTTTATCATCTTAAACTGATTTCTTATTGCTTTAGCTTTGGTTTTCAGCTATCATTTTTTTATTTTCCTGATTATTTTAACTTGACTCGCTAGGTTAACTAGCTTAATTTTAATATTTTTTATATAAATAATTGTTCTTTAATATCTCCATCCTTCTTTATTTTTCTGAAAGACCTTGAGAAGCTTAAATTGGCAAAGAGCTTTGAGTAGTCTAAATAGGTAACGAAGCATTAAAAGAAGCTTGATTAGGCTCTGTTTAATTAACAGATTTTTAAAATAATTTTGAATCTTCTTAATCATCTTTGTCTGAGAGTTCAAGGGTCTTTTCACATTCCATTTTATTATTATTTCTTCTATTTTGTTAGTTTTTGAATAAGCTATTCTCATTATCACTCTACTCTTTATCACTTAACTCAAGAGTTTTTTCAAACATTTATTGATTATTTTTCTTTTTTTAGCTTTGTATGTTTTTATTTTAAAATAAATTGTCATTATCTTCTTCTCCACTTTTGTCACTTAACTCTAATGTTTTATCATATTAATTGGCATCATTTTGCTTTTTTTATTAGCTTTTGTTTTTAAAAATATTTTATTCTTCGTCATCACTTTTATCACTAAGCTAAAGTGTTTTCTCACATTCCATTTATTTATTAGTATTTTTTTTACTGCTCTAAAAAAGATTCTAGTTATCTTCATCACTGTTTTTATCACTCAACTCTAGCGTTTTATCATAATTGTTAGCATCTGACTAAGCATTTTTATTTTTAGTTTATTTACTCCTAAATAAATTATTTTCCTCCTCTCTATCACCTTCATTGCTGGATAGTTCTAAAGTCTTGTCATACTCACTGCCTTTTTAATTACTTTGATTATTTTGATTAAAGATATTTCCCTCTTCTTGATCATCCGCATCACTCTTGATCTCCAAAGTTTTCTCATAATCTCCTGCAGATTATTTATTTGAATTTTAAAACAGCTGCTATTCTTCTTATTAGTTCTCTTAATCACTCAATTCAAGTGTTTTTTCATATAAATTAGATATATCTTTCTTTTTTTTAAAAAAATAAATATCAATTTAATTATTCTATTTTAAATAATCAATCAAGGATTTTCTTTCTTGCTTACTTGCTCATTCATATTATATTTTTTCTGGTCTACTTGATCTTAATCTGCAAAAATATTATTATTTTCAACATCATCTAAGTCTGTTTCATCCAATTCGATTGTCATATTATACTCTATTTTCAATTTGATTAAATATAATTCAGTTAAAAAATAAGTAATTAATTCATTCATTACTCTTTTAGCTTTAAGATTAGCTTATTTCATCTCTTTCCCTTTATCTCCTTTCTTCGCCCTTTTTATAATCCTCATCAAAGGCGACTACATAACATTTATATTTTCCAATATAAAACTCATGGTCAGGAATGATGCTGAATCTTTGATTTTGTTCAAGGCGAACTTTTTTATTAGGGTTAAATGATGCCTTTTTAAAGATACCTTGCTTACTGTTTAGATCTTAAATATATGCATCTCCATCATTAGTGATATAAATTTCTGCATGAAGAGGAGAAACACCTTCTGCTTCTATAACGACTTCTGATTTAGTTGAATCTGAGCCTATATTATTTTATCCCTCATAGAGGTAGTATTTAGATGGGACTAATTTCTTTAATGGGTTTTGAAAAACAGCCAAAATAGCCCATTTAACTCTATTTTATATATTTGCGATATTCATATCTCACTGATTGATCGGCTAAAGCAATATGAACAATTAATTTATTATTTAAAATTATTGAATTCGTTGCTATGAATCAATATATTAAGTATCTTCTTTTGTAAATTTTCTTATTGTAATTAAAACCTTTGCTAACTATAATTTTATTACCGCCGTTCTTATAAAAAATCAAAATAATAATTCAAATCTATCAGATTTAATTGACTGTAGCTTCGAAGTTTACTTTAAACCAGGTTTTTTAATTAAGCTGTTATCAATCATCTCCTATAATAATTTTATCAAACAGGATGTCAAAAATACCTTATCAAAAAAAATTTAAAACAATAACAAATTCTCAACATGCTTTTAAATGCTATTTAAATACTAAGATGACCTAATAGAAATTTACTATTTTCAATACAAATTTTGTTTCCTAAAAATAAATAATTAAATTAAAGCAAAATTATTTTAATTTAAAATGAATTAAATTTAATCAAAAGGTAAACAACCATTAATTAATTGATCATTTATTTTAAATAAACTAAACTAAAGTAAAAAGAAAAACAATTTTTAAATGAATATTCACTGTTCTAAAATTTCTTTGATCATTTTTGTAGTTTTTATGAAAAATTTGATTATTTATTTATTTATTTATTTATTTAAATACCTACTTTAATACTTGAAAAGCTATTATGAGAAATTAGTTAATTTTAAAGAATAATAATTATTATTAAAATTTGAAATTTTGATATAAATTAATTTTTTTAGCTGTACTTCTTGTAATTCTTGTAAGAGTTTAAAATGTTTAAATTTTTTTCTTCAGTAAAATTTTTATTTCATGTTTTTAATGGAGTAAAAATAAGTACAGTCAATCCTTAGTTTATGGTTACCACCTTAATAATATAAGTAATGCCTTATTTTTGGTAGATTTTTTTAAAGTATTAATAAAAAAAATATATTTATAATAAACCTTGACAATTTTGGTGTCTTGATCAAACATTTTAGTAAATATGAGGGTGAATTTTGAAAGATTTTATTGTATTTGAAATACTATCATTTAATATTTCTTTAATATATTTATTTATAGATTTCAAAACAAAATTAAGAAATGTTGATTGATACAAACAAATATTTTGGAAAAGGAAAAAATTAATTGAAAGGTATTTATTTATTACTTTCTTAAATTGAATTAAATTATTGATTGATATTTATACAAATTTAATTACACATGTTTGATATTAATTTTAAGATTTGAATAGATTTATTAATTTTTAGTTGCTTATTATTTTGCAGAAAGATATCAGCGATTGTAGTTAAGTATTCTTTAAAATTGTAATTATTTTTTGCTATTATCCCACACTGAATTAAATTGTGAGAATTCACTTGGTTTTATATTATTAATGTGCTAGTAAGGTTTCAGAGTGGTATTTGTTTAGTTTTAATTTAGACTACCAATACTTTAATTTGAGAATAAACCATTTTTTGGAAGTTTTGAATGAGTATCATTTGGTTCTTTATGGTCTTTTGAATGACTAATTTATCCAAAAAATAGATTGCTTAAGTACTAAGTATTTGACTACCTTTAAAAACCTCTTTACACAAAAGCCTCCATACTTTTTTATGGTTCAAATTTATTTATTTTATCTTTTATTTCATTTTTTTTATTTATTTGTCCAAGTGTATTGAAGATTGATAGACCTTTATTGTTAGAATTTTATTCTTCTTATTTAAGCTATTTAAACAATCTAAGCTAGGCACTTTTCTAAAATTTATTCTTCAAATTAAATATTTCTAGGTTTTTCTGTATTGGTTAATCAATACTTTGTTTATATTATTTTTGCATCATGGCTAACACGCCCATAGTCTTTTTTTAAAGGATTTATTACTTTTAGTTTTGATTACTTTCATTTTTAATTAAATTTTCATCCTTTTTCTAGTTATCTATTATATTTGAGATTGCATTTTTAGAAGGATTCTCATTTATTTATACTTAAGATATATTTGAAAGAGATTCCTCAGTGATGCTTTCATTTGTTTGAGGTATTGATTGTTGAAAAGCTGGCATTTATTGAAAAAGATTAATTTAATCACTCAACTATACTCCTACTTTTCTCTTTTTTAATCCACCAAAGTTATAGTTATTAGATCGAGAACCTGTTGGATCATTCTAAAATTATTTGAAGTAAAGAAATAAATTAATTAATTAATTAAATAAAGAAATAAAACAATTAAATTTCAAAATAAAAAATTAAAGTTCAATTTAACATCTAAATTTTAAAGAATTAAATTTACAATGTTATCATAGATTTATTACTATAAATCGGCTATTTTCTTCAAGTGCTGATTCAGTTCAATAGAGTCATCCATATTAACCTCATTCTCATTGATAAGACCTCTTTTCTTTAGCTTTTCAAATTTTTCTTGCTTTTATTTTTTCATGAGCTTTTTCTAAAATTCTTATTTGGCAAAGTTAGTTACTATTGAATTTGTATTTTTTTTATAAGTTTGCTAAGCGAATTTGCGTATTAAATTCATATCATCCATAGTTTCTTTCATCAACTAATGTGCTTTGATAGAATGGGATTCTAAATAATTCATTTCAACAAGTTTGTAAACATCAGCATATGATTTCATTGTATCTATGAATTACTTTTACTTCTTGTATTATTCTTATTCTTCTTTTTCTTTTTTTAGCAAGTTTCCTACTTCACCTTAAAGCTTCATATTTTCATTTATATTTTACTAAGTCTTTGACATACCTTCATCATTCTAGTTGTATTATTCCTTGATGATTGATAAGGTGCTATTATTTAATTTAGGTGTATTTCCTGGATTTATTTTTTGTTCTGAAATAGAACCGTTTTTTTCTCTTATGATCTAAATAAAGCTATTTTGATCTAGTGACGCTCGCTAATTCTATTTCTGCTAAAATTAACTCGCTTTAAGTACAGAACTTTACCTATTATTTTGTCTACTTTATAAATTAAAAATTAAAAGTTTAATTTAAATTATTTGCTACTATTTTTCTCTCATTACTATGAAGGATTCAAAATATATTTTCCAAGTAAAAAAATATTTAATGTAAAATTTCAAATATTATTTCAAAAAATATATAGTAAAACCTTTGTTTTTTACCACCTTAAAAAATAATCAATGCATACTAACGAGGTTAGATTATTGGTTGAAAGTTAAAAGAAGATAAGGTAAATATACTTTATAATATTAAAATATAAATTTCATGATATCTGTATTATAAAGTTTATGCAAAATGATATTTTATTTATGTTAAATTAAAATTTTAAATTGATTTTACTCGCTTTCTTTTGAATGAGCAGGAGAGTTGAGATTTTAATTATGTAGTTGACCTGTTGATTCACTTTTTCTGATTTTAAAAGCTTTTTTAGGAGAGACATCATCTTAGGTTTTATTTAATTAGCTCTTTTTAGGAGTTTCAATTCCTAATAATTTTAATCTTTAAAGCATTTAGTCGTTGCTTGATGAAATCCTTTTTTGATTGGACTCATCAGCTTTACTAAAGACTACACTTATAGGTAAAATTTTTAGTTTGTAGTAATCTTCAAGAGCTTTTTCATCTTCTTCACTGAGCTTCATTTTACCAGTCTAAGATTTAAAATTAGGATTTTATTAATTCAATTTTAGTTGGTACTATTGCTGATTTTTCTACTGATCCTATTTAAAGCCATTATTAAAGGGTGACAAAGAATACTTATTGAATTATTTAATTTTAGGTGATTTGTTTGAATCTTAATTCTAGTTCTCTTTTCTAGAGCTTTAAGGTGTGTAGTCTAGATTTAAAATTTTATTATGATCCAATTTTTATGGTTAATATTTGGTTTATTTTATGTCGTTTGCTTTTTTAATCTTTAATTATAACTTTTTGTAGTAGGAATCTGGATCAAAAAGTTTTTAAATTATTGATGAATTTTAGTTTTAGCTTTAATCATATTGCTCAATACATTTATTACTGCCATCATTAGCTTCATATTCATTATTTGGCTTTGCTGTAAACTAATTTATTGATTATTAATCTTCGTTATTATTATCTTCAGACGAAGAAGAAGATGTTTATGATCTATGAGATGCTTTAATTTATCTTTGAGATTACTATCGAGAAGAACTCTTTTGACCTATAGATTAACTATATGATCTAAACTTTGATGTTTCTTGAACTTAATCTTCTTCTGCTTATTTCGTGTACTCTCCTAAGGATTAAAAAGCATTTGTGAAGTTTAACTTAGCTGAGTACTAGTTTTGTATTGCCTTTAATTTCAAATTATTAGGTGATGCCCCTTATGATAAAGCTATTTTTCTTTATGAAGATGAGTGAATTGAAGTTAGTCTTGCATAATTAATTGTATTTGAATGCATCAGTTTTCTCTCCTTAAGGAACTTGTTGAAAAGTTCAGAAAATCTATCTAATTTCCATTCTCTTTTTTGAATAAGCGACTCTAGCAAATTAAAATAATTATCCTCCCTGTTATTGGTCAGATTTTTATAAACATTCTCTAAATCATAATGACTTATTCTGTACACCTAGCTATCTAAGGTACTTGCTTAAATCGAGAAGTCTCTTTTTTTTAAGCCCAACACGCTTTCCTCGCCTAATATTTCAAACTAATGGCAAACGCAAATCAAAAGGTTCTCCTTCATAGTAACTAATTTACTATGTTCTACATCTTAAACTTCACTTATTTTAGATTAGCATTATTTAGTAATTTTAAACTCTCCTATTTTAATCAGTTTATGTATGATTCAACAAAAAATTAAATTTAAATTATTGAAAAAGTTTTTTAAATATTAGATTTTGTAGAGAAATAAATTTCATAGGGTAATAAATAAATAAGTTAGGTATCAAACTTTCAAATATTTCAAAACAAATTAATTGTATTTTTTTTATAAAATTTGTAAAGGACAATCTTTATTTACATTATTTTAATATTTTTATAATGGGAAAAAAAGCGAAGCATAACTTTCAAATTGGCAATAAATTTGTTAAAAGTGAAAAATAAATATATAGATAAAATTATTTTTTTTGGAAATTACAAAAAAAGTGTCTTAAAAAATTAATAATCAAGACGATTTTGATGAGTATATCGAAAATCCATTTATTTTATTGATTTGTAAATTGTTGAATAAAATTAAGTAATAAATAAGCAATAGAAAATTTGAAGTATGTATGTATGTATTACCATGTTGTATCATATACAAATAGTTTGAATTATCTTCCTCCTTGTATAAAAATGAGCCTTTTGGCACTTGTTATAATTCGAGAGAGTAACTCAATATCCTTAGGTCTTTTTTATCCCAATTTTGAAAATAAGGAATATTTTATAGAAAATCTAGTTTTTCTTCGGCATCGCCTTATTGAAAGGGTGTAATAATTTCCATATAGTCATTTCTAGAGATGACAGCCAACTCACATTTTTCATCTGCAAAAACAGTTGTATTTCTTTAATTATTTTACTTTATTTGCATTGACATTTCTCCGAATGATTCACCTTTTCCAAGCTCTCTTACTATGTTATATTTATTACTTAATTCTTCTAGATAATCTTTAGGGTCATAACTTTCTTGATTTGTATTTTATAGAGAACTTCTTTGATCTAAGAGTAACTTACTTAGTCTCCTTTTTTAAATTGCGATAGAATTTTACTAGAACTCACTCATTTTAATAAATATTTGGGAAGATTTCTTTCCTCGAAAAGAATTACTTTAATTTAATATTTTCTAAAATGGCTCACTGATTGAATTTATTGATATTAATTAGCTATTCTTCTTTAACTAATTTTTTGGAGAGCTCATCATGCTCTACCTTTTTGGAGAAATTTGAGGATTCATAAAACTAGAAATCCTAGAAAGAGCCTATAAATTTGCTTAAGCATCTTAAATTTATTTCTTAGGAATGGTGACTTTAACCTTACCAGAAAGTATTATGTAAAATTTATCTCCTTTATCACCAATCTAAAATATTTTATCTCCTTTTTGAAAAGTTTCATATTTCATCACTTTAAAAACATTTTTTAAAGCTGAAAGACCATATCTACCTGATATTACTTTAAAGAAGTCTATTCTCTCGCCATAACAGTCTTATAAAAAATTTAAATCAGTTTCATCACGCTCTTTTTAGTCTTTTGCAAGAATTGTACGAATTTTTTTAATTATTTCTTCTTTATCAACAAAAGTCTAAGAAGGTTACTCACTAAATTGCTTGATAACTCCTTAATTCATGAGCTGCAATACTTTTGATCTATCTTTTTTTTAGTATTTAGAAGGTACATGATCAAAATCCTAACCATGAGAGTTATACATTTAATCTTAAAATAAATTCTCATCAAATACAGAGTCTTATCTTTAAAATGAGCTCTATCTATAAACTTATCCAAAAGAAATTTACTTTTGCTCCTTCTCTTGACTCAAATCTTCTTCTAATTTTAAAGTTCTTGCAGTCTATATAGTCATCGATTTAACTTTCTAACGAATCATCCTATTTAATCCTTCCTGGTCGTGAAGTAAATTAGAACTAGATTTATTATCACCATTTTAATTCAAAATATTATCTTGTGCATCTTTTTATTTATTTGAATCATCACTCGTCTAATTTAAATGAGGATGATCATTAATGTTCAAAGATTAGTTCTTATGCAACAATTTATTTCTTTAAACCTAAAGCTTGAAGATTTACTTTCTTAAATCCTATCCTTCCTCAATCATAGCATATTGGTTTTAAAATTAAGTAGAATTTAAGATTGTATTAAATATTTATTTGATCTATGAATTATTTAATGACAATTAATTAATTATTACTTGGAATTACTAATTGTAAATAAGATTTATACTTATAAATCTAATAAGCAAAGCAATATTCAATTACTAAATAAATTTACTAATTAAAATCTCTTTAATTCTTTAATTGGTTTGTTTTGTTTGAGTTAAGTCACAAAGCAAATAAAGAGAATCAATCAATCATAATTTAATTTTCTTTACTTTCTTTAAACTAAAAGGTTGTTTTTATTCATTATAATTTTTATTAATGTAAGTTGTTTTATTTAACATTAATTTTATTTATGTTAACTATAATAGTATGTGAATTAGACCTTAATTTTACAAAAAATAAGTAAAATAATTTTATATTTTTATCTCTAAATTCTTCATAATAAGTTAGTAATATTTTCTTTCTAATTAAAATTCATAAAAATAATAATTATTTTTTTTAATTTTTATATCTTTCTAAACATATATTTGCTATTAAAAGCTTATTTTTAATGATAAAGTTGTTAAATATTAAACATTTTTAACACAAAATAATATAAAATAAATGATTAGTTTTGGTAAAGTTTATTTATTTTTTAATAGTGATTTATTTAGTAAATTTAGAGAAAAATATTAATTATGAAGAATCTTTAGCATTTCAATTAGTAAATGAATGTTTATCATGAAATATCTTAAGAATACAAATTTATTTATGAAGATCCAGACTGCTATTCAATCCTCATTACAAACATTTTAGATTTTCTATAATAAGAATCAATAATATTTACTAAAAATTCATTAATTTTCTTTTTTAAATTTTACCTTACTTTATTAACATAAATTTTTTAAATAAATAATTTTATTTTAATGGTAAATTTATAAAAAGTTGAGGCTTATTATAATAAAATAAAATATATAAATAGTGTTTATTGTAAGTACATTTTTTTTATAAGTTTGGAATAATAAGATAAGAGAAATGTATATTTTTAAATGTCAGGAAATAAATATCTTTAGCATTTAAATTAATTAATGAAAATGCCTCTACAAATCATTTCTCAATTCAAAAAATTTTAGATTTTGCAAATACTTAATCAAAGTTAAAATATTCTGTTTAATAAAAATAAAAAAATCAGCTAAATATTCTTTTAATTGCTTTTTTTAAATTTTTATTTCATTATTAATAAATTTGAGATTGAAAAATAATTTTTAATGATGAAACAAACAGTGATAAATTAAGAATTTTTATAAACAAAATAAAATATATAAATAGTTTTTAGTATAAATTTATTTTTTTAATTAATAATTTAGTAATTTACGAGAAACAAGCTAAGGAAAATTATTATTTTTAAGATATTAATCAGGAAATATCTTTAACATTTAAATTAGTTAATGAAGATGCAGCTTGCAAATCATCTCTCATTGAGAAAAATAATTAATTTTTAACTATAGTGCTGTCTTTTTCAAAAAGAATTTCACACATATTATAAAATGCTCCAATAGAATATAGAACCATTTAAAAGTTTTGAACAAACAAATCTTTTGTTTGTATTGTGATGACGTATACCAACTATATAGAAATTTTAAAATGATTAGCTTTAAATTTAGATATTATTAAATATTTACAATAATTCCAAAAACCAAAGCCCAAGAACTTAATTTGAGAAGAATTAGGATATATATGCCAACAATGAATCCACTTAAAAAAGTAAAGAATGATAGGATTCCACTAACTGTATCAGCACCCCATATGACAAACAAAAAATAGAAAGGATCGTGCAAAATTTGTTTCAGTATATCTCTTGAACTTTCACAAAAGTTGTTTCCTGTTAAAGCAATCTATAAAAAAATATTTAAAAAGTAATTTATAAAAGTTAAATTAATTTACTCTAATCAAAGTCAAAGACGATATTAATTTTTCAAGAGGCTTTCTGCAGCGCTAAATCAATGAAGAAATGCAAATTAATCCAATATTTTAAAAAGATCTTTCTATACTTTTTATAATTTCTATCACATAGTGAAGCAAAATAATTAAAATAGTTTGAAAAGAGAAAGATCCTAGGTGATTGAAGCCTAGCTTTATGCATTCAACAACAGTTACTTAATTTGCTCTACCAAAAAACCACTAAGCACACATATACTATTTCATTAATTTAAAAATTAGTATATCTCAATTAAAAAATATGAAATATAAATAAATAATCTATATGTAGATTCTCTCATTTGCTTACCACTCATTAATTTATTATCTTAAAAAATTAAAAAACCATACTATTATTTTAATTTTGGTTTTAATGCTATTAAATATGTGGTCACATATGAAGAACTTACAGTAATTTTAAATCATTCTGAATATTATAAAATATTTACTGAGATGCAAAACTTATAAAATTGCATGGTTGTATTGCACAAAAAGAAGAAATTAAATGTCATTGTGTATAAGAGAGACTTGTATGTAGGATCAATATCAATAGTCTAATTTACAACAGTGTATTTAGATGCCAAGAATAGGATTGAAAATAAGTAAAAGACAAACCAAATAATAAAGATAAATAAAAAAGTTAAAGTTAAGCAGAATTATCCAGCCATTTCAACTGTAAATTTGTAAGACAACTGTTTTTTTATTTATTAACTCTTTATAAATTATTAATATAATTTAAATTTACTTTTGCAACTTTATCAAGAGCAGGTAATTTTTAGTAAAGTTTGTATGCATAAAATAAGTAGATAAGGAAGATGATTACAAAGACTACTCCAAAAAAGATTCTAAATTTCAAAAAGTAAGTTATAATTAATATTAGCTTAAATTGTTAATTACTATTTAGTTATAAATCCCATAATAGCTATTGCGATGAAGAGGATTAAGCAGAGACACAACAAAGACATTAAAATGCAATAAGTAAATCTCATCAAAATAATCTATAAAAGTAAGCTTTTTGTTTTTAAATATTAATTTTAAAAAAATTCTTTTATAATAAAAACTAAATAAATATTACCCAATTATGAAAGTAGTACCAAACGCAGCAGCAACAGCAGGCATACCATTAAAAAAATCAGAAATATTGAATGTTATTGATACTTTTATAGTAAAAAATATAAAATTATAATTTAATTATTAATTAATAATTCTTTGTTATTAATTAGCTTTCAAAAGTAAATAAATATCTCTCAAAAATATAATTTAATTAAATATTTTCTAATTAGGCAAATTTATTTAAATTAATTAAATTTTTTAAAATAAAAACTATTTTATTTAAAAATTTTAAAAGCTAAAAGCAAATTACCACGAGTACTGCCAGCTTTGTTATACTAATCAATCAAATCAAATGGTTTACACGTAGCAAATCCAACTATACCAATAGATAGAAAACATAAAAAATTTAAAACAAAGAAGACCAATGCCCATATATCTGTCATAGATCTCCCTGCGATAGGTCCTGCAAGTAATAATTTATTTGTTTTATCTTCGTTCGATAGATTATCAAAATTCTAAGGAACATTGTTGTCCTGGTATTTCATTTAATTATATGTTGATTATGTATTACTTAGAGTTGTTTGAGGTTGCCATGGGGTCTTCATTAAATCATATTAAAGAAGTTAAGTATTAACTGGAGGGTGATATTAATTTTATTATATATTTTGTTAAGGCGAATAAGCAGCATTTCTACTTGTAGATTAATCACTATTTATAAATTACGCTTAAAGAGGACTTTGTGATTGCTGTAAGGGAGATTAATTTACACCCATTCTGGAAGAAATCATTCGAGATTATGCTAGTTAAGGAGTTGCTGGTTGACTCATTTATGAAAATTGGTTAATTTAGAATTCTGTCATTTAGATGTCTGAAGGAGGAGGAAATTATTAAGTGAAAGGACTTGAATTATTTTATTATCTGTATTAAAGACTTTTTAAAGCTTTCTAATTTTATGTAAACTAGAGGTTTTATTAAGTAAAGCGCATTCTCTCTCACAATAAAAGTATGAATGTTTGTTATTTACTTAATTGTTTAAATGGTTGATTATATTTTCTTTTTTTGAGTTATTTTGTAATTTTGATTTGTTTTAAAATATTATCTATTGTTGGTTGTTTCTTTTTTTCTTTCTTACTCAAAATTTTGCAAAAAAGTATTTATTTACTATGAATTTTTATTTAATTATCTATTTTATTACCACTAACTAACAAATCATTGATTAGATTAAACTTTTATAAATCCATTAAAATTATTATGAATTAGTAAATCAATTAGTGAATAAATATAAATCTAAATGTCTTTTTCTTCACTCTCCTATTAAAAGTATTACATTAATACCCTTACTCATTTTTGTTAGGGTATCAAAATTAAAACAATCAATACACTAATAACTATTAGTCTTTGTTTGTTTGTTTATAAATTAATGTTTATTCATAAAAGATTTATAATATATTATAGAGTTAATCAACCAAATGTGTTCGAAATTGAATTTGACTATACGTAATTATTGTAATTTTTATTAACAGTGAAAAAAATAAATATTTTGATCTTTTCCCCCACACTGTTCATTCAATAGTATTACATATAAAGACTTAAATAAAATTGTTGCTAAAATAGTATTCATTAAATTTTTTAGTAATGTATAAGACTAAGTATTTAAAATATATAATTTTATTTATATATTTAAGCTGATACGATATCATTTTTATTTATTTTCACAGCTTTTAAGATAGTTTGTTTTTGTGTGGTTAAGCTGGAAGAAATTCAAAAAAAAATAATCGAATTTAAATTTTTATTTTTAGCTTTTATTTCATAAATAGTTAGATAGTTATCGAAATTAAAACTCGAATGATTCTTTTTATTATCTTGAGTTTTATTTTCATGCCTTTTTTAATGGATAGTAAGCCATTCTGTGCAGTTAAAAATATCATTTACTTTCAAATCTTTTTTGAATGAAGAATTAGTTAGCAATAGAATTAAAATTCTTCTCAAAATAAAAGCATGTAAATTATGAAAAAAATATATTTTCAGCTACAAGTTAAGATTTGTAAATTATTTTTAATTATTCCTCTACTTAAAAAAAATTATAATAGTATTTTTACTTTTTTTTAAATATTTAATTTTTGAAACATTCTTTTGATGGAATAAAATGAAGATTATGATGGCATTCTAAATTTACAAATAATGTTACAAACTACTTTGTAAGCTTTTTATAAATGAATTGATTCCATTTTATATTAATTTTAGGAAAGAATACATATAACAAGCATCTTTTTACTTTATCAATAGGAACAAATTTATAAATACCATTTTATTTTATTTTTTTGTAAAATGCTGTGAGATATTTTATCAAAGTATTGAAAAGACTAAATAAATATCAATTGCTCTGTTTGTTGTATTTTCTGATTTCGTTCATGAAAATATTACAAATTAATTTCGAGTAAAATCTAAATAACAAACTAATTATTATTTTTTTATTATTTATTAAATAGATCATTTTAAGGTTTTTTATGGTATATGTATACTTCTTTTTTCAATTATTTAGTTTACTTTTTTAGAAAATTATTAAATAAAACAATATTATTTCTAAATTTATCATATAAAGCATCCAAATAAACTAATTTTACTAGTATTAAATAAATTTAAGAATAAAACTATAAAAGTAAAAACAATTTAATGATAAAAAGCAGCGGCTTTTTACTTTAGAAAAAGTATTTATGTTTTTTAATTTAGCAAAATAATTTAAAAACGCTAATTAGCTATCCAAAATAAATAATAATTTATAAATTTTTTATTAGCAAACCAAAAAGAAATACATCTTGGCAGTATTTTTAAATAAAACTATAATTGATTATTAATTATATTTTAAATTTTTAGAATAAATAAATTGGTGTCTTATATATTTTTTAATTCTTTTAATAAAACTATTAATTTTTTATTGTTAATAAAAAAAGACTAATTTATTTTTTTTAATTATAAGAGTATAAAATTTATAATAATAATCAATTAATATTTATTTTCCTTACAAATTTTAATATTCTATTAAACTTATTAAACTATAAAAAGTAATATGATAATGTTGTTCAATTTTTTTTGAGTCTTCACAAAAAAAGACTAATTTTTTATTTTTTTGAATTATTAACTATAAGATTACAATTATTAAAATTTAAGTAAGATATTCAAATTATTTTTATTACCAATATTTAATTTTAAATATGACATTTTAAATTTATAAAATGTTATTTATAGCTTAAAAATAGATAGCCAGTGCTCCTAAAAACTCAAAAGGCCAAATCCCTTGGTAAACTACTAAAATATGTTTTTTGGCTTGGTATTAGGTGGGATATATATAGAATAGTTAGGCTAATTAAAATTTTTATTTTAAATTTAAATTTATTAATTAATTTTCTACTATTTAATGGAAGGAAAACTAAAAGAAGATACTTGGTCAATTTTTTTATATTAATTATTTTTAAGAGTCGTTTCAATCTTTATTTTTTTTGATAGATAGTAAATATATTTATTCTAATTTTTTAGGTGCTAAAATTTATTTTTCCAGATGTTTATCTGATCTGATTAATAAATTTAATTAATTTTATTTATTTTGGATAGATATCCATCCATAAGTTGAGAATAGATTAGAAGAAAGTTTAATTTTCTAAATTTTTATTGATAACAATTTTTTGAAGAACTTTCTTCTTATAATGTTCGAATATCTTTTGAAATCTTTTTTTATTCATTTCTGATTTCAAATATTTTTAATAGAATTTATAAATATTAAAATGAGACGTTTTTAAACTAAAATTTGCTAAAATAGTCAAATAAATCAGATTAGGTTTATATTTTTAAATAAAGTAAAATATAACTTTTATCTATGTTATTTTGTTGACTTAAAATAATATATTGTCTTTCTTTTTTAAACAAACATCTGCTTGTTTTTTTTCTAAATTTTTACAAAAATTCTTTAATTAATCTGGAAAAAATCATAAAATTAAAATTTTATTGAAATAAGAATAACAACAAAAAAAGTGATTTTTGATTATTGATTAATAGAACTTTCAGAGGATTTGTAATCTTAAAAATATAATTCTTATCATTTTATTTTTATAATTTTAACAATAAAAGACATGGCTACTTTAGGATATTGGGGTTTTAGAGGTTTAGCATAACCTATTCGTTTTTTATTAGCTTATTTGGGTGTACAATATACTGATAAACACTACACAAAAGGAGAAGATTGGTTTGAAAATGATAAAAAGAATTTAGGAATGGACTTTCCTAATATTCCTTATTTCATTGATAACGATATTAAAATTAGCGAATCATCTGCAATCCCTTTCTATATAATCAAGAAGTATAAAAAACCCGAACTATTAGGCTAGAATGCCGACGGATCTTTCAACGAAAAGGAAATTAAAGTTCAATAAGTGATCGGCGTTATTAAAGATATCAATAAAGAATTGATGGGACTTTGCTTCAATCCTGACTTTGCTAATGCCAAAGACAAGGTTTACAACGAAAAACTTTCAGTAGGTCTTAAAGTAAATATTCATGTTTATCTCAATTAAAAAACTATGTTTAAAATATTATATTTTTTAAATTCTTAAAAATAAATGCAAGCATGTTTGTAAAATAAATATATAAAAATATTTTAATTCTGTTTAATAGAAATTAAATGACTTCTTAGGCAACAAAGATTTCTTGCTTGGTACTCTAACATATGCAGATTTCTTATTCTATGAGACACTTTCTTACTTCAAACACATTTTCCCTTAAAGTATTACTCCTACCCTTGCAAATTACTTAAATAGATTCCAAAATCTTCCTGGAGTCAAGGAATATATTGCTAAACCTTCAGTAGATCTTAATGCCTTTTTACCTCCCTAAAGAGCTGCTTGGCATGGTCCTAAATGAGATAAATAACTTAGATTTACTAATATACACAAAATAATTTGAAAAAACAAATCAACTGTTTTATATTTTATGTCATCAATTGTTATAAATGTCTGTATTAAAATAAGAATAAATTTATTAACAATTTTCTTCTCTTAACATGATTACTTGTTAAACTTAGTAACTAACTAACTAATCAATTATATTATTTCAAACCATTTTATCAAAATACAAACAAATCTTTTAAAGTAAATTTAAGTTTTTCTTAAAATTTTGAAAAAAAAAAAAGCAATCTTCATAGAAAATATATTTCCAAGTAATATCAGAAAAATAAAAATTAAAGGAATGTTCTAAAATTCTTTAATTTTTCGATTGCTCTGATGTCAATTGCTTAACAAAAATTACATCATAAAAAAAAGTAATAATTCCTCAATTAATATTATAAAATCAATTACAATTCAAATTTTCTCAAGTTCAAACACTTCTTCTTTAAATTGATGATTAAATAATATATATTTGATTTATATATATATTCATCATCAGATTCAAATCTTTCATTCATTTGATAGTAAAATATGTATCCAAAAAGATATTTCTTTTTTATAAAATACTATTTATCATATTTAAAGTGTTCTTATCTTTAAAAAGCTAATAATGCAAGGAAAAATAAAGAAATTCTAGAAAATCTAAACAAAAATTCTGTTAAATTTTTATCTTAAATATATTTTTACATGTAATCTTTACACTTGAAGTCACATCAGAAACCTTCTTTTAATCTTCTATGATTTTTCTAGATGCTTAACTAATTTTTGGAAGTTATTGATTGAGTAATGTGTTATACTACTAATTAGGAGATGTGTTTATATATATATATATATCCACCAAAAAGATATAATTTTTAAAAACAATAATAAATAAATCATAAATAAAATAAAACATCTCTAAGAAATTTAATTCAATATAAATAAATGACAACTCTTGGTTACTGGGGCATCAGAGGTTTGGCTCAACCTATCCGTTTCTTACTTGCCTACTTAGGTGTCTAATACACTAATAAGGCCTACGCCAATCCTGAAGAATGGTTCGGAAAGGATAAGAATGAACTCGGCTTTGACTTCCCCAACATTCCCTACTTAATTGATGGTGATCTTAAACTTACTGAATCTTCTGCTATTCCTATTTATCTTATCAGAAAGCACAAAAGAAACGAGTTGTTAGGATCTTCTGCTGACGGTTCTTACAGTGAAAAGGAAGTTAGAGTCGCTTAAATTGTTGGTGTTATTAGAGATCTTTTTAAGGAACTCACAGGCTTATGTTTCAACCCTGACTTCAAAAACATTAAAGAAAAGCTCTACACTGAAAAGCTCGAACTCTTAATTAAGAGACTCGGTGCTTATCTTGGTGATAAGGAATTCATAGTTGGTACCTTGACTTATGCTGATTTTCTTTTCTATGAAGCCCTCAGCTATATTAGACATATTTAT
Source organism: Tetrahymena thermophila SB210 (assembly GCF_000189635.1). Lineage (NCBI taxonomy): Eukaryota > Ciliophora > Oligohymenophorea > Hymenostomatida > Tetrahymenidae > Tetrahymena > Tetrahymena thermophila. Next base: position 159,478 of record NW_002476348.1, read on the forward strand.
CCCCAAGCCATTTGTGCTACTCTTACTGCTTATATCAACAGATTTGAAAACCTCCCTGGTATTAAGGAATACATTGCTAGCCATGCCTAAGAACTTAAGGTTTTCTTACCTCCTCAAAGAGCTACCTGGTCTGGTCCTTAATGATTTAATTTAAATAAGAACATTAAATTTATTCTAAGTATTTTTTATATTTTCATATCTATCTTGCAAAAGAATTTAACATTCTTTTTAATTATCAAAAATCTTAATTTAATTTTGACCAAATTATATATATAACAATTAAGATAGATAACATTATTGAGAATCATTAAGAAAGTTTCTTTAATGTTTATATTTATTTATTTATTGATTGAATATATGGTTAATTGTTGTTATTAATCGTGAAAGTAAAAATTTTCATCAGAAATCTTTGTCAAAGAAAGAATTATTATTATTTTTGATTTTTATATAAAGAGGACAATTAATTAATTAAAGAATACAAATAATTTCAGTCAGATATAAATTCTACCCATTTAAAGATAAAAAATAATAGAAAGAGCAATGGATAAGTTATCAAATATAATAAATAAGTCACAAGCTTATGCTAATTCAGTTAAAGATATAGAGCAGTTATGCTTTGAAAAAATTAATGAAAAGTAAGAAAATTCAAATTAAGTTAACTAAATTATGACTATTTGGCATAGACCCAAAGAAGAGCACTTGTATGCTCTGAAAGAAAGAAAAAATCTAAGCGTAGTTATTACTTTATAATCATAGAGTGAGGATATAGAATTTATTTAAAATATTTGCAAAAGCCTGAAAATAGGCTGGATTAATATTTAACTACACCACAAGGGCAATTAAGATATTTTTGAAAAGAAAGATGTAGATTAAATTATATAAAATGGAATAGCTTCTCTTCGTAATATTTTAGACTAAAATAAAAATGAGGTAATACTTATTCATTGTTCAGCTGGCATACATAGATCAGGAGTATTTAGCTATGCTATTCTGAGGAGTCTTTCTTATGATAGAAATGAATCACTTCAAAAGATAAAATCTATTAGGAAAATGACTTTCAATGGATTAAAAGAATATAAATTAGACTATATTGATTAAAATATAATAAATATATGAAACAATGTAGAGATTAAAATAAAGATATATATATATACTTCTCCCTACTTTAAATTTTAAACTTAATTTTTTAGCTAAATATTTTATATTCTAAAAAATTGCTAGATGAGAAATTAATTTTGAATTAAATAAATATATTACATATTCATTTATCAATAGAGTTGTCTACAAATAAATCCAAATATTTAAGTAAAAAGAAATTTGACTCAGTCTAATCTATCCTAATAATTAGTTATAAAAAATTTATAAATAATATTTTATTAAATTTTAAATTTTTTATATCATTTGTATGTATTAGGGGCTTACTGCTTGGATTGTTTGCAAAGTCAGCTTTTCTTTTGAGAGATTTCTAATTCCAAATTTTATAATTAATTAAAAATTTTATTTATTAATTTCTGAAAAAGATTCAATCGAGAGCTATTTGAAATAAGACAGACACCAAATAGATTATCTAAAAATTAATTTAATTTAAATAAATTCCTAAAATAATATTTAAGTTTTTTATTTATTAGAATTCTTATTAATAATGTCAGATTTTATATTACCAATTACAATAGTTAAATTTTAATAATCTTTTTGATTTCAGAAATCAAAATTGATTCATTTTACAAAATCTTAGTTACTTAAATTTATAAATTAATAATTTAATTCAGATTACATTTAGCTAAACATGAAAGCAATATTTTAAAAAACTAATTATTATTCTAAGAAATTAATGAATTTTAATGTAAGATTTAATTTTTTAAGAAAAAAAAATAATAATAATAACTAAATTGATTATTTATTTATTTATTTATTTATTTATTTATATTTATTGAGAATTTAAAATAAAATAGATTTTACTTTTTTATTTATTATTTTAAAGATTGGTATAAAATTTATTTTTACTAAATAATTGATTGATTTTTTAATTAAATTTTTATTTATTTTTAATTTGATTTGATTTGTAATTTCTAATGAATTCTTATCAAACAATTAAATTTTTGATTTACAAAAAATCTTTGAAATTTCTAAATCATAAATCAAAATTGATTTATTTATTTTACAAAATCTTAGTTACTTAAATTTATAAATTAATAAATTAATTCATATTGCATTTAGATATTCATGAAAGCAATATTTTAAAACATGAATTATTATTCTAAGAAATGAATGAATTTTAAAGTAAGATTTAATTTATTAAGAAAAAAAAAATAATAATAATAACTACATTGATGATTTATTTATACTTATTAAGAATTTTAAAAAAAATAGATTTTACTTTTTATTTATTATTTTAAAGATTGATATGAAATTTTTACTAAGTATTTCATTGATTTTTTAATTAAATTTTTATTTATTTTTTATTTGATTTGTAATTACTAATTAATTCTTATCAAACCATTTAAATTTTTGATTAATAAAAAATATTGAAATTTTTAAATCTATTTACATTTTTATTTACTTAATTTTATAACCTTTTGCTGTGTCTTTAAAACTGATGATTTTTACAATAGTATAATTAATTATAAACTAAAAAAGATCAATACAAATATCAACAAAAAATAAAATTAAAAGAAATGATTACTCTTGGCTACTGGAATGCTAGAGGATTAGGATAGTCTATCCGTTTCTTACTTGCCTATTTAGGTGTAGAATATACTAATAAGGCATACAGCACACCAGAAGAATGGTTTGGTAAAGATAAAAATAACTTAGGTTTAGAATTTCCAAATCTTCCTTATATTATCGATGGGGAATTTAAGCTTACTGAATCTTAAGCAATTCCTATCTATCTACTCAAGAAATACAAAAGAGTCGATTTATTAGGTTTATCTAATGATGGAAGCAACAGTGAGAGAGAAGTTAGAGTTGCTTAGCTTACTGGAGTTATCAAAGATATATACAAAGAAACACTTCCAGTATGTTTCAGCCCTGATTTCGATAAAATAAAAGATTAAGCTTTTGCTAAGGGTGAAGTTTTACTTAAAAAACTTGTAAGTTTTCTAGGTGATAAAGAATTTTTGCTCACTACTTTGACTTATGCTGATTTTCTCTTATATGAAATACTATGCTATTATAAGTATATTTATCCTTAAGCTATAACTCCTACATTAACAGCTTATATGAATAGATTTGAGAATTTACCTGGTATTAAATAATACATAGCAAACCCAAACATAAATCTCAAAGCTTTTCTTCCTCCATTCGCTACTTGGTCAGGTCCTCAGTGAAAAAATAACGCTTTTGACATTAATTATCATAAAAAAGCTATTTTTTAAATATTAAGTTAGCAGTTTAAAGAAATAGAAATAATATTTTCTTTTAATGTATTTTTTTGTTAATACATTCATTCTCTGTTAATAGTATTTTAATATTCATTCTATTTCTATAAAATATTCCATCTAATACTCAACTTTTTAAATACATTGTAAGTTTTATATTTATACTTCTAATGCTGTATAAACAAACAATAATGATAAAAATATGAATGAATTAAAAAGATAAAGATTTTTTAGATATGACTTTTCTTAGCATTAAATAAACAAAAAAATAATAAAAAGTATTCAAAAAATAATCTTAAATTTATCTAAGATAATTTTTTTAAATATATATTAATTTTATTTGATTGTTTCATATTTATGGGTATGATTTTTTCTTACCTTGTTACATAATTTAGATGCAAAATATAGAGCTACAAAAGTTTAGACATTTTCATTAAAATTATCATGGATAAGATTTTATTTTTAAAATTTACTGAATTAATAAAAATTAAATTTAAAAAAGCTTTTTGAAGAATTTACAAAAATAACTCAAACAAAATTATTTCATATTCATGAATGCAAAACTAAAAAAATTTATTTTTGCTTGAAGATCCAAGAGTATGCTAATTATATTATTTAAGGTAACACTCAAAATTAATATAAATGATAAAAAATCATAATCAACCATAAATTATTTAAATTTTTATAAAAGTAACAAAATTTTTTTATTAATTTTCCTGGCGATTTCTGGGAACGGATTACTTGTAATAAATTTTAATTAGATAAATTGAAACTAAAAAGGATCTTTCTTTATTAAAGAATATTATTCGCTGATTTAATTATTTCTAAAATGGAAAACAATCTTATAAATTCTTAAATAATTACTAATTTAATTTAATTTAATTTTTAAGTTCTTTAATTTTTCTAATTCTTCACTTTAAATAGCAAATAGAAAATCTGTAGTTAGCTTTTTAATATAAAATATTGTAATTAATTTTCAAGATTTTTAAAAACTCAAAACAAGATAAAACTTAATATTAAAAGCTCAAGATTTATGATAACTCTAGGATATTGGGGAGTTAGAGGTTTAGGAGAATCTGTTAGATATTTACTTGCCTATTTAAATGTAGATTATAAACACTAAGCTTATTATAATCCTTAAGATTGGTTTGCTAAGGACAAGGCTTAACTTAAAATAGAGTTTTCAAATCTTCCCTATCTAATAGATGGAGAGTAGAAAATTACTGATTCCTATGCAATATCGATCTACATCATAAGAAAGTATCATAGAGAAGACTTATTAGGATATTCAGAAGACGGAAGCTACAATGAAAGAGAAGTTAAAATTGCTTAGCTAATCGGCGTTACAAGAGATATATTTTAATAAATAGTACATATCTGTTTCAGCCCTTAATTTGATAAGATAAAGGATTAGGCTTTCGAAAAAGGACAAATATTTCTCAATCAGCTAACTGATTTTCTTGGTGACAAACAATTTTTACTTGGTCATTTAAGTTTAGCAGATTTTCTGTTTTATGAAGCACTCACTTATTATTAAGTCCTTCATTCTTAATCTATTACCTAAAGGCATGAAGAGTATATGCATTAATTTGAAAGTCTTCCTGGTATTAAATAATATTTAAACTATGCTAGCAAAAACTTTAATTCGTTTTTGTTAAATTTAAAGTAATAGTAACAGTAATAACAATAAAAAATTTCTTTATGAAGATATTATAATAAATAAATAAATAATTATTAAATATATACTAAAAATGTATTCAAATCATACAAAAGATGTTGTTTGTTTTTAAATTAAAGCAGTTCTAAAGTTGATAGAATTTATTTTTCATTTTAAAAAATACTTGAAAATGTTGTTTGTTTTTCTATAATTTGTAAATTAATTTTATTTTTTAATCTAATTAAATGAAAAGAAATGTTTTTAATTTAAAAAAGATTTTAAACAATAAACAAATAATTTTTTAAACAGAAAAAATATTAAAAAAAAAAAAAAAATAAAATCATCAATAATTAAATAAAGATGCTTGGAATAAAGCAACCTATTCGCATTTGTGTTTAATGTATTTAATATTTATATCAGTTAAATTTTAATATTATTTCAGTTAAAAAAATGTTATTTTATCCTAAACCAAAATTCAAAATTTATGACAAAAAAAATTTTTAAAAATAAAAGTTAAAAAACATAATAAAAATTTAATGTGTTTAAATGAATTAAAATTAATAAGAATACTAATATAAAAATATTATTATTTTAAATGTTTTTATTCATGAAAAATAATATTAAAAAATAAAGGGCTTTATAAAATATAGTGATTTCTTATGATTAAATTTTAGAGCTATCAAAACACTAAAGCAATATTTTTAAAAATTAATTTTTATTCTCTTTAAAATGAATTTTATTTAATTTTTATTAAATAAAAAATAACAGTAACTAAATATATCATTTATATTTATTTAGAATTTTTGCTAAAATAGACAATACTTTTGTATTTATTATTTTAAAGATTGAGATGAAATTTTTACTAAGTATTTCCTTAGTTTTTTAATTAAATTTTTAATTATGTAATTTTTTAATTTGATTTGTGATTACTAATGAATTCTTATCAAACAATTAAAATTTTTGATTAATAAAAAATCTTTGAAATTTCTAAATCTATTTGAATTTCTATTTACTTAATTTTATGAGCTATAGCTGTGTCTTTAAAACTGATGATTTTTACAACAATCTAATTATAAATTATAAAAGATCAATACAAATATTAAAAAAAAAAAATTAAAAGAAATGATTACTCTTGGCTACTGGAATGTTAGAGGATTAGGATAGTCTATCCGTTTCTTACTTGCTTATTTGGGTGTAGAATATAATAGTAAGGTTTATAGCACAGCAGAAGAATGGTTTGGTAAAGATAAAAATAACTTAGGTTTAGAATTTCCAAATATTCCTTATATTATCGATGGGGAATTTAAGCTTACTGAATCTTCAGCCATTCCTATCTATTTACTCAGGAAATACAAAAGAGCTGATTTATTAGGTTTTTCTAATGATGGAAGCTACAGTGAGAGAGAAGTTAGAGTTGCTCAGCTTATTGGTGTTATAAAAGATATCTATAAAGAAACAATTCCAGTATGTTTCAGCCCTGATTTCGATAAAATAAAAGATTAAGCTTTTGCTAAGGGTGAAGTTTTACTTAAAAAACTTGTAAGTTTTCTTGGAGATAAAGAGTTTTTGCTTAGTACTTTGACTTATGCTGATTTTCTCTTATATGAAGTACTATGCTATTATAAGTATATTTATCCTTAAGCTATAACACCTACACTAACGGCTTATATGAACAGATTTGAGAATTTACCAGGAATTAAATAGTACATAGCAAACCCAAGCATAAATCTCAAAGCTTTCCTTCCTACATTCAAATCTACATGGTCAGGTCCTCAATGAAAAAATAATGCTTTTCATTTTCTCAAAATAGCTATATTTCTAATAATAAATTAGAAAGAAGTTTAACGAAATAGAAATGATATTTTCTTTTAATGTATTTTTATATTAATAGATAGATTCACTGTTGTTAGTTTTTTTAATACTCATTCTATTTCAATAAAATATACATATCCCATTTAATCTCAACTTTTCAATTACATCATTTATTTTATAATTATTCTTTTAATGCTTTATTTATAAATAACATAATAAAGAAGTATGAATCAATAAGATAAAAATTTTCTTAACAAAGATTTTTCTTATTTATTTATTTATTAAGGAGCAAAAAAAGAATAAAAAGTATGCAAAAAATAATAAATCAAAATATAAATAAAATAAGTTTATTTTTATAAAGCATTTATCAATTTTATTTGATTGTTTTTATTTTTTGATAATTATTTTTCCTTAATTAATTTTGTTAATAATTCAGTTATGCAATATATTGAGCTCTAAAATTTTAGATATTTTCATTAAAGCTGCCAAATATAAGATTTTATTTTTAAAATTTATGGAATTACAAAAAATTAAATTTAAAAAAGCTTATTGAAAATTTTGAAATCAAACAAAATTTCATACTTATGTAAAACTAAAAAACATTTTATCTTGAAGGTCGGAGATATTGTAGTCAAGGTATGGTATATTATTTTAACTAAGACTCAATTAATCATAATCAACTAAAAATTAATTAAATTTTTATAAAAGTAACAAAAATTTTTGATTAATTTTCCTGGCGATTTCTGGGAACGGATTACTTGTAGTAAATTTTAATTAGATAATCCTAAATTAAAAGAGATCTTTCTTTAATAAAAGATATTATTCACTGATGTAATTTATTTATTAAATACATAATAATCTTATAAATTCGTAAACAATTATTAATTAATATCTATATTTAAGTTTTTTAAAGTTTCTAAATTTTCACTTTAAATAACAAATAGAAAATCTGTTGTTAACTTTTAATGTAAAATAATGTAATTAATTTTAAAAATTTTTAAAAATTCAAAACAAGATAAAACTTAATATCAAAAGCTCAAGATTTATGATAACTCTAGGATATTAGGGAGTTAGAGGTTTAGGAGAATCTGTTAGATACTTACTTGCCTAATTAAATGTAGATTATAAACACTAAGCTTATTATAATCCTTAAGGTTGGTTTGTTAAAGACAAGGCTTAACTTAAAAAAGAGTTTTCAAATCGATGGAGAGTAGAAAATTACTGATTCCTATGCAATATCGATCTATATCATAAGGAAGTATCATAGAGAAGACTAATTAGGATATTCAGAAGACGGAAGCTACAATGAATGAGAAGTTAAAAGTGCTTAGCTTATTGGTGTTACAAGAGATATATTTTAATAAATAGTACATATCTGTTTCAGTCCTTAATTTCATTAGATAAAGCATTAAGCTTTCGAAAAAGGACAAATAATTTTGAATCAACTAACTGATTCTCTTGGTGAGAAACAATTTTTACTTGTTCTTTAAGTTTAGCATATTTTCTGTTTTATGAAGCACTCACTTATTATTAAATCCTTCATCTTTAATCTATTACCTAAAGGCATGAAGAGCATATGTATTAATTTGAAAATCTACCTGGTATTAAATAATATTTAAACTATGCTAGCAAAAACTTTAATTCGTTTTTGATAAATTTAAAGTAATTAATAGTAATAATAAAAAATATCTTTATGAAGATATTCTAATAAACAGTTATTAAATATGTACTAAAAATGTATTAAAATCATATAAAAGGTGTTATTTTTAATTTAAGCAGTTCTAAAATTAATAAAATTTATTTTTGTTTTTCAATAATACTAAAAAATTTTGTTTTCAATTAAGATTAATTTTTTTTCTTTCTATTAATTAATTGAAAAGTAGTGTTTTTAATTTATTTTGATTTTAAATTTTTAAAATATTTTTGTAAACAGAGAAAATAAAAATAAAATCAACAATAATTAAATTTATAATTTAAGTAATTACTTATTTTTTACAAAAAAAAAAAAAAATCAAATTTCATATAATTAAGCAAACAAATTTATATTTTAAAATTTATCACTTTATTCATTATTATTTTAAATTTCATCAAGCTTTTACAATCCTTTTGCTGAATCAAGTATTTTACACCCTAAATCATGGCATAAAGCAAGATATTTTCCACAAGGAGAGAAGGATAAATAATTGATTTTACCTTCATAGTTATATATTACATTTAAGAGTACAAAATCTTATTTAGTGTGATATACTTCACAGCAGTTAGTATCAAATCCAATAATTAAATATTTAGAGTCTAATGAAAATGCTGCACATAAAGGTAATGCTTTTTTATCTAAAAAAATAATTTTAAATATAAATTTTTATAAAACTATTTAATTTTACTTTGAATTGTTTTAATTAATTTAAAATTGTCTGATATATCGGAGATGTTACATCTTTTATCATACGAAACAGAGGCATAATACTTATTATCAGAGGAAAAAATAACTTAATAGATTTTACCTCCATGCCCATATTTAACATAAATTTCTTAAAATTCATTGTTAATATCCCACACCCTGCAAGTATTCTACTCTCCTATGCTAAAATATGCACTGTCTTTAGAGTATGTCATAGGACAATTATAAAATGTTGCTATATTAATTTTCCTAATATGTTCGAAATCCTTTTTAATTAAATATACATCTAACTATTTATGAGTTAGTATTGTTAGATACTTCCCATCAAATGAGAAAATTATATTTTGTACTGAAGAATTTTATTAGATTTATTTTATTTATTTAAAATCTTATTCTAAGTTCCATATTTAACAAGCATTTCCCTCCACACCAAGAGCTAAATATTTTCCATCTGGAGAAAAAGCAGCTGATTAAATTTTATAATCTTAACTCTTAAAAGTATTTTTAAGCTCAAATCCTTTATTGACAGTCCACACTCTGCAATCTTTATCATTTGCGTATGTAGCTAAATAAGTGTTTTAATTATAGAAATCTGCTTACTTTACAAAATTGTTATGGCTTTAGAGAATTTTAATACTTTCATAACTTTTTTCTATATTCCAAACCTGGAAAGTACCATGAATGCAAGTTGTAGCAAAATATTTGCTGTTTAACGGATTGAATACTGCTAATATAAGCGATTTGTCATGTATAATATTTATAATTTCAAAGTCTTTTTCAGAATCATAAATTATGCAACCCTCATATTCAGCCAGAGTTAATAAATATTTGCTATCCGGTGAAAAAGTTGTGGAAGATATACTAAATTTATGTTGAGATAACTATTTAATCAGATTGAATTCCTTATTTACTTTCCAAATTTTACAAATTTTATCATCAGAAACTGTGACCATGTATTTATTGTCTTTGGAAAAACATAAATCATTAATATGATTACTATGACCTTATATTTATTTTAACATATCAAAATCCTATTCTACATCAAATATAAAAAAATCTTTTTGTTTGTAAGCAGCTAAGTATTTGCTATTAGCAGAAAAACTCATTTTCATTGTCCATCCTCCATAATCCTCACTTTCATTTTCTTATTTTTTATTTATAAAAATTTATAAAACTTCAAATTACTCAAAATTCAGATTTATTTTATCAATTAAAATCATTACTCAAAAAAATAAATAAAGATATTCTAAAATATTCTATTCAAAATGTAATAAGAAAATATGACAAATGTTTTGAAATTAAAATAATTTGGGATTTCTGTTCAGAATAATCTTATTTATTTATTTATTTATTTATTTATTTATTTATTGTTTACATTATTGCCATTTTTTTAATTTATATTTGCTTGCTATTAATTAAAAATAATAAAGTATTCGATTAAGTTAAATTCTAAATGCTTATTTTTCTATTTATTTAAATGATAATTTTGAGAAACTTAAAACTTACTTTTCTATTATTTTTTTAATTAATATAAAACTTAAAATTAAGAGTTATTTGATTAATTAAATTAAATCAGTGATCTCAAATAAAACTAAAATATCCTATTTAAAAAATGAATTTAATATTTAGAATATATGATATATGTTTTCAAATAAAAATATTATGGGATTTACTGATCAAAATTATTCCTATTAATCTTATTTATATTTTAAATGCTTATTTTTCAATTTATTTAAATAATAATTTGTAAAATTCAAATTTTACCTTTAAGCTTGTCTATTATTTTTATTGAAGAAAAATTGTTGTTTGGATTCAGAATATTGAAGCTGTTATCATACAAACTTAAAACTAGGTACTTTTGATCTGGTGAAAAAGTTAAATGGATTATTTCTTAGTTTAGTTTTAAGGATTTTGTTAGCTCAAACTGTTTTGAGATATTCCATATTTTACAAAAGTTATCTATTGAGCAAGTAGCTAAATACGTACCATTTGGAGAAAAAGAGAGAGAATTAATTTTATCATCGTGTGCTTTAATTTTATGGAGTAAGCTATAAGATTTAGATGGATCCCATACTCTTAAATAAGAATCATCTGAACATGTTGCTAGATATTTACCATCAGAGGAGAATTAGATTTATCCAATTTTATTTGTGTGAGCAGAAATAAAATATTTAACTTAAAAATCATTTTAAATATCTAAGATTTAACAAACAAATAGCTATGAGCTAATGCTAAGATATTTAGAATCTCTAGAAAAATGGAAAGAGTTTATATTTTCATTGCGGTCAAGTTCGAATACTAATTCAAAATCATTTTCAACATTCCAAACTTTTGCATTATTTACCGTTAATATAACAAAGTATTTACTGTCATATGAAAATATAGAGTATTCAGGCAAAATAAAATTATCAGATTTATAATTGATCCTTTCCAACAAATCTTCATTATTAGATTTCTACCACACTTCAAATTAATTTTCATTTAAAGCAACATATAAAGTATCTTAATTATTTGAAATAATATTTTCAAAGCTAATGCTATCCAGCTTTTTCTTCAGCTAAAATGATTGAAGCTCAAATAAAAGCATATAATAATCTTAATATGAGATGATAAATTCTTTGACAAGATGATGGTTTTAACCTTCTAATTATATTTATTTGAATCCTTTAGAAATGTTTCCATAGAATGTTTATTTGTTTTCTAAATTTACTAAGTAGTTATTATTTTTATATTAAATATTTTTTATTATGTAAGGAAACTTGAAAGATTAGACGGTTTCTAAGTTAGAAGGATTTACTTCAAATAGAGACTATTAAGAATACAAAAAAAGATTATTTTCTTCAAGCACTATAGCTTTTATGCTTTAGCAACACACTTTCTTAGATCCAAGTAGAACTTGTTCTTAAATAGAAAAGCTATTAATATATCCAGATTTACTGACTGAAAATATTTTGTCTTAGTATAATATTTATCCATTAGATTGATAAACATCATCCATATCAAATTCTTTTTTGCAGGAATTTATCATGGCATTTTTTGTCAATGAGCTCTCAAAACTGCAGAGGTTTTAGTTTTCAAGATATGAATAATTAAAATTGCATTAATCGAAATTCATCCTAAAACTCTTTCGAGTTGGTAGGTAAGATTTTGAAAAAGAGCACTTTGCTATGCTCAATTCTTCAAAAGCAAATTTGCTAATGAATAGAGTAGATAGTAGATTAGAAGCTCCTCTATCTATTTCACTTACATCAGTTATTTTATTAATTGTTGATCTACGAAGATATTGAATGAATCTATTAGTTTTAGTGATATCTTTTTCACTGTAATTTTGTATGAAGGATTCGCTTTCTATTTCCTGTTTAATGAGTCTATAAAATTTAACTAAAACTTGCTACTCTGACTTATTTTTCTCTAAATTCATTACAATTTTCTTATTTATGTTAAATTAAATTAATTTTTGCATTTCCAAATTGTAAATTTCTTCTCCATGAATATCAAAATCGTATTTAAAAGCCCTAGCAACAAAGTATTCAAATAATGATTTGTGTTTAAACTCAATTATTTATGAGTATTTTCCCACTTGTTCTTCTTCACTATCATTATCCTTAACTTTAGTAATTATTTTAGAATTCACATAATTTACTATTTTTTGTTACAAGTTGCTTTAGTCTTCTTATTTGAGCATATTACAAATATTAGGCTATAAATGAAATACGATTTCCTCTTTAGTGAGCTGCAAAAAGTTAGCTTTGAAACCTTTATTGAGAAACATCTGCATGGCTACTGATTGAAAATACACAAAAAATGACTAAACTACTTCAGCTATTAACTACTTGTTTGCTTGGCTTTCTTATATTTGATCAATGAAATCAACAGCCTCTCTTTAAAACTGCTCTTAGAAAAATATTTCTTGAATTTAAATTTAGTCAGTTATGTTATGAATTATATCTGATAATTCTTCTTACTTTTTATTTATCACCATTCTTGTAAATAAGTAGAGATTAATAGGTAAGAATAGTAAGTTTTCTAGCTATTTATTATTCAAGCACATCTCCATCATACTCAAAAACTAATTTTCATTTATTTGAATTTATTGTTACTTAATGGTCTGCTTTTCAAAGAACTTCTTGCAGTACTAATCAACATCTTTTCTCATAAACTCTTACAACTTAACTATACAATAAGATGTTTCATCTCTTACCATTTAGCTATCATCTATACTAAAGTATAATTGTGCATCAGTTTCTGATAACTTTTCCATTCTTGAAGAAACAATTACCACTGTATTTTTCCATTCACTTAAATTCAGCTCATAATAAATTCTAAAATAATTTCCAGAATATTCATCATACCCATCTAGCAAGATAAGCTTGTTGTTTTTTGTCTACTTTAACAAATTTATCTACTGATTATCAAGTCCTTAACTTAAAAAATAATCATCCAGAGAGGGCTTCGAAGAATCTAAATTATTGCACTTAATCAAAAACGTAATATAATTGAGTTAACTACCCATTTTTGAGTTTTTTTCTTTCATCAGAAGAGTTTCTAGCCTTTTGAATAACATTGATTTGCCAGTTCCACCTTCAGCAAGAATACCTAAAATTTTACAGCCCTTACTAATATTTTATTTTTCTTCTATTTAATTCGATTTATTTTAGTGAGGAAGTAAGAATTAACTTATAATTAAATCTATTGCATTTTTTTTATATTTCCTTTAAACTCCATCAATATTTAAATCTTTTTGCTCAATTTTTGTGCCTTCAAATATGTTGCTACCACTCATATATGCTATATTTTAGTCTATATAGAGATCTTAAACTTCTAAAAGTATATCATCTTTTTAAGCTATGCCCTTTTCTAATCTTTATCTTGCATTCAATTCCCACTTTTCTATCATCCTGAGAGATATTTTTTCTAGAAAATCTGACTCATCTTTTATTGTTTCTTCAAGCTCATCTATTTCACTTTAGCTTATTTTATTATTTATCATTTGTTATTTTCTTATATTTTGATATTTCACTACTATACTAGCTAATCTACTAGGATTCTTCTTGACCTCTTCATTCACGGTAGATACAAAAGCTTGATTGCCTAAGAAAATTAATTTGATAGACTCATTCTTCTCAGTTAAGTACTAGTGAACAAGGTGAGTAAATAAATATTCATTTTATTGTGATCCTTTAGATGCTAAAATTTAGTAGAATAGCATTAGTATTTGATTAGAAAGAAATCTGTATGTGATATCAGTTACTGTAAATTTGAAAAAAAGCAAGAATCTCTCTGAAAAAGATTCTTATTGTTTTTCACTTTGCTATTATAAAGTCCTTAAAAATTGATTTAGCTTTTAATTAACTTCAAAGAGGTTGTTCAAGTCTATCATAAATTAACTATTGTTAATATTCTTGAGTAAAATACAGTGAATTTATATTAGCAAGTATATTATAATACGACTCGATGCTTAGATATTCTATTACTCAATAACCTGCTCAATAAAGAAAATAAGCTCATCCGATGCTTAAATTTATTGTTACTTGTAGAATCTTTAGGTTTTTAATTCTAATAATAAAGAAACTTGTTTTGCAATCGAGTATTTAGTGAAAGATCTTATTTTTTCGTGTGCTTTATCAACAACCTGCCAAACATTATCTAAATGTTCTTATTTATCTGCATCTATTAGAAAATTTTAATAGCTTTTTCCACTTTCTTAGTTTAATTAATGTTTTTCATTTATAAATAATGGGTGCTGATGTTATCCGCCATTAAGTAAACTTAATTTATAAAATTCAGCTATTATTGACACATTCTTGTAGCTTTAAGAGTTTTAATCAAATTCTAAATCGCATAAGTCATATAAAAATTAGTATAAAAACTCTAAATCCAAGCATGGAAATAGATTTATATTCTACTTAATATGACTCAAAAAGATATCAATTTTACTAATAATTTAATTTGAATCATCTTTATCGATATCAAATGCCCCACTAAAAACATATTGAAAACATAAATTAAACATTTCAATTATGAAAATTCTATACTAATTGGTTTAGACGGTAATCTATTCTTTTTTTTTATTCAAACATTTATCAAAAATGCTAATAATTTCAGTCGCATAATCCCTTTTATCCACAATTTCGCTTATGTGAAATTTGTTTGCAACATTTTTATCAAAAAATTTTTAAAATTAGATATCTATCTATAACTTTTTGTCTTCTTATTGATTTATGCTATTTTACTATTGAAAGTCCTTTAAACCTTAAGTTATATCTTGCCTACTACAGCATTAGCCTCCACCAATTATTCTCTATTTTGCCATGCTACCAAAAGAATTTTCCTTTTTACTTTCAATATATCTTATCAATTTCTTTTCGTCGTTTTTATTAAGCATATTAATCATTTTCTATCTTCTACACTATGAAAAACTAAAAATTTCAATTTTATTTTTTAAAGAAGATATAAATGATAAATCTTTTGAGACGTTATTGAACACATTTTTTTATTGTTGTTGTACAGATTGATAATTCTATTATTAAAGATTGTGAAGATTTTTTTTAGAAGGGATTAAATCTTTGACATGTTATTACTAAATAAATTTATCAATTAATGCATATAATTTGTCCTAAAATCTAAAATGAGTAATAAATTCCTTAGTTGAATGCTCTTTTTAGTTATATTTCTCAATATTTAATTTATGCTTCTGACCTTTTTTTAACAAAATTCATAGTATTAGCTATTGAATAGTTTAATATTTGTAAGCTAAAAAAAGATATATATAACAAATATTTATAATAATGATTTTTGAAATATAATTGTAAAATATATTCTAACATACTTAACATATGGCTACTCTTTTTTTAAAATATTTCGCTTATGCAGATTTAATTTTGTTAAAGATCAAGCTAAGAATGTATTATGCTATTAACAAAAGACTTAACTTCAAACTAAATATGTTATGAATGTTAGTTAAAATTCTATTAATATTTTTTTTGTTCTATAGTTTTATTATACAATTAAAAAACGGGATATTTGTTAAAAATTTAAATTAATAAAAACAATTGCATCAAATTGATTACTAAATTAAAAAATTAATAAAAAAGATATTTATTTGCGTTATTAAAAAAGATTCTATATTTTTACTACACAAAATTATGTTTATTTATTTATTTAATAATATTTTAATTGCAATAAATTAACATAAATAACAGGTGATGACAAAAATTGTAGATAAAGTAAAATCAATTAAATAAGCCATCAATCTTTTTAAAATTTATGACAATTATATTAATTATCTATCCTTAACACTTAAAGACAGACATATATAAATTAATATAGTTGGATTTTCAAATCCCATACCAATAATTTAATAAGAATTTGTTGATTTTTCAATTCATTTTTTATTTTTGCCGAAAGTAAATATGTAATTTTTAAATTTTCATTTTTAACCACTGGTTATTATTAATTTTATTGATGGAAGTTATTAATTGTAGTTTTTAAATAGTTTATATATTTTCGCTATGAATACCACACTAATGTATGCAAACCCAAGGATAATTAAATTAAAAATTGAATTATTTAATTATTTTTATAAAAAATTGTTCATTTAAAATTATTTTTTTATGATATCAAATTATTTGATTAAATAAAACTAGTTCTTATGAATAAAAATAAAATACTATTTCAGTATTGTTTACATTAACTATACTTAAGGACTTACCTTATTATTAATCGAATAAATAGGTGAAACTACTTTGAGAATTGAACTTTTTCATATAAAACTGGTAAGCAACAACAAATTAGTTTTTACATAAGTGTTAAGATTTAAAATATTAAAGGTATTTAAAGTATCTCATTTTATGAATTAGTCTTATTTAAATACTAGTCAAATACTTCCTTTTTAATTAATTTGATTTTTTAAATCTACGATTAAAAAGTGACAAACTTCAAAAAAAAATAAGAGTGATATTAAAAACAGAAAGGATAGTTATAAAAATTTATAAATAAGCAAATCAAGCTTACCTTAAAAAACCATTAAATTAATATTTTTTTAACAAATAAATATGACTAAATACGAGAGTGATTAGACGTTAGAAGAAACATCTGAGTAATGTGATTAATATACAAATAAATCTTATTAGTAGACATAGAATATAGAAGAAAGCAGAGAAGGTTTAGAATAAACATTAGATGCTGACTTGGTAAATTAAATAAATTAAGAAACTTCAGAAAATACTTATACTTAAGGCTATTCCTTTTTTTCAAGATTTCTATGGTTTCATTTATGGTAAATGGCAAAAAGGCTTTGGAATATAGAAAAGTTAGGAAGAAAAATTGAGATAGATGATATCCCTGAGTTAGAAGAACATGTAAAAGTAGAATCTAGTGTAAAAAAGATTAAAATGAGATTGAATAGTATGGATATTAAAAAAATTACATACTTGTAGTTCATCAAAATTATATGTTAAACATTTTGGAAGAACATACTTATAATAGATATTTATGCTTTCTTTGAGGTATTATCAAAGATGTTCAGTCCGTATTGTATAGCTAAAGTAATAATACTGGTAAAAGATGGTGATTAAAGTTAGGCTTATTTATGGATAGCTTTATTAATAATTACTCATTACTTTTCAATCACATTTGGTCAATAAAGTTGGACATAAACTTAAAGGACCAGTGTTTAAGTTAGGTTAGGGTTAATAAACTTACTATACGATAAGATTAGTAGTTTATCTACTTACTCTATCAAATAAGCTAATATTGGTAAGATTATTAATATGGTCTCATCAGATTTCGGAGCTATTGAATGGAGTGTTGCTTATTTATTTTAGTGTATGATTACTCCTCTGCTATTTCTGATATGTTCGTATATGCTAATTAGTAGTCTTAACTGGATAGGAATTATTGCTATCTTACTCTTAATAAGTATGATACCTTTATAATAGAAAATAGCCAAAGCAGCTGCAATTTATTCGAAAACTTAAACTTAAAAAAGAGATAAAAAAGTGAAGATTTTTGCTGAAATGATTGAAGGTAAGCAATTTTAATTTTTTCATTTATTTTAAATACTTTAAATTCATCAACATATAAAAAATAATCAATTAGTATAAATTTACTAAATTAAAAAGTTTTCAGTTTTTAAATTAAGAAAGATTTTTTATAAAACTAATAATGTATTAAATTCTTTGAAATTATACCTAATCCTCAATTTTATTTAATTTTTGTGCTTTTAAATTAATTTTGTTCATATGAAAGCACCATTTATTTTATCATACTTTTAGAAAAATTTTTATAATATAAAAAATAATACAAAAATTTGTTAATATTTTTAATTATTTTTTTTAAATACTAAAAATTTTTATGAAAAATAACCATAGGCATTAGAATAATTAAAATGTATGGATGGGAGCAAGCTTTCAATCAAGCCATTAATAAATTAAGAGAAAAAGAAGTCAAAAATACTTTATATGCATACATAATACAATATATTGAGTAAACTGTTTCATTGAATGGGACTGTATTTGTAGCTCTTATTTGTTTAATAATTTGTGAATATACCTAAAGTGTAGAAGTAAATACAGCATTAATATTTTATACTATCGAGCTTATTAATCTGATGTCTAGTATGATTATGAAATATATTGGTTAATTTATGAACTTTATTTAAGATTTTAAAATACTTTTTAGCCGCTTAATTAGTATTTTATCAATTGAAAATGTCCAAATGTAATGCATAGATATAAATTATACTAAAGATGAATTAAGCCAAAAATTAAAAGATAACACTGTCTTATTCATGGAAAAATTCACAGCTTATTGGCATTTTGAGGATTTAGATAATAAAACACCAGTTTTGAAAGACATAAATTTTGATGTGATTAAAGGAGAAACTATTTCTATTATTGGTTAGATAGGCAGTGGAAAAAGTTCTTTTTTATATGCTGTTATGAAAGAAATTCCTCGATACAAAGGTTTATTCTTTTCAACTAATAAAATTTCTTATGTTGAATAAGAACCATATATCTTTTAAGGAACAGTTAGAGATAATATTTTATTTGGCAAACCATTTAGATAGAACTTTTATAATGAAGTAATAAAAGCTTGTTGTTTATTAGACGATTTAAATATCTTAAGTAAAGGAGATTAAACACTAATAGGTATTTAAATTACATTAATTTAATGGAAGAAGATAATTTATTTTTTTATTTATAATAGGAGAAAAAGGTGCTAATTTAAGTGGTGGGCAGAGGGCAAGACTCTGTTTAGCTAGAGCAGTTTATGCTGATAATGACTTGTATTTGCTTGATGATCCTCTTTCTGCTGTAGACTCGAAAGTTGCTAAATAGATATTTAACAATATTATCAACGGTTTACTTAAGGATAAAGCTGTTATACTTGTTACTCATTAATTAAATTATGCATTAAGGTGCTAAAGGATAGCTGTTTTTGACTAAGGTACTATAATTTTATAAGGAAATCCAAATGAAATGAATTTCAAAGATAGTGTTTTAGCCTCATTTATCAAAGAATAACAATAAGATGAGGAAGAATAGGTATAAATTAGTAACGATTAAACTGATATGAATGTTAAAAAAATAAGTAGTGAAACAAATACTAACAATTCAACAAATGAAGTAGAAGACTAAAAAACAATTAACTAAATTTAAAAGTCTTAAAATGATAATTAAACTGCAGAAACATAATTATTAAAATCTTAATCTGTGCCTTTACAGAACTCTTTATTCACTGTTTGTTAGAATTAAAAAGATTAAGAATTTTAAGTCACTTTTGAATCATTTGTAAAGTTCCTAAAAGCAAGTCCATAAAGATGGTTTTTGATGGTTGTATTTTTAGCTTTTGGAGTTTAGGAAGCTTTGTTTACTATTTTTTATAAGTTCTTAGCTTTGTACGAAACTGGGATTTCACTTGAGTCATTTTATAGTTTAGCAATTCTTATTTACACTGCATTTTTTATCTTTAAATTTATACAAAATGCCATTTTATCTCATTTTATACTGAAGACAAATTAAAGCATTACTTAGAAAATGATAACAAGCATTTCATAAGCTAAGCCAATAATATTTGATGAAATGCCTTCTGGCATAATAATCAATAAATTCACAACAGATATAAATATCTTAGATAGGTAGCTTCCATCAGAAGCATATGTCACTATTGAAGGTATATTTCACTTTTCAGTCATCATGATAACTATTATCTTTACTAATTATGTAATTTTAATTCATATTTTAGCTTTCTATTTCTCATAATTTTTCTATAAAAATAGCTTGTTCTGATACCAATTATTTTAGAAATTTGGATATTTGTTAAAATTTTTAAGAGATTTAAATCTTTATTGATGAGAACGAAGTAATTAGATCTAGAGAACAAAGCACCAATCTTCTAATTCTTTTCTAGTTCGCTAAACGGAGTTTTAGTGATTAATGTCTACAATCAAAACAAAGTATTTAATTAAAGGATGACTACTTTAATGAATAATAGCATTAGAACCTACGATATTTTCTTTTTCATTTCTAGACTATTTAGCATTTTAATTTAATATGTTTGTCTCATTGGTTCTGGAATAGGAATAACTTTGGTATTAGCTTTTAATGACACTGACTTTGGCTTATTTGGATAAACTGTTACATTTTTTATAATTCTTCTAAATTTTTTCCATCTTACTTTGAGAGCTATTATTAATTTAGATACTTTTATGATAAGTAGTGAAAGAGCTTTTTCCGTTATTGATTTGGAATCAGAGAAAATCAACATAAATGATGAATAATTCCAACTAAATTAATTAAAAAATGAAGAAAGATAGAATAGAGTATAGAAATAAAAGATAAATAGTGTTATCGTAGGTGATAGTT
This sequence comes from Tetrahymena thermophila SB210, assembly GCF_000189635.1. NCBI lineage: Eukaryota > Ciliophora > Oligohymenophorea > Hymenostomatida > Tetrahymenidae > Tetrahymena > Tetrahymena thermophila. The sequence continues at coordinate 180,592 of NW_002476348.1, forward strand.
AAACAACTATTTAAATTGAAGAGATGTAAGAATCTAATTCTTAAATCCAATTATCAGAAACCTAATAAGTATGGCCAAATAAAGGCGAGCTAATTTTTGATAAAGTTTATATGAAATACAAAGAAGATTTAGATCATGTGTTAAAGGGTGTTTGTTTCCATGCTTTACCTAAAGAAAGAGTCGCTATAGTTGGAAGAACAGGGGCAGGAAAATCTTCAATTATTTAATCCTTGTTTAGAATGTCTGAAATCGATACAAGCTCAAAAGAAGGACTCTCTCGTATTATTTATGATGAAAAAGATGTTAAAGATATTTCTTTATAGTAATTGAGAAGAAATATTGGAATAATTCCTTAAACTCCATTTGTTTTTAGTGGATCTATTTATCATAACATTGATCCTCTTGAAGAATACAGCGAGCAGGAAATTATTTAAGTCTTATAGAAGACAAGCTTATATGATGTTATAAGTAAGCTACCTAAAGGGATACATACTGATATGAGTGATTCATCATCTGTCTTTTCTATGGGTTAAAAATAATTAGTATGCCTAGCAAGAGTAATGCTCAGAAACAATAAGCTAATAGTTTTAGATGAAGCAACTGCTAATGTTGACATGAATACAGATTAAAAAATTTAATCGCTATTGAAGTCGATGTTTTCAAATACGACTATCATAACTATTGCTCATAGGCTCAATACAGTAGCAGACTATGATAAAATTATTGTGCTGGATAAAGGATAAGTAATTGAAGTAGGAACACCATTTGAGTTATTGGCTCTGTCTGAAAATGATTCAATTATAACTAAGAAAAATACTCTATTTTCCTAAATGGTTCTTCACACAGGGCCGAAAAATGCCGATAAGATCTTTTAAATTTCTAAATAAACTCATTTTAATAAAAAAAATAATTGATAAACTAATTAATAAAAAAATAAAAATATTTATTTTTAAATTTTTATTGTATGAAATTGTTAATTAGTATTTTATTGAATTAAATTTAAATTTATGTAATTAAGATAAAAACAATGAGGAGTAATTTGTCAGATTTTAATATATCTATAACTTACAAATCTTTCTAAAATTTTATTTTAAACATTTGCTTATTTAATGTTTTTAATAAAAGATAATAAATAATTCAAAAAATAAATAGATAAGAATTTTATAATAAATGGGTAAAGAGATAATAGCTCAAAAATATTTAACAATTTGTAATCAAATTTTAGATTAATTCATACTTTTTCTTTATATTTACTTTCTTTTTGTTTCTATTCACAAATGTAAAAAGCTTTAAGAGATTAGTCCCTTTTTAATTTACAAATATTTCGTAAAATATTCCTTTTTTTCTAAAGTTTTAGAAGTAAGTAAGATATTTCTAAAGCAAAAGAATGGTAAAAAGAAAGTGTTTGTTTTCTTATTTTTTATTGTTTAGTAATTTGATGTTATTCAGTTTTAATGCTTGAATTGAGTAAAGAATAATATTTTTTAAAGTTTGAGAAACATGCTTCAAAGAAAAGGCTTTTAATGCATCACTTAAGACATATAGTCAATATATTAATCAAAGGGTTTGATAATTAATTACTATATTATTCTTAGATGAATAAATCTGAATTTTATGGATATTTTTATTATTTAGATTATTTATTATTTTGGATGATCAAAATTTATTTAGTATAATTATTATATTTTTAAGGTTTATAAATTTTAGTTTCCAGAAATATATTTCTAAACTGTAAACAATAAAAAAGAAAATTAATTACTTTTTTGATAGAAGTTTTAATCTGAAGTTGCGACTAAATTATTACAATTTTAGGTTGACGCTTTTTAAAAATGAGTAGCACGAAAGCTAATTCTGAAAGAAATTCATTAGATATAGAGAATTCATTTTAAATTAGCCATGAAAAAGGAAGTAAGAATAGTTTTAAAAGTAGATTGCAATCTAACCTTTTAATGAATGACGATGACTAATTCTAAGATGATGAATAATATAATAGATAGAACACTTATTCTTAAGGATATTCTTTTCCAATGAGAGTGCTTTGGTTCCATTTTTATAGTATTTTAAAAAAGCTAAAATAAGTTGAAAGCTTTGGAAGGAAATTTTAAATTGATGATCTACCCTAATTAGAGAATCATGTCAAAGTAGAAACTACTAATAAACTTCTTAAAGGATAGATTGAACATTTAGATCCATAAAAAGTTAGCTAGTATAGCTTTTTATGGATTTTAGGAAAGACATTTAAGAAAGATGTGTTTGGTATATTAGGCTATGTCTTCTTAGAAGGGTTATCTAAAATATTTAGCCCTTTATGCACAGCTTAAATTATAACTTGTGTAAAGAATCAAGAAGTGTATCTTGCTTTGGTTTGGGTTTTATGTTTAGTCTTTGCGAATTTCTTTGGTACTACTTTTGGATAGAATAGTTGGACTAAGGCTTAGAGACTTAGTGTATAGCTAAGATTGGGTTTAGTCAATATACTCTATGACAAAGTTTCAAACCTTTCTGCTTATTCAGTTAAAAAAGCTAATGTGGGTAAAATAATAAATATGATATCATCTGATTTTAGTTCCTTTGAAAATAATGGAGTGTATATTTTCCACTGCATTTTGTCTCCCTTTTTACTTGTTTTAGCAAGCTGGATTCTCATATCTAGATTAGGATTTGCAGGGGTAATTTCAATTATTTTGTTAGTCCTACTCTTCCCTTTGCAAAAGACAATAGCATAAAGAGCATCGAATTACACAAAACTTTAAACTAAAGAGAGAGATTAGAAAGTAAAAATCTTTTCTGAAATGATACAAGGAATCAGAATAATAAAAATGTATGGATGGGAGAAAGCATTTAACTCTATAATAAATAGCTACCGCAATAAAGAAATTGTATTTACATAAATCAACTAATTGTATGTTTATTTGGAGTAGGTTATTTCTTTAAATGGTCCTCTTTTTGTAGCTTTATTCTGCTTCCTGCTTGTTGATATTTTCTCAGAAAACAAATTAGATACTGCTATTATATTTTCTACAATAGAGCTAATTAATTTAGTTTCTGTTAATATTATGAGAAATATAGGTTATGGATTGAACTTCATATTTGATTTCAAAGTTTTAGTATAGCGCTATATGAGCATTATGTCTATAGAAAATGTATAAATGAAATCAATAGATTCAAATTAAACCGCTAACTCTCATCCATCAGGTAATACTTTAGTTCTAATGAAAGACTTTTATGCTTATTGGGCAACTGAAAATTTGGATTCGAAACCACCTGTACTATCATAAATAAACTTTTAAATTACAAAAGGAGAAACAATATCTTTTATTGGTCAAATAGGTAGCGGAAAAACTTCTATTTTATATGCTATAATGAAGGAAATTCCTCGCTACAAAGGATAATTTTTTTCAACATCTAATTTAGCTTATGTAGAACAAGAACCTTATATTCTTTAAGGTACTGTACGTGATAATATTCTCTTTGGAAAAACTTACGATGAAGATTTTTATTAGTAAGTTGTTAGTGCATGCTGTCTCTAAGATGATTTCATTCAATTTGACAAAGGAGACTTAACAATTATTGGTAAATTATTACTTTGTATCTTTTGCTTACACTTTACACTTTACATTTGCTAATTATGAATATTTTTAATTAATCAAAAAGTTATTCAATCAAATTATTAATTTTTTAAAAGGTGAGAGAGGAGCAAATTTAAGTGGTGGGCAAAAAGCTAGAGTTTGCTTAGCTAGAGCTGTGTATGCAAATACAGATTTATATTTGCTTGATGATCCTCTATCTGCAGTAGATTCTAAAGTGGCAAAGAAGATATTCAGCAATGTAATTAATGGTTTGCTAAAAGACAAAGCTGTGATTTTAGTAACACACTAGCTTAATTATGCTTTGAAGTGTTAGAGAATAGCAGTTTTTGACAACGGATAAATTATTTTGCAAGGAAAACCTAAAGAAATAGATTTTACTAGCAGTGTCCTTTCTAAATTTATTGAATAGTCTCACAGTAAAGATGAAGAAACTGAAGATCCTAGTGAAGTATCTGCTAACTAAAGTGATGATCAAACAAAGGATTAAATTGACGAACTGATTGATACTGATAAAAATAAACATATTTAATAAAATTAAAATAAAGAAATAACAATCTAAGCTTCATAAAGTAAGGCAGAAAACTCAATTCTTAGTGATCAAAATAAAAAAGAAGAAGAATTCCCTGTGACTGTTAGTACATACATATAATTTATCAAAATGCATCCAAAATCGGCTTTGTTTTTCTTAGTTCTTACAATATTTATTTTGCATGAAGTCCTATTCACAACTTTCTACAAAATTTTATCAACCTACGACATTAACGAAAAAAGTTCATTTTATTTCATGGTATTTGCATGTCTCTTAACACTTATTACATTTAAATATCTTTAAAACTCTTCATCTTCTATTTTTATTTTGGGAACGACCAAAAATATGTCACAAAAAATGACCACTTCATTATGCTAAGCAAAGCCCATACTATTTGATGAAATTCCTTCTGGATCAATCATAAACAAATACTCTAATGATGTAAACATACTTGACAAATCACTACCAGATGCTGCTGCTTCAACGATGGATGGCGTTTTACACTTTATCAACCTTTTATTTTCTGTTATTTACTTCAATCACGTAATTCATTAATTATTAATTATTATTTGAAATCATATTATAATAAAAATTAAAATAAAAAAACTTAGTTCTTTGTTATTCCTGGTGTCATCGAAGTTTATTTATTCTATAAATGGTTTATGTACATCAAATCGGTTTTGATGAGAGCAAAGCAACTTGATTTAGAAAATAAAACACCTGTTTTCTAATTTTTCTAAAGCTCTTTAAGTGGTTTGCTCATTATAAATATTTATGGGTAAAAGGAGTCATTTAAAAATAGAATGGCTACCCTAATGAATAACAGTATTAGAACTTATGATGTATTTTGGTTTATATCTAGATTATTTAGTGTTTATATGCAATATACAGCTCTTTTAACATCAGCCTTAGGGATAGTGATAGTTCTTCTATGGTCAAATTAAACTTATGGGTAATTCAGTTAAACATTTGCATTTTTGATGCTTTTAACTAACTTTTTGCATTTAACTCTGCGTTCATTTATCAATATGGATACTTTTATGACTAGCAGCGAACGTGCATAGTCAATCATAAAGCTCCCAAAAGAAAAAATAGAAGTTAGCGAAGTAGAATGCTAATAATAATAAGAGTCCTCAAATTCAATAAAAAATTCATACTAAAATTATAATTTAGTTCAAACAAACATAGATCAAGATACGGTAATAATAGATATAAGCAAGTAAGGAAATATCAATAACAGTAATTTATGGCCATAAAAAGGAGAGGTAAAATTTGAAAAGGTATACATGAAATACAAACAAGAACTCAACCATGTTTTAAAGGGTGTTAGTTTTGAAGTTAATCCTCTCGAAAGAGTTGCTATAGTAGGAAGAACAGGAGCTGGAAAATCATCAATTATCTAGTCTCTTTTCCGTATGAGCGAAATTGATTACTCATCAAGCGAAGGTTAATCTAGAATATTATATGATAGTCAAGATATAAAAGACATTAGCTTACATTAGCTTAGAAAAAAAATTAGCATTATACCATAGACTCCTTTTGTTTTCAGTGGTTCGATTCGTCAAAATATAGATCCTTTAAATGAATTTAGTAATGAAGAAATAATATGTGTTTTGAAAGAGACAGGTTTATATGAATTAGTTTAAAAGCTTCCTAATAGTATTAATACTGATATGAGCGATGCTTCTTCAGTTTTTTCTATGGGCTAAAAACAATTAGTTTGCTTAGCAAGAGTAATGCTTAGGAAGAATAAATTAATGATATTAGATGAAGCTACATCTAGTGTGGATATGGAAACTGATTAAAAAATACAGTAATTACTCAAAGAAAAATTCTCTGATACATCAATCATTACTATTGCACATAGACTCAACACAATAGCAGATTATGATAAAGTTATTGTCTTAGAATAAGGAAAAGTAATATAAGTCGGGTCTTGCTTTGAGCTTTTAGCATTAAACGAAAACGATGAATAAATTACAAACAAAGAAAGTGCTTTTGCATAAATGGTACTCCATACAGGACCAAAGAATGCAGAATAAATATTTGAAATAAGCAAAACATCTTATTTAAACAAAAAGAAAAGTGTTTGATTAAATAAATAAATTATGCTTTTTAAAAATCATTAAATTATTTATTTATTCTTTTTAGTTTTTCATGATTTAAAAAAAGTTTGTTTGAATTTTAAAAAATTTTAAGAATTTTTTATTAGAGTTAAATTTTAAAAAATAAAAATTTTTATATTTAAGTGAAGATATATTTTAGTTTAATAATTTGTATTTAAGTGAAGATAAATTTTAGTTTAATCATTTATTTTTAATTAAGAAATAAAAATAAATTATTTTAAGAATTATGTCTAAAGTTAAAATATTTATTTTTTTTTATAGAACTAAACTTTGATAACTTTTTGAGATTAAATAAGAAAAAATCTTAGATCAATTCCAGAATAAATAAATATTGAAGGATACTATTTAATCTTTATTTAGAACTAATTTAGTTTTCTATTTATCAATTTTTACTTTCTTTAAGAAAGTATTCTTATCAATTTTGATGTTAAATTTATTGAATTGAATAATTAAGGTCAATTTTAATAAAATTCCTGTAATAAATTTTTTAATATCCTGATTAAATATTATTAGGAAATAGTAAAAAACAAAATCTAATCTGTGAAATAATATTAAATTTGATTTGATTTGACTTTCTCAAACTTTTTTTTCTAGAATATCATAATAAATAATTTTCATTTTTTCAAATATTTTTAATTATTTTTTTGTAATTTAAAAGCAAGACATTTTGATAGATAATATTTTTAAGTTAACAAACAAATTAAAAAAAAAATAATAATAAAATAAAATAAGATATGGCTACTCTTGGTTATTGGGATATTAGAGGTTTGGCTGAACCAATACGTCTTTTGCTTTCTTATTTGAAAGTCCCTTATACCGATAAATTGTACTAATTCGATAACAGTGAATGGGTTGAATAAGATAAACAAAATTTTGATCATAGCTTTCCTAACTTACCTTACTACATTGATGGAGATATTAAGATAGTTTAATCATCAGCTATACCTATATACATCATCAAAAAAAATAACAGATACGATTTAATTGGCTAAAATATTGACGGAACCTTTAATTAAAGAGAGATTAAAGTGATTGAAATGGTTGGGGTAGTTAATGATATTAGAACTTAAATTATTAGACTTTGCTTTAATCCTGAATTTAAAAAATTGAGAGAAAATTATTTTGCAACTAACATTTCGGGATTGTTGAATGTAATTTAGTAATTGACAATATTTTTTAATTAATTTTAATTTTATTAATAGAAAGTTGTAGAGTTTTTAGGACAAAAAGAATTCCTCCTTGACACCCTAACATATGCTGACTTTATTTTCTATGATACAATAATACTTCTTTCTTATCTATATCCTTAATCTTAATGCAAAGCATTAACTGACTACGCCAAAAGATTTGAAAACATCGACGGAATTAAGTAGTATGTAGAGACTCCTCACTCATATGATAAATTATTCTTTCACAAAACCTATGCAAGTTGGTCAGGTCCTAATTCTGATTAATTTTGATTTTTTTTACTTAATTTTATATGGCTTTTTTTATTTTTTATATTAGTAATAATATTATTTAGATTATAATTTAAAACCTTTAAATTTTAAATTTTTATTTTTATTTAACTGTTAATTTTAATATTAATTGATTTAGCTAATCAATGTTTTATTTTTTTCTATTTCTTTACAAATTATTCTTACACTGATAAATTAAGACTGTGCAAATATTGAAAGCAATCTTCTTTTTTATTAAATCTATTTCATTAAATTAATTTTACAATTTTTAAATAAATAAGTTTTAAAAGAAAACAAAATATATTTTTTTAATTTTTAAAAATGTTTAAAAAATAGAAATAATTTTTATTTGTTTTTAATATCTTTTTAAGCTTAAAAGTAAAATCTAATAATTGTTTTAACAAAAAAAAATTTATTTTAAATAAATGTCTATCATTTTATAAATAGAAGAAAAATTTTGTTAAAATATCAAAGTCAATTTTGAATTTCTTATTAAAAACAATTTATTCATAAATAGGATGAAAAACATTTAATTTAGAAATTTTATTCTTTTATTCAAATGTTTGTTAGATTTATTTAATTTTATGATTTATTTTTGTTTTAAAATTTTAATAAGTTAATAAAAAATTCAGAAGTTTCTGGATTTAATTAAATAAATGTTCAAATTCAAATTTTTACAAACAAAATTCTTAGTAAATTAATTAGTAATCTATATTTTTAAAAAATTTTTTTTGAAGTAGTAAAGTTGTTTTCTTGTAAACTTTCTAACAAAAGTTGATTTTTAAATTGATTTTAATCATATAATTAAGCGCATTTTGATTTATATTTCATGTTTCTTTAGATTGATTAACTATGTTTAAAAGCTAATGCTACTTTATTTGAATAATAATAAAACGTTTTAAATACTAGTTATCAAATAAATAAAAACTTACATTTTAACTTATTAGCTTTTTGTTTATTTGTTTATTAATTAAATTTACAGGAATATTTTTAAAAAATTCTTGCAATTTTCATGTGAACATTCAACCAGTCTTAATTAAAATGTAAATAAAAATATATCTGTCTCTTTCTGATATATTCTATAAAAAATTAAACTTTAAACCCTGGATATAGATAGATCTGATTGTAAGAAGACTCTCATTTTACAAAATCGACATATTTCTAAAATTCAGTTAATTTTAAATATTTTATATCGCTATTATCTTAAATGTTGTATTTAAACTTTAAATATTAATAATAACTATTAGAATTATATATCAAAGCAATTTAATATAAAATAATTTATTTTCTAACAAGCTAAATTGTATTCAAACTCAAAAATTTCTGTAAAATATTAAAGAAAATAGTTTTTTCATAATAGAAATATATTTTTTGATAATATTTATTTGCTAGAAACTCGAGTTGATAAGTTATAATTTTAAAACATATTTGAGATTTATTTAAAGTCTTCATAATAAAAATAAATTCTATTTTTGAAGTTTATTTGATTTTTTGATTTTAAATAATGTCGAGCTAGGTATCTATTTTTAAATTTAACCCTACACATCTGTGTTTATCAAGTTTTTTTGAACTCCAAAATGATATTTTAATCAGATTTAAAATACTTTCTTTCAATCAGATTTAGCTTTTAATATTTCCATTTATTTTTGATAGTATTTCACCTAATTAAAATTTTTGTGAATATTAATTGATAAAAAAATTTATTTTTAGGATAAAATTAAAATAGAACTTGAAAGTCGACCAACATTATTGAAAGGATTTTTAAAATTGATGAATAGAGGTATCATAATTATAGAAGAATAAAATATTATTAGAAAGTATCTAAATTCATTTTTAAAATGTTTGATTTTTTATTATATTAGATTGAATGTAATGCTCTACATATTTTTAGGGTTTTTAGAATATTAAAAGGTTCGCTTTATTTTGGTAATAAAATTAAAATATTCATAACAAAAGAGAAAATAAAATTAAAAGTTATTTCTAATTTAAATTGTTTTTTTTTATATGTAAATGAGAAATCTCTATAATTTTCTAATATATAATGAATAAAAGTGTTTACTTTCAGCTGCAAGTATAATTTTTGATAGATTTGCGAAAGCACAAAAGCCGTCTTTTGTCGCTCACAATTAATAAAAAGAGCATATTAAAAATAAATTTTTCTTATATTTTTCTTAGAATATTAGACACATTAGAAGATTAGAAAAAATAAAAAGTTTCTTTAATTATTCCTGTAATTTCTTTTACACTTTATAAATTACGACCACTTATTAGCTGAAAGTACTTTTTTTTTTAGTATAGAGAGCCAGATTACATAAAATTTGAAGTAGACGTGATTTAATTAGGAAAAAAATCAAGAAAACTTCTCAAAGTGGGAATTATATTTAAATTTTGAATGTATAGCCTTCTAAATTAATAATTTAATTAATCTGATAACAAACAAATAAAATAAGAAACAAAAGTAAATGGTTTCTTTAAATTTTAGATTCAAAAAATGAAATTGAAAATAAGATTTAAGCAAGATATCAGCTTTGTCAAATATTATTCATTCTAAAGATACAGCAATCAATGCAAATTTTAACAATGTTAAAACTATCTTAAACACTAATGCCAGCAGGATTTTCTTGATTTGCTTTTATATTATGTTAAAATAAAAAAAGGCTTATCTTGAATTATCATGCTAACTTTTTGCTAACTACAAAAAATCATATTTAATGCTTCATCTCTGTTAATAATCTCTTAAAATAATTTTGCTCGAAATGAAGATAATCAATTATTTATTACTATTCCTGACTCTAAGATTCTTTTCCATTAAGGCAAATTTATCTTATAAAATAAGGGAGTTAATAAATATACAAACACACTTTATAAAACATCTAAATGATATTCAGCGATAATAAATAGCTTTGCTCTTATCATCATATTGAAAAGAATTTACGTTCTATCAATATGAATTGTGTATGAATAGAAAAAAGAATAGCTGGAAGAATTAAAGTATATACATGGACTTTTGTATGCTATCTGTTCATTAAGATCTTTAGCAAATATAAAATTAATTTGGCTAAAGAACTACAAAAACCAATAAAATAAATAAGGCTCACAAATAATCAAACAACATAATATACAAAATCGTGTATCAAACTTAGTCTTCTAAAGCTTATTCGTTTCTATAAATTGCGCAAAAATTAAGATATTAGCTACAATTATTATTCAATGAATATAAAATAACTTTTATTTCAATAATAGTTCACACTATTTGTTAATAACCACCAACAAATCTATCAAATAATTAATCATATTCACATTCAAGTTATATAAAAACAATCTATTAAAAAATATATTTATAAAAACCTCAACTAACTAACTAATTAACTACTTAACTAATACTATATTAATTAATAAATTATTTATTTGTAAATACATTCATTTACTTTATGTACATATTTCAACTTAACAAATTTTTAAAATAATCATCAACTATATTTCACATTCATCTCAATACATTCATTCATTTATTCTTTCTTTCTTTTAAATTTCTTTTACTCTTTGTTTACGTGTTTTTTTGATTTTTTTACCTGTCTTTTAGCTCATCAGATGTAAGTAATATTGTTTGTTTTTAATTCCTTAAAAAATCTATGTAAACTTTTTAATTTTTTTACTAACTTCTGATGAATTACATTCTCTAAAAATTAAAATTTTCTTTTCAGATTCGCATGAGAAAATTAATTTGTTTGAATTTTATTTGGTAATGCGCTTTTTAAATCGATTTCTGTGTTTATATCTTAACACGAATAAATTAATATCCCCCTCAGTTAAAATCAAAATACATCTCACAAATTAATTAATAAATAAAATCAAAACACGTGAAATCATCTTGAAAGAAAAAAGTACAAAAAGTATTTAAATTTTTTGAATTCAGAATTGTCATCTTGGCATTCTCTCATTAACACGTATTAGCAGGAAATAACTAATTCTAAATACCATAAAAGAAAATGGAAAAAATAACATTTTGTGTGTATTTTGTCTGAGTGAAGAGAATAAATTTATTAGCTAACTTATTGAGAAATTAAAAAATGTAAATTGAATGTCAAATAAGTTTTTTTAATATAATGTTTGAATAATTAAACTGATAATCAAAGTAATTTCAAGAATTAAGTTTTTTAAAACTAAATACTAAGTATATTTAATTAATATTAACAATATCTGTTTTTAAAAATAATATTTGTCAATTAATAATTTTTATATCTTTAAATTAAAATCTAAATATTTTATAAAAAATAATTATTTTAAAATAAATTATTTAAAATGAATTATTAAATTTATTTCCTAATTATTATTTAATATTTTTTTTTCAATTAAATATTTCAAATTAATTTAATAAAAACGTTTTAAAAATTAATTTAATTTTGTTATTTTTCTTTTAAAATAATACAGTTTGAATAAATATAGTTTGAGACATATTTGACTTTATATTTTTATAATAAGAATTTTCTTTGGGAAAGAGTTAGTCATTTTATATTTCTTAATTTTTAGAGTTTATCAGAAAATTTTCTGATTTTAATCTTGATTTAGAGCGTATTTTGGTTAATTTTGAATTTAATTTTTTAAAAAATATTCGCTAAACAAATAAATTATTTATCTTGCTTATTAATATAAGATATTTTTGATTTAATTTAGTTTTAATTAGATAGATAGATAAGAGACAGGCAATACGTATTTCCTAAAAACAAAATATAATTCAAAAAATAAAAAAAGATTTAGATAAGTTATTTAGGTGAAAATGTAGGGCACTTTTGGATATTGGTGGGTTAGAGGAAGCGCACAACCAATTCGTTTCTTATTGGCATATTTAAAGATAGAACATAATTCTAAAATATACACTAACTTTGATGACTGGTTTGCTATAGATAAACAAAATCTTGGTCTAGATTTACCTAATATCCCTTTCTGGATAGACAAGGATGTTAAACTTACAGAGTCAGCAGCTATACCTGTTTATTTAATAAAAAAATGCAACAGACATGACCTTTTAGGCTAAAATAGAGATGGTTCTTTCAACTATAAAGAAGTATAAGTATAGCAACTTTTAGGTTATTTTAGAGACGTCAACAGAGAGTTTACTTCAAATATATGCCCAAATAAGGATTTTGAAAATATTAAAGACAAATTACTCAATGAAAAAATGCAAAACATGCTTGATGTATTTAAAGCTTTTTTTAAAAAAAATATAATAAATTATTTATTTATTTTAAAGAAAATAGTAAAGATCCGTGGAAATCAATAATACCTACTAGGAGAAATTACGTATGCTGATTTTGTATTTTATGAAATATTAAATTACTACAAATATATATATCCACAAACCATAAATAAATCATTATAAGACTATATTAATAATTTCGAAAGTTTACCAGGCATTAAAGAGTATTTGTTGCTTCCTGATATTGACCTAAAACAATTTTTACCTTCTCAATTTTACACTTGGTCAGGTCCCTAATGACGAATAATAAAACGAATATTTATTTGTTTATTTATAAAAATAGTTAATTTATTAAATTATTTTGTTTACTTTATAAAATCTACATGTTTTTTAAAATATTTAATTTATTTACTAAAACAATTTTGGTAAGTATTAAAATAAATATTCATAATATCTACTAAAATATAAATAATTTATTACAAAAATAAACATTTGGTTGTCTATTTATTTTGTCAAGCAAATTAATTTTACATATCTTTTACAATATTTAAGATTTGTGTTTTTATGAATGATATTAATCAAATTATCTTTTAATATAACAAACAAATCTTTTAAATTAAATTGAATATCTAATCAAAATATTATCAATCAAACTCAAAAAATCAAAGATCTAAAAAATGTCTGAAGATAAGTTGATATTAGGTTATTGGCCATTTAGGGGTGTTGCTTAAACAATTAGATACCTTCTTGAATACTTGGAAGTTCCATACGAACAAAAAAGTTATATGACTTATGAAGAGTGGTTTGGAAAAGACAAAAAAGAATTAGGTGCTGATTTTCCTAATTTGCCCTACATTAAATAAGGAGATTTTATTTTAACAGAATCTTACGCAATAATTATATATCTATGTAAGAAATATAATAGATTAGATTTGTTAGGTGCAGATAAAAATGACTTAATTAGAGAGACTAAAGTTCATTAAGTAGCATCAGCCATCAAAGACACTGGAAAAACTATTGGTGATTTGTGTTTTAATCCTAAGTTCCATAGCGTTAAAGATGAGGTTTACACTCAAAAACTTTCATAAATGTTAAAAGTAAAAATATTTATAATATTTATAAGTTAATTAACTGAATTTTAAAATAGAAAACCACTGATTTTTTGGGTGATAAACAATTTTTGTTAGGAGAATTAACTATCACTGATTTTATGTTTTATGAGTAGCTATAATACTTCAAAAATATCTTCCCTGAAAGTATAACTCCTTAGTTATAGTAATTCATTGAAAGAATAGAAAACATTCCTAAAATTAAAGAATTTTTAAATTCAGATAGAATTTTCAAAAAATAATTTCTTCCTCCTACCTTTGCAACTTGGTCAGGTATTGAGTGATTTAGTAAAAATAAATAAAAATTATAAGGTTATAATCATTAAATTTATGTTCGTAAGTTAATTAATATATTTACCACAAGTTTAGAAGCAATTTCTTAAATAAATCTTAATAATTATCATAATTTTTTGATATTTGATAAAAATCTTAAAATTTTTATTTTTAATAAGAATATCTTTTTTAAATATTTTTTTTCTTTGATTAAATAAATGATTTTAGGCTAATTATTTATCTGTAAAAAATTTACAGAAAAAATAAAACTATTTTCATTCAAGTTTAATTACAAAAGAGATATTAAAAATACTAAAATTTAATTTAAATTTTTTATTTATTAAAAATTACTAAAAAATAATTAAAATTTTCTATTTTTGAACAAAAATTCGAGACAAAATATTATTAGAATATTTAATTGATTTTGTGTACATTTTTATTGAAATTATAATTTCCTAAATATTACCTTTTTTCATAAGATTAATTTTTTAATATATTTTTATTCATTTTTTTACACAGCTCTTTTTTCAAATATTAATTTTGTTTTTTATAAAAGGATTTAAATTATTGATAAAAATTAACTATTTCTTTTTCAATATTTATCTTTATTTTGATATCAATTCAATTCATGTTTACTTTTTTAAGAAAAATAGCAGCTTTTTTTATTCTTTTTTCTAATATTTTTCATCTTTATATTTTTATAGAATGAAAATATTATCTTCTCTATCAACGATTTTATATTTTTTAGCAAATTTTTAAAAAACTTTTTCTAATAATTTTTTATTTATTAAAATCTTTCATAAATTTATTTTTCAATATTATATTTTAATTGAATTTGTTTTCTTAATTTTCAAAAGAATCTTAAATATTATTTTTAATTATTAGCTTTATATAAAATAGTAATCAAATAAACAATTGATAATGAAATTTTGAGTTTAAAAATTTATTATAAATTATTAAAAAGTATTCAATTGTAGAATTTGTATAATCATTTAAAATATTTGTAATTAATTTATTAAAGGATTTTAAGATCATAATAAAAAATGAATTAAATTTTTAAAATATTTATTTTTATTTTTGATTTAGCTATCCATACAAACAAACAAATATAAACGTTTTTGGTGATAAAGTGATTATTAAATTGGTTGGATGGCAAAAATTTCATTAAATTTATACAAGAATCGATATTCAAGCAAAAAATAAATAAATGATTAAGATTATTATAAAAATGAAAATATAAATTAAGGTATTTTGGTTTTTTATTAATAAGCAATTGAGCTCGTTAAGAAATTAGTAATTTAGTTGTTAGGAATCAATCAATCAATAAAGAATTAAGTAAAGAAAAATACAATTAATTTAATAAATTTTACACAAATACCTTTAATAATTAATTAATTTTATAATTATACTATATTGGATGATTGTAAGTTTGACTTAGATTTCATAAAAGATTATAATTAAATAATATTTTGTGTGAATTCAATTAATATATAACTATTAGCAGGTAGTTTAAATCAATAGAAGTAAGATAGATATATACTAAACTAAGTAAGGAATATCCAATAATTTATACTTAGTAGTTGAAGAAACTCTGGAAAGTATACTGTAATTATAATTGAGTTATGAAAGAAGCTGTAAAATTTCCAGAGATTAGTAGCAGAAAAAATTCATCAATAACTTCAACTCAATAATAATTTGCTGCTATTATTTAGTTACAGCAAAATCAAACTTAGCAATATTCTAACACTATTATAAATAGCAAATCTAGCAATATAGGGGAACAAAAAGAATAAATGAATACTTCAACTAATACCACAGTAGATCTCAAGTACGACTAATCATAAGTCTATTAATGGGAAGAAAATTAAAAAAAAAAGTCCTCTAATTTTCACAATATCAGCTATATCAAAAGTTATAATGACTCTGAGCCTGAAAGACCCAAGCAATTATTTGTGCAAAGAACTCATGTAGATGGAAAAGTTGTAGGAGAATAATTAATTTAACAGAAAGGTATAAAATATGTATTAAATTTAATTTAAATTCGTTTAAGTATTTGCGAATTCTATTAAAAAAACAGACAGTCATTTGATTGATGTTAAAAGATTAATTTTGTGTTGTAAAAATTAGGTGAAAATTATTAGGGCTAACAAGAAAATATGAATGAATAAAAGTATTAGAATAATAACAATAAACATTAATAAAATTAAGGAAACTCTTTCAAAAATTAGAATACTTTGTAATCTATTTCAGATAAATACAAGGTGATAAAAGAGGATGGAAGTGATTAGGAAAATCAAATCAACAGAATTACTCAAAGCAATATATAAATTAACTATAAAAACATACAAAATAATCCACTGTAGGCAATTAATAAAAACTAAGAAGAAAAATAAAAAATATCGCTAGTTCATAAAGGTAACAACAACCAATAGCAGTTAGTTGTAGAGAGTAGTTAAAATAAATAAAAAACAGTATCAAATGCAAATGGAAATTACATTATTTTAAATTAAGGAAATCAGAATTACAATATGCAATAAAATTATAATTAGAATAATCAAACTGATTTTTACAATCAAAATAATTAAGCATATGTGATTGATTAAGATTAATAAGAGGAAGATGAGGAGGGAGTAGAAGGAGAATAAGATGATGAGATATATGATGAAGATGAAAATGATGATGAGGAGAATGAGGATGGAGGTGATGATGATGACGATGAAGAAGGTGACGATGATGAAGATTATGATGACGAAAATGAGGATTAAGAATACCCTTTTTTAGTATTGAAAGACATTATAAATTTAAAAAGATAAATAAAGCCACAAAAAAAGATTATAATAGATTTATCTTTTACAAGATATGATGTAATCAGAGATGTGTGTGAAGAAGTTTTTTGTTGGCAAATATAAGCTAATGCTAATAATAGGACAGATTATAACATTTAATGGATTGATAGTTATATCCATGAAGATGATTTTAGGAGAATGCTACCATTTCAAAAAGTTAATCACTTTCCTGGCAGTTAATAACTTGGTAAAAAGAATCTGCTGGGTTAGAATCTTCTGAAGATGAGAAATATTTTCCCTTAAAATTATAATTTTTATCCAATCACTTGGGTTTTACCTTTATAATATGAAGATTTAAAAATGTATCACTACTAGAACATAAAAAGAAAACCTTATTATATTGTAAAACCAGAAGCTTCATGCTAAGGAAGAGGAATATATCTCACAAGCAGGATAGATTAGTTGTAGTCAACTGAACATTATGTAGTTTAGGAGTATATAAAAAATCCTTATTTGATTGATAACTTAAAATTCGACCTCAGACTCTATGTGCTAATTAAAAGCGTTTCTCCTCTGAAAATTTTCCTTTATTAAGATGGGTTAGCAAGGTTTGCCACTGTGCCTTATAAGCAGCCAAATAAACACAATATAACAAACTTAATGATGCACCTTACAAATTATGCTTTGAATAAGAAAAGTCCTGACTTCATATAAAATGAAGACAGTGAAGAAGACGATATAGGACACAAGAGGAGTTTTTCTTCTATTTTAAAAGTAATCATTGAAAATATTATTTTGTCAAATAATCTTTATATAATTCAAGATTGATATTGAATAACTTAAAAATAATTTTTGTTCAATTTTATTAGCATCTGCATGATTAAGGTCATGATGTCCAAACACTTTTAATGGAAATTCGATAAATTATAGTGAAAACAATAATCTCAGCCTAACCATAAATGAGTCACATTTATCGGACTTGCTAGCCAAAAAATGAGATGAATGAAATGTGTTTTGAAGTTTTAGGGTAAAATTTATATTTTTGGTTCATGTTCAATTTAAAAGTTTAAAAAAAAAAAAAGATTTGATATCATGCTAGATGAAGATTTAAAGCCTTATCTTATTGAAGTAAATCATACTCCTTCTTTTTGGACTGATTCTCCACTAGACTTGTAAGTGAAGAAAAACCTAATAATTGATACTCTAAACATAGTAAATGTAACAAATCAGACTAAGAGAAAGTATAAAATTATCAAAAATTTATCATGATCTTATTTTATTTTTAATTGGAAAATAAAAGGTATTTTGAAATGAGGGTTTAATAGCAAATAGCTTCACGATCACTGTTTAGAAAGAAATATGGACCTGCTTTGAACACAGGACAGGAAGAATTTGATGAAGAATTAATTTAATAAGAATTTTATGAGTGGGAGGAAGACAATATGGGAGCATATATGAGAATATATCCCTCAAGTGATGATCCATTAAATTACACTCAATTTTTATAAGCTTCTGGAAGTACTCTTTCTGATTAACTTTAAAGAAAGAAGAGATTTGGAAATAACACTGAAGTAGTAAATGGTAATGGGAATGTATTTTAAAATTAATAACAGAATTAACAAGCTTAATAGTAAATAAATATGATTTAATCTCAAAATAATAATGCAGTTTATCCTTATAACTATCAAAATACAATTGGCTCTTAAAGAAATCAGGGTGAATATCAGTAAGTTTATTCTCATGAGTAAATGCTAAATGAATAATCTCCTTAAAGACCTCTTAAATTGAAACCTGTTTAGGCTAACTCTCACCAAAAGACAAACCCCGGATAAGGGAATATTAATAATATAATGTAAGGGAATATTAATATAATGTAAGGTAATATTTCTACTGAATCGAGTAATTTTACACCTATCCATGTGTAGCAGCCTCATTAATAAGCTGGATTAGCTTTTTAGCAGCTTTAATAGTAATACCAAAATATGAATCAAAATGTATATTTACCAACAGGAAATTACCCTAATAACCAGTATAGAAATTTAAATGTACTACCATAGTGCACAAATGTAACTCCAGGTAAGCTAAGAGTTTCCCTAAAAGGGAATACAGTGAATGCTTCAGGAGTTTAAGCAAATAATATTTCAAACTACCAAATAACAGGAAGCGGATATTCAAACTTATCTGGTAAGAAATAGTTTAACAACAGAGCTGAAGCTTCACCTTTTCAGGCAAATAACTAAACTCAGTAAAATTAATAATAATTCACTTATCTTGATGAACTGGAAGGCATAACAAACTTTACTTATGCAGAACCAACAAAACCATTGATAATAAATATGGAAAGCCCCACTCAAATAGTAAAAGGAAAGAAATCTGAAACAGGACCTACTATTTTCTAACAGAAATCATTAATCATAAACTAATAACCTAAGAATATAAATGGCTTAAAGTTACTTCCAGTAGATTAGACTAAAAACGCAAATCAAAATTACAATAATAACTCTATGAATTAAGGCACCATAAAAAAGGAATCCTCAGATCCAAGGAAAAACAGGATTGCAAGTAGTTAAAGTTTTCATCAAAGCAGTGCTAATCACACATTAAGTAGCACAAATCAAAGCAATTCACATAACGCAAACAATTCAATGAGCACAGTTTAAAATGAAAAAGTTAATGAGTTTGATAAAAATAAAAAATCCCTAATTAATACATCTATTTTAGATATCTCTCAAATGAGCTAAATGACAACATCAGGTAAAACACCTTAAATAAATTCAACCCTCAAAAATTAAAACAGCAACACATCCTTCAAAAAAAGAGAGCAACAAGCTTAAACAAATTCTAGTAAAGATGAAGAACTAGACGATTATCAATATAAAAAATCTTTAAAAAAGTAAAACCTCTTTAAATAAATAAATAATTGTTTGTCTTATTTTAAAATTTTTTATTTTTTTTTCTTAAATGATTTTAAATGGTGTAATATTTATTTTTTAGGCAGACAGCCAAAGCATTTTATTTTATTCTTTTTTACGAATTTCTTAAATTTTAATTTACATTTTATATTATTTTATAGTTTATAGTAGCAGTAGTAAAGCTCAAGAGCAGGTTAGCTTAAATCTAACAATGATAATAAAAATCTTAACAATAGCTTTAATGTAATTAGTAATAGTTAGTAGATCAATGGAGGAACTCACCACAGAGCAATCAGTTTAGTATCTGAGAAGAATAATTAGCAGATCTAAAAGTAATTGCAAGAAGATATGTATCCTCATAATATAAATTAAAACCTAAAACGATTAAATTCCTCTCTTCAAAACTAAAATGGGGATTAAAAATAGAACGGTACTTAATAATACGTTGGAAAGGTAGAGGAGAATATTTATTTTCCGTTTGGTTCTCCTTAAACAACAAATAACAATAAAATCAGAAATAAATCTGGCGTAAACCCAGTTATGGTAGCTGCATATTCAAATACTCACAATACAAGCAATTAACATAACAATAGTTTTAAATAAAATAGCAACACTCACTAGCATAATACTGGTCCTACACCAGTAATTCTCCCAAATGTAGTAATTAATAATTAAAGTAATATAAATTAGTCTAAAAAGATAGAAGGAATTAACAACGTGATAGTCCCAAAATAAATAGAAGAAAATGATATAAAATTACCGAAATAGAAACCTAAGCATGAGTGAGATGAAATAATTTAGAGTTTTAAATAATAAATAAGCTTTATTTCTACTAACATTAACTGATAATTGAATTATAAAATAAAAATATTAACCATAATTTTTAAAAAACAAACTTAACTTACATTTACTTCTGATAATTTATAAGCAAGACTTATTTAATAAAATAGCTTTTATAAAAAATAATTTATTTCTTTTAATAAAGAAATATTTGTTATTTTACTGCAAATTTGTGTATTAATTTTCTGTATATTTTAGTTTTTCATCTCTCTTACTAATCGCACAGTATAAATTATATTAATGTCCATAACTATTTTAAATTCAAATCTGTTAATTTTAAGACTATAAAAATTAAAATCCTCTAGTCAGTTCTGTTTGTCTTTCTGTCTCTATAATTAGGTTTAAATAATTTTTAGTACTAATTATAAACTCAAAAAGCTTAATTAATTCTTCTATTTATGTCTAAGATCAAATTTATTAGGTAAAGAATCATTTTCTGATAAATTTAATAATTTTGTTTTTGATTACTCTTATTTGTCGTTATTATTATTAGTCTAAATTTATTTGGTTTTTTTTCATCGTTTTTCATCAGTTTCAATTAAATAAACAATTTTGTATTATGATTTTTCGCTTGAGTTATTTTTAAAAGAAGACTTGCTAGGTTAATTAAATTAAACAATAAATAATTGTTTATTTTTAGAGAATCTACCTATAATTAATCAAATAAAAAATATTTTGATGTATTAATATAAAGAAATAATCATAATAACATTTTAATAATAGATATTTTTTCATCTTTTAGGTTTATTTTTAGAATGATTATTTTGTTTTCTTGTTTGTGTTTATTTTTTTGTTCAGATCAAATTACTATTTGGTAAATATTAAAGGATAATAATATTCTTTATTGTCTTGCAAATAAATAGATTCCAAAATGAATTATAGTGCGTAACTCAAATTAAAATTTTAAATTATTGTTAGAATTTACTTTTCCTTTTATTAATCGATGGGTTCAATCGATGTATGACGTTTTGCAAATTCATCTATTCGTCACTCTATATTTTTAATATTTACTCTATTTTAAAATACAAATTTTTTATAAATTGCATCTCAATTACAAATTTTTGTTTTTAGATATTTTATTGTTCTTGTATTGAGTTTTTTAATTTTTCTAAAAATAGCTTTTTAAAATTTTAAGAATTGATATGAAAAATTAAAAACATATTAGAGAACTTATTTTTTTCGCATATTTCACATGATCGAAGATCTCTGAAAATTAGAATCTTTGATAAGTACTAGTCAAATATTAAAAAATTAAAAAGCTTTATTAATTTATATGAAAATTAATTATTTTCAAAATGTTAAATATATTATTATCTAAACTATTATTAACAAATAAGTAAATAAATAAATTTTCTTAACTCTTTTACTCACAAAATCAAAATGTATTTTGTTTATTTTTTTGTTAGTTCTATTTCATTTTCTTAGTGAATTAATAGTTTATATATGCTTGAAATTTCTTTTACTGTATAGAAAGTAGTAAGTATCTTCTTATATATATATTAAAACAGTATTACAATCTATTATAATAGATGCACTCAAATAAAATGAGAAAATTAAAAATAGAAACTATGTTAGTTAAATTTTGTAATAACCATCCAGTATTCTACGAAAAAATGAAAGAAAAATACAATCTCTTAAGTGTGTAATATATTTCAAATCCTATATTAAATCGACGTAATTTCAAAAGGCTGATTCTTTTTATATAAATGTTTCTAATGAAATCCCAAAATATTCATCAAGTTTTATCAAATACCCCTTTTACAACCATTCAAAGAAATTAATAAAAACAAAGATTGAAGGCATTTAAAAAAGGCCTCCCACTGAAAAAGAAATATAATAAGTAATTAAATAAATAAATAGTAATAGTTTTCAAAAAATCAAAAAAAATTAAGTACTTTCTTCGCAATAAGAATTATTAAAACACCGAATAATGAGTCAAATTAATCCATCTAACAATATAAAACCATTACTCTAGCCAACTATAATTTAATCAATAGTCCGCCTTGCTATTGACTAAAAAGGTAACAGAATAATCACATTAGCTCTTTATAATTAAATTTACTTAAAAACTCCATTATATGTCCTATCTTTATCATATTACAGCTTGCTTTCTTTTTCATATTTATTTCTTATATTTTATTGTCTATTCGCAGATATTAACTTAAAATTTCTTTTCAAAATATATCATAGCAATCAATCTAGCCAGTGGATTCCCTGACTGGGATACTCCTTAATTTGTGACTAAGAGTATCGCTAATGCTTCTACTAGCGGTGAAAATCAATACTGTTTACCTGGCGGACATCCAATTCTTCGTTAACAGATAGCAGCAACATATTCAAAAAGTCTTGGTATTGAAATTAATCCTGAAAAGAATGTAAAATTTAATTGATTTCATAGAAAATAATTAAAATTATTTAATAATTAATAAAATAAAATTTCTTATTTAAAAAGGTTTTTGTTGGTTAAGGAGCAAGTGGAGTTATTTTTGATATTTATACAGCACTTTTAAACCCTGGTGATGAAGTGATAATTTTTGATCCTCATTATGAATTCCTCTCAAAAGAAGCTAAGCTGGTTGGTGCTGTAGTAAGACACTGTTCACTCGAATAACCTAGAGATCTTGAAAATGGTGTCTGGACTATCAACTTTGATTAGTTTAAGAGTTTGTTTAATGAAAGAACAAAAATTGTATTGATCAATACCCCTCATAACCCCGTAATAAGAGACTCAATTAATAATTATTTATATTAAATATTAATTTTTTTTCTATTTCAAATTAAAACAGACTGGAAAAATCTTTACCAAAGAAGAGCTAAATCAAATTTCACAAATAATCTAAATGTATCCCTAAGTTGTTGTTATCGCAGATGAGGTCTATGAGCATTTGACTTTTGACAATAAAAGTCTTAATAGAGTTTGCTAAACTCCAGGGCTTACTGACAGAACACTATCTGTCTATTCTATGGGAAAGGTATTTGTTATTTAATTTTCTTGAAAACATATTTTTTAAAGTTTATTTTTCTATTTTAAATAATGAACAAATAATTCATTTAATAATATTCTATCTTAATTATTTAGATTAATAAAAATTCATTTTAAAAATTAAAAAATTCAATTAAAATAAATATTTTTTTTATCAAAATTTTTTAATTTTAATTCAATAAAAAAAATAATTTCTTTCTTTTAAATTTGGAAAATACAAAAATATTTAATTAAATCCTTCTAATTACTTTTTATTCATCTAATGATTAGACTTTTAGTTGTACTGGTTGGAGAGTTGGATTTGCAATAGGACCAGAAGAATTGATTAAATACGCCATAGCTGCTCACTCATATACTTGTTATTCTATTAATAGGCCTGCACAGGTATTATTATAAGATTTTAGAATTAATTTATTTATAACTATTTAATTTATTAATTTAGGTTGGAATCGCAAACTGTTTAAGAATAGCTGAAAATAATTATGAAGGTTTCTAAAATTATTATAGTTACTTCAGAAATATATTTGAAAATAACAGAAATAAATTGATTGAGAATTTCAATTTGTTAGAAAGCCTTGACCTCAAATTAAACAAACCTGAAGGTGGTTACTTTTTGATTGGGTCTTTCGAAAAGTTTGCTACTAAAATTCCTCTAAGATATTTTTATAAAGATTATATGAATGTAATAAATGGAGACTAAGAGATAGGTATTCAATATGAGAAACTTGATAATCCTGAAGTCAGTCTTGATGTAGCATTCAGCACATATATGGCTGTGGAGAAAAAAGTGGCTGTGATTCCTCTTTCATCATTCTATGGATAGGCTACAAACGACTTTAAAAGCTATCAAGGAAGATACTTATTCAGAATAGCTTTATGTAGAAAGGAGCAATCCTACCAAGATGCTATCAACAGATTGAAAGAATCATCTTGAATTGTCTTAAAGAGATTAATTAATCTTTTAAAAAAAAAATATTCTTACTAATAAATTCTCTTTCACCAAACTATATAAATCATCATAAATAATTATTAGAAAAATATATTTATTCTTACTATCATTCATTACAAATAATATGCTATATAATATATCACATTTAATTCTTTGTTTATATATTATTGTTGAATTTTCACATGAAATTCTTTGATTACTATTCTAATACTTTTATATATTTTTAAATTTCTATGCATTTACTAGTTTTTTTCTTTTATTTCGCAATATCTAGTGAATTATTCATCAAAAATAGCTTGAAAATACGCAGTTTTCTATTTATCATCTAAAAAATTTTTATAAATTAATTAATTAAGTTTGATATCATTAAGATTTTATAATAATAAATGATTGGTAATTTAGTAAAAAATTATAAAAATCTTAAAGCATTTAATCTATTAAAATAATTCATTCCAAAAGGATTTTCAACCTAAAAAAAGATGTCTTTAGATAGTTAAATAGATATACAACCATCAAAGTTTATGCAAAAGCTTATAAACCCCACAATTTTTGAATTGATAGTTCCTTTGTCACAAAAATATCAATGTATTACTTAACAAATAATTCAAAAATAATTGATAATTTTAATCATATTAAAATAAAGCAATTAACCTGGCTTCTGGTTTTCCTGACTGGGAAACCCCTGAGTTTTTATGCAACGCAGTCACAGAAGCTTTTAAACTGCCTGAACATCAATATGCCCCTGTTGGTGGTCATCCTGCTCTTATTTAAAAGCTTTGTGAAAGATATTCAAAATCATTAAATAGAAATATTCTTCCTCAAAATGTAAAACAAATTCTATGAAATTAAAGATAAAAAAGTTAATTATAAAAAGATATCTGTTGGTTTAGGTGGTAGCGGAGTTATTTATGATATCTATACTGCATTTTTGAATGAAGGAGATGAATTAATTGTTTTTGAGCCCTTTTTTGAGTACCATTCTAAAGAAGCTAAATTATTAGGTGTAAATGTTAAAGCTTGCAGTTTAATTGAACCTGAAGATTTTGAAAATGGAGAATGGCAAATTGATTTCAAGCAATTCGAGAGCTTGATAAATGACAAAACTAGAATGATAGTCTTAAATTCTCCTCACAACCCTGTAAAATTAACTGATATTTATTTTTAAATCAAAATAATATTCTAAATAGAATTTTATAATAATGTTAAAAAAAACATAAAAAAAATTGAAATAACGTATTTTTTTAAATAAAATAATAGACAGGCAAAGTTTTTACAAGAGAGGAGTACCAAAAAATAGCTGATATAGTCAAAAAATATCCTAAGGTCCTTGTTCTAGCTGACGATGTTTATGAAACTTTAATTTATGACAATAAAGAATTCCCAAGATTTGTAGATATTCCTGGGATGTTTGAAAGAACTTTATAAGTTTTCTCATTAGGAAAAGTATATTTTTCAACACTTATAAAAATTAATTAAAAAATATTCTAAAGTTATTTAGTTGCACTGGATGGAGAATTGGTTTTTGCATCGGACCTGAGTAATTCATAAAAATAGTTCGTGCTACTCATGCTATCATTTGCTATAGTGTTCACAGACCAGTTTAAGTAAATTTACTAGTCTTAAGGTAAGTGTTTTATAAAGCAATAAAAAATAGATTGGATTTGCAAAAGCATTAGATGAAGCTAAGTCTAAGTATATGGGAACAGATGATAATTATGAAGTAAATATTAGAAAAAGATTTGAAAAAAATAGAAATGTAATTTTAGAAGGATTCAAAAATTTAAATGCTAATTTGAAGTTAAATAAACCTTAAGGTGGATATTTTATAGTAGGTTCATTAAAAGATCATGTAGGCAAAATTCCTCGTAAATATTTTTTTAAAGACTTTGAAAATGTACCTGACGGTGATGCTTTACTTGGTGATACTCCTTTTGAAGAATTTGAATAAGCAGAAGTAACACCTGACGTTGCTTTCTTCAAGTATATGATTATAGAAAAAGGAGTTACAGTTATACCAATGTCTTCATTTTACATTTAAGATGACGAAAAAAATCTAAAAAATATTAAAGGGAGATATTTCTTTAGAATAGCACTTCCTCGTAAAGAAGAAACAATAAATTCTGCTTTTAAAAAGCTTAATCAAACATTAAAACAGAACTGACTCTAAAAATGATATTAAAAAAATTGTTATCTTTAATAATATTTATAAAAATTTATAAAAAAATGTTTATTCAATAATAAATTAATTTAATATTACAGAAATATTCTACAACAAATAAATTCTAAAATTTATTTAAAAAATTTTTATAAATCTTCTTCAGATTTTCTAAGTTTATAAAATTTAAAATAAAAACGATAAATTCGTTCTATTTTTTTAAAATTAATCATTCAATATTTGAAAAAAAATTTTTCGGATGTTAATATAAGAGAAACTATAATATTTTAAAAACATACTACACTAATTTTCATTTTTTTATCACTTTTAAATTTTGATTGAATTAAAAATTTTTTACCAAAAAAATAGCATTTTGGTGAAAAAATATTATGATGGATGAGATATTATGAGGATTTAGACAATTTAAATTTTATTTAAATCAAATAAAGATCAAGCATCAAGGAGTGTACTTACTTTTTAGGAAAAAGAGATGAAGATGGGAATATTTCAAACACAATTATAATATTAAAAATAGAATAGAGTACAGCTGGCTGGATTTTTGATTTAAATAGATTGAAAAAACCATTTCGTTATGATAAATCTATCAATTATAATTAATTATTAAATATTATAGTTATTTGTGGTTTTTAAAACGATGATTGCTATTTAAATGATAATCAATCCTTAATATAGAAAAGTAAAAATAAAAGGCCACAAATTTAAAAACAAAGATTATTAAAATTTATTGATAATTGGAAAACTGAATCAATTGGCTTATCTTAGCTCATAGATTTAATTGATTGAGCCAAAAAAAATAGTAACATTATAAAACTATTTTTTTAAAATATTTGTTTATTTTAAAATTGGTGAAACTTTAAATTATTTAATAAATTATAAAGATTTATATAAATATAAATTTATTCATCATCAACATAGCTATGAATAGTTTAGATTAAATAGAAGTAAACAAAATAAGATAAAATTAAAAAGTAATTTTCTGAAAATGGAAAATAAATTAAAGCTTCTTCTTTAAATAGTAATTATGAAATTCATAACAATAATTATGAAGAAATACCATTTTAATTGTTAAGAATTAATTAGAGAAACACAATTTTAATATTGTAAATTTTTTGCCGTTTACCCTTTAGTTAACCTGTTTTTCTTTAGATCTTTAATATTAAAAAAAATGCAGCTATTAAGAAGGTAAAATGAGTAATGAATTGGAAATTTAGTGAAAAAATTTTGATTTATACATCAAGAAATTGTTTGCTTTAGTTAAATACTTTATATCTTACATAATAATTTTATTTCAATTATTTTTGATGACGCACTAAAAATAAAGACTGTAAGAAGAAAAAGTTTTAATTAGATTTTCATATTTTTAGAGTTAATTATTGTTTTTGAGTGTAAATTGGAATTTTATTACTTATTTATAAGAGGAGTGTTTAAATTTCACAAAAAAAATAAGTAAGTAAAAAATTTAATTTATATTAGCCATAAAACTGATATTTCACTTTTTCTTTCTATAATTAAACCCTCCCAAATTATTTAATTCTTCATTAATGCGAAAATAGTTCTTTTTTAGGTGTTTTATTTCCCTCATCAATCAAATAAATTTGTTCTTTTGTTCTGTTTTGTAGTGTTTAAAAAATTATATCCAAAAATAATATCTTTGAAAAACACAATTTTTAATTTAATATCTAAAGAAAATTAGACATTCGTTTAACTTATTTACTCATAATTTTATTTTTAAAAACTAAAACAAAAAAATTAATTAAAATATTCATTCTCAAAGGATTCTCTACCTAAAAAAGATGTCTTTAGAAAGTTAAATAAATATATAACCATCTAAGTTTATGTAAAAGCTCATGGACCCTACAATTTTTTAAATGGTACTTCCTCTGACTCAAAAATATAAAGGTATTAATTTCCAAAAAACTCCAATTTCATTTGATAACTTTAATCTCTTTAAAATAAAGCAATTAACTTGGCTTCTGGTTTTCCTGATTGGGAAACACCTGAATTTTTATGTAATGCAGTTACTGAAGCTTTTAGACTACCTGAACATCAATATGCCCCTGTTGGTGGTCATCCTACTCTTATTTAAAAGCTTTGTGAAAGATATTCAAAGTCTTTAAATAGAGATATTATTCCTCAAAATGTAAAATAAATGATATTAAATTAATGATAAAAAATTAAATTATTAAAAGGTATCTATTGGTTTAGGTGCTAGTGGGGTTATTTTTGATATTTATTCTGCCTTTTTAAATGAAGGAGATGAATTAATTGTTTTTGAGCCATTTTTTGAGTAATATTCTAAAGCAGCTAAACTGTTAGGTGTAAATGTCAAAGCTTGCAGTTTGATTGAACCCGAAGATTTTGAAAACGGAGAATGGCAAATTGATTTTGATCAATTCGAAAATTTGATTGATTAGAAGACTAGAATAGTAATCTTAAATTCTCCCCATAACCCTGTAAGAATTTATCATATGAATAATATAAAAATTACTATAACATGATTAATAGAAATTACAACATTTGAGATCTTGTTTATTTTTATCTAAAATAACAGACAGGCAAAGTATTCACTAGAGAGGAGTATCAAAAGATAGCTAACATAGTTAAAAAATATCCTAAAGTGCTTGTTATTGCTGATGATATTTATGAAATTTTAGTTTATGATAAAAAAGAATTCCCTAGATTTGTAGATATTCCTGGCATGTTTGAAAGGACCTTATAAGTTTTCTCATTAGGAAAAGTATATTTTCAACATTTATAATAATTAATTATAAAAATATTCTAAAGTTATTTAGTTGCACTGGATGGAGAATTGGTTTTTGTATTGGACATGAGGAATTAATAAAAATAGTTCGTGCTACTCATTCTATAATTACTTATAATGTCCACAGACCTGTTTAAGTAAATTTTTATTTAAAAAATAAATAATTTATAAAACAATAAAATATAGATTGGATTTGCAAAAGCGTTAGATGAAGCTAAGTCTAAGTATATGGGAACTGATGATAATTATGAAGAAAATATGGTCAACTATATTTATTTCGACACCTATACTCTAAGTATTTAAATCGACACCTATTTTCTATCTACTTTAATCGACACCTCTTTCTATATTTTTAAATCGACACCTATACCTATAATTTTAATTCGACACCTTTAATTTTTAGCAATTATCTATAATTAGAATATTAAATTTATCAGCTAGCTTTAAACCAAATTTTTAATAGATTATTTTATAAATAAATCTGTTTATTTTGTTATGTAAAATTATTAACTTTTCTATTTTAATTTTTCATTAATTTATTCAAGATAGTTAAATAAGCAAGATATTTATTGTATAGTTGATTTATCAAAATAATGAGTTAAAATAAATTGCTTTACCTATTTTAAAAAATATTTGCCTGAAGTTTAATAATTACTAAAAATCATAAATTATTTTTATAAATAAAATTAAAAGAATTTGGTGAATGGCGTTTACTTGTTTCTACTTATTTAATTAAAAATAAAATTCCTAAACAATTTTTGGTAAAATTCTAAATTATAGAAAGTTTTATATTTATTCCTACTTACTAGTTAATAGAGCTTCTATTAATTATTATAAATGATTGATTTTTTAAGCAAATCTTAATCGAGCTGCAGCTCTAAACAAAAAAAGAAAGGATTTTTAAGCAACGATTATACGTTATACTCTGCAACAAATAGAATATAAAGCCCAATGTGCTTGAATACTCCTAAATCCACATTTTTAGGATAAGATACTTTAGATAAGTAGAAGTTAAGATCATCATCAAGATAAAATGAATAAACTTTAATTAAAAATATCTTTGATATTCCAAATAAGTGCTAATCCTCAAAATCATTTATAAATCCATCTTAGCATAAAGAATAGCAGCTTGATAAAACTATATTCTTGGCAGCTGAATAAGAAAATGATTAAAAAATAAAAATCTTTAAGCAACCATCTTCGAAGAGTCTTTCGATTTAAAAATATAAAGAATTAATTTCAAATGCATCTCATTCCACTATGCATCTACCTGCATTAAGGATAGGTTAGCAAAAAATATCTGAATTTTCTCATTAAAGTCTTGATAAAACAATTAAAGATGGATTCACTTCATTTAGTTAGATCAAAATACAAAATTAAGATTACTTAATTAATCTTCATCAAAAGAGGTAAAGCATAAACAATATTCTAGATATTTAGGATTTAGAAAACGAAAGATCGATTTAAAAGTAAAGATCGCTCCAAAAAAATAGAAGAGTAGATTACAAATAGTATGTATTCATTTTTGGAATAATTTTACTTGAAATTAAAATCTTTTAATAACTTATAGTGACAATATTGAATACGTTTAGCTTGAATTAGAGCATAATAAAGCAATGTAAAGTACTTTTATATCCAACAATGAGCAATCGCTGATAAAGAAAAACAAAGAGACTTTCTTAAATTTAATATAAAGAGAATAAAAAATATCAAAAATGCCCACAATCAGAAAGTATCCAATGCAGAGAAAGAAACAAATACAAAATATATAAAGTAAATAAATCTATTAAATTTTCTCCTTCATAAAAAATTACATTAACTTTGATAGATTAATAAGATTATAATAATGATGCACAGCACCAACAAGAATAAAAGAAATATCATCACGAAGGAATGAAGGATCAAGAATAAATTTATAAAATTTACATTTACACTATACCATAAAATGATTGGAAACCTAGTGTTAGAGAAGGAGCTACAATTGTTGCAGATAAAAATAAGGCATATCTTTTCGGAGGATTAGGTTAGGACATCTTTAACTAAGTGGAGGTTTTAGATCTAGGTAAAATATCTTTTTTGGTATGTAATAAAAAAAACAGATATTTCCATAACTTATAACAGAATAAAATTTAAAATGGCACACATTAGACCACAATTCTACTAAAAATAATACTCCAGTTGTAAGATTTGGACATTCCATGCATTATTATAAAGGTTCTCTAATTGTTTTTGGAGGAGAAACCCATTTTAATACAAATTTTAAGTAGAAGTAGTGTCTTTGTGATATATTTGCTCTTAGCATCGGTAAGTTTTATAATCAATCATTTAATGCCTAGTTTCAAAACTAAAATTTATATATTTAAAACAACTTGAAAACAAAAAGATTTATTAAATATTATAAGATTAAAAGAAATGGGCTTAGATAAATGTTACAGGAGATATTCCATAAGGTAGAAGAGGTCATGCCTCTTGTATAGTTGGTAGATGGTTGATTATACACGGTGGAAGTAATTTTAGAGATTTTACTCTTTCTGATGTATGGGCATTTGATTTAGGTATTTTAAATCTTTAATGGTTTTTAAAAATTATTTTGATTTGAAGATTATATTTAAGTTAATAAATATTAATTATTTTTATAATTAATATCTTTTAAAAAATTTAATCATTCATTTCGAGCAAATAAATACCATAAAATTTTATTCTATCAGCATTAATTATAGCAGAAAAAAAAAAATACTTTAATATATTTTAGGAAGAGGAGCAAAAATTTATGAGAAACAATAATTAATAAACTTAGAATTACAATATTTATTTTATTTTTGATCATTTTAATAATTTAAAATATTTTTTGTTTTTATTTAAGGCACATCTAGCTGGTAGGAAATCTCAACTATATGTTAAGATATAAGCAAAAATAAATATATAGCAACTGGACACTCTTGTTGCTCTGTGTTTTATACAACTAGATTAAATAAGATTAGCTTATTTAAATACATAGATCCTAAAATTCCTAAATGGATGGCTTAAGTAATTAGCTAACTATAGCATATATTCATTTATCATTTTTTTATTATCTACAAACAAAGATCCCGCACGAAGGAATATACTATTTTGGCGGAAGAGACGAAGATGGGAATATTTTGAACACAATTAGAATATTGAAAGTAGACTAGAATCCTATTGGGTGGATTTTTCCAGAAATAGATGGTAAGCCTCCATCTCCTAGATATGGTCACTCTATGAATTATAATTAGTTATTAAATATTATAGTTATTTATGGTGGTTAAAATGATGATTGCTATTTAAATGATATGCATATTCTTAATGTAGAGTTTTTAATGTGGTATAAAGTAGAAATAAAAGGCCAAAAATCTATAAGCAGAGCTAATCACTGTGCAGTAAGTTATGACTCAAAATTATTGATATTTGGAGGACTCAATGAAGAAGGCTACGTCAGCTCATAGATTTAAATGATAGAGCTAGGTAAAATATGCAATTATTTAAATATATTTCATTTATTAATATACATTTATTTATTATTTAATATAGATGAAACTTTAAGCCAGTAAATGTACGATAAAGACTTATAAAAATAAAAATTTATTCATGAACAGAGCTTTAAATAATAAAGACTAAACAATGAGTAAAGAAAATAAGATAAGGTAAAGTAGGAATTTTATGAAAAAAGAAAATCAATTGATGCTTCTGCTTTATATCGCTATTATGAAATTCATAACTATAATTATGATGAAATTCCATTTTCGACCAAACTTATCTAAGAGGAAAAAGATAATTTATCTGTTAAGAGTTAAGTAGAGAAATTAAACTTTAATAACTTTGTCAGTTTTATGCCTCTTCCAAATAAATCGAACGGGAACAAACTATCTCGTTTATTAAGCTATAAAAACATCAACTAAGCAAATAAATTGCAAAACAAAAACTCAAATAACTAATCTAGCTCATCATTAGAAAGTAGCCATTCAAAGTCACCATCTCGATAATTACTATAAAAAACTGTCAATACAATAATTTCTAATATGAAGCACTCATGAAACTACAAAATATTCTTAAGATGTATATGTATGTAATCATAAAATAGAAATTTATGTGAGTTAAAGTTTATGTATACTTAAATCGCACACATTTTTACGAGCCCAGCCATTTAATTCTTTAAGAAAAAATAAAAACATCAAATTGATTAAAAAATATTCTGAAATTATTCTATTAATCAAAAAAATAAAAAAGGGAGCTTGGCTTCTTTTTGATTGATTAAAATTTAAAATTAGGAAATTAAATTAATAGGAAGGTATTTATTTATTTACTTTCAAATTTTGGGAAAAATTATTATTTACATTTTTAGATATTTTTGTATTAGTCTTTAAATAATTATTTATTTTCATTCCCCCTATCTAAAGATTTAAATATATTTAAAATGTTAAAAATATGAAATAATGTTTAAAATACATTTATTCTTTTGATTTATGCGAAATTTAAGTATTTATTTATTACCTTTTATTCTTACATATTGAGTTTTGACTATGCTATAATAAATTTCAATAATAAATTGAATAAGTAAAGCATCTATTTTACCTATTGCTTACTTTTTTAATTAACTAAAGAACTTATTATCTCACAACGAATTAATACCTTTGGAATATTATTATTAGTTAATTCATTTAATAAAGAATTAAAATCCCTTAATTAGCCTTCGAAGTTTCTAATCTACCTATTCTTTTAATGTTACCTATAATTAATAATATTCTTTATTTTTAAACTATCAATATGGTATTTTAAGAATAAATTTTTTGCATCTTTATTATTAACTATAAAAGAAATTATACTTTGCAAACAAGTAATTTTTTTCAAAACAGGTTAAATTAATTTAATAATTAAAAATTTTAATCTTCATACAATATTATTTGACAATTTAATTGCATGCTATTAATATTTTAATATAATATTATTAAAATAAGATATTTAATATATGTAAATTGATAAATCCTACATAATCTTAAATGATTGATTGATTGATTTACAAATATTTAGGTTTAGTGTTTTATAATTAATTATTTATTTAACATTTATGTATCTTAATAAGATTTTTAAATGCATTTTTGTTATTTAAGGTTTTTGATAACAATTTTATTAGAAATTAAGGAGATATAGATTTTTCCAAAAAAGATATTTAATATTACATTGAGAGATTAGAATAAACAAAAATGAGTAATTAAATAGCAACAAAAAAAAAACAAGAGTCTAACTTTATAAGCAATTTTATAATGGGAGGACTATCTGCAGGCATTTCAAAAACAGTAGCAGCTCCACTAGAGAGAATTAAGATTATTTTTTAGACTTAAGATGTTCATCATATGGTTTAAAGTGGAAAAATGGAAAAGTATTTAGGCATAACAAATACTCTTAAACAGGTATATAAATAAGAAGGCTTATTATCATTATGGCGTGGAAATTTAATTAATGTTATAAGATACATTCCAACCTAAGCGTTGAATTTAGCTTTTGTTGACTTGAATAAAAGCTTGTTCAAATAATACGACAAAAATACACAAAAAGTAAAGTTTATGTTATCTCATATATTTGCAGGAGGCATGGCTGGAGCTTAATCTCAAGTATTTGTCTATCCCTTTGAATTTGCTAGAACAAGACTTGCTGCTGATTTAGGATCTAAGTAAGAAAGAGAATATAACTCTTTGAGCTAATTTTTCAAGAAAATCTACTAAACTAGTGGAATTTAAGGATTTTACAAAGGTTTTTGGATTTCAATAGTCTTTGCCTTCGTTTATAGAGGAGTCTATTTTGGACTTTATAATAGTGGTAAAGAAATGTTGTTTAACAAGTAATCAGTTTTTGTAAAATTCTTGGCAGCTCAAGCTATTACAGCACTAGCAGGAACTATAGTATATCCTATAGATACTGTAAGAAGAAGACTCATGATGCAGTCAGGTAGATCTGATATACTATATAACTCTTCCTTGGATTGCTTATAAAAAATATATTAGTAGGAAGGATACAAAGCACTCTACAAAGGAGGACTTTCTAATGTTTATAGAGGTCTTGGAGGAGCATTAGTTTTAGTCTTATACGATGAATTGCATGCCTTTTATGAAAATAAATTTTGAAGTAAAATCATTACAGAATATATAAGTTAAATTCAATTTCAACAAATCTAAAATAAATAAATAAATTAATTAATTAACTGAATTAACGAAAATTACTTTTAAAAAAATTTATTTAATAGAAGATTTATTATTTTAAATTATCATTATTGATGACAAATATTTTCAATTATTACTTAACTTATTTATGAAAAAATGATAATAAAGAAATAATTAATACCTAATTAGCAAAGTAATATTATGTAATAAATATATAAATAAATATAAACATATTTATTTTCATTTTTTTTTAAGTATCTTGAAAAATTTATTTGCTTGATAAATATTTTTGTTTATCTAACTAAGATGAGTTTAATCAATTTTATTATTTTGTTTGAAATACACATTTGTGGTAAAAAAAGGAGAGTTCTATATTAATTACTATGTAAATTATTATTTTTAAAGTTTATCAAAGTCGGATAACATTATTTGATTGAAACAAAAATCAGTAATCGTAAATATTTGTAATTTAATTTGAATAAATATTATACTTTGTATGAAAAGCATTAAAAATACTTTGATAAAAAACTACTTTTTTTCATATCCAAAATTTTTTAATTTCATCTTTTTAAATCTAAACGATATGCATATTTATATATTCCAGAAAAATTGAATTAGTCTTATTTAAATTTGTTTATTGCCATAAATAATATAGATAATATTTTTTTGTGTCAGTTTTCTATTAAATGTTTACTAAATTAGCTAATTTTTGCTTTCAATAAATGTATAAAATAAAAATAACTTAGAGGCTAAATATATATTAATTGTTGTTTTGTTTAATGAATGACATTTTTTCATTGATTAAATTACATATAATAGCAAAAAAATAATAATAGACAAAAATAAATAATTAATTGACTATTATAATAATTTAAAATGTTTGTCTGATTTCTCGAATCTTTTTGAGCTAAAAATAGAAAATTTAAAAGAAATTAACTATAATTATTTAAATGCTATTCAAGAATTTTTAAATATTTATATTCATATGTTGTACTTCTTTTTTTGTTGTTTTTTTTTTATATGAATAAAAAAATGTGGATTATCAAAAATTAAAACACAAAAAATTAGACATTTATTGATTTTAAATAAATAAAGTTAGTTTTAACTTGAAATGTTGGGGGTGAGCATTGCTCTATGCTCTGGAGAATTTAGTGATTTTAAATTCTAATCCAAGTTACTTTTTCCTTATTTTTAAATTAAAAGAAAAGCTGAGTAATAAATAAATAGAGAAATATAAAACTTCAAATAATTTATTAATTTTTTGGGAATTTATTCAGTTTGTAATTAGTCGTATTTTAATCTCTTAGTTGCGCTCTATTTTTATTAGTATATTTCCACTCTTTAATATTAAAAATAATCCTTTCTGAAGCGCAGAAATAATTAATTATAAAAAAAAAATTGAAAATTAATAAAAAAATAATAATCACCCCCTTAAATTAATATTAATAAATACTTTGAAACTTTTATTTCAAAAGACTTTAATTTACTTTTGATCTGTTTGATTGCTGAATAGCTAATACTCATCTCATAAACATTGAACTTTCTTAGAATTAATTAAAATGAGCTGCACGGTTGAGTTGCATTATATCCCTAGAGTTAATGTTAATGAAGAGATTAAAAGTCTCTAAGGTAAAACATATTTTTAGTTTTAATTTGCTTTTTGTATTTTATATTTGCTTTTAAATAATTGTAACCAAAATTTATAATTTTTACACTTCTCAATTTACTTTACTATTTCTTACTTTATCTTCAATAAATAGAATCAGATGTTTAACAACGTATCGAGTAAAATATTTAAATTGATTAAGCTGCGGAAAATGAAAAATAAAAAACCAATGCCTCTGAATAAAACAATGCAGAAATAAGAATTGAAATTGATCCTATTGAGAATCAACAAAACCAAGACTAGGTACTAGAATAGCCATAGCTTAAATAGGAAAAGTGCATTTCCATAGAAACTGAACCTTAGAATGTGGTGACTGAAATGGCTAGCTTACCTTTTTAAAACATAACTAAATAAACACAGAAAGAATTCGAGGATTTAGTTGATTATGATAAAAGCTCAAATGCTAAAAGCAAGTATTTAGTATTTCGTGAAATAAATATAAACACTTAGTAAATTCAAGAAACAAGCTCTAAGATAAAGAAGTCAAGCAACCTTTAAGGTTTGACTTTTTCTAATTTCAGTGATTTTAAACTCGCCCAAAAAAAGGCTATGCTGAAATCTGTTTTAGAAAGCATTGATACTACTTAAGTAGCTTAACCTGAGTAATTAAAGAGGGAGTTTGTTAATTCCGATTACTACAGAGCCATAGAAATTTTTTCAAACAAGTTTTAAAATCTATACAGATGGAATATCTTTTTGCTGATATTCCAAAATCTATTGATTCAAGCTGCATTTGTTATCGGATTTGTTAAATATTATAGCCGCGATAGCAGTAAAGATTAATTAATCGAACTTATTATTATTCTTTGTATTGCATTGAGCGTAGTTACTGAACTATTCTTAATTTACCGCAGTAAATATTTTTTATAGAAGGAGGGAAATGACTATCTATTTATAATAGCTGCACTTGTTTAAGCATTTGCAGGTATAGTAGCAGTATCATTTGAAATGAATGAATCTTCGGCCTAAATAGCAACTTTAGCTTATCTTCTTTATCTCTTATCTTATATGTTCTACATCCTTTTCTTAATTGTCAGAATTCTTCCAAGATTCGAATTTTTGAAAGATACCTTCTTTAATTTCATCTACACAGAACCATAACCTTAAAAAAGAAATTGAGAAGTATTTTTTAGAAAAAAAAGTGAGGAATTTTATTAATATCTGGTTTTTGCTTGAAGAGTGCTAAACTGTAAGAAGCCTTTTAAACAATTTACTCTTCTAGTAAATAAAAAGAAAAGCAAATTAATAAAAATAATAATCTGATCTTTAAATAATGAGTTTTCAACCATAGAAATTTAAATATCCATATTTAATGAGCATTTCTAGTAGTGTCATATTTTTATGAAGCTTGCAGAAATACATAGATATATACACAATAATAACCATCTTCATTTCTTAACACAAAAGTTGTACTTAAATAAAACAAAAACTAAAAAAAAAAAATAAGTCCATTAAAAAAATTATAATAAATATTCTAAATTATAAAAATCTTATACTTACATTTATATAAATCTATTATTTATTTTTATCATTTCACTATTACTGAGCATTTTTAAAATATACTTCACTTATCTATATTTTTTACATAAATTAATGAATGAATGCATTTTATTCATTTATCATTTTTAAAAATTCTTAAAAAGCTTAATTATTAAATTATCAATGTAACTTTTCTATCAAATTAAATCTAAAAAACTTTTAATAAAATTCAAAATAAGTCCTTGTGTTATATACTATATTCATTTTACCTTTCATCTCAAATAGTTAAGCTAAATAATTACTTAGTAATAGATTTACTTTAAGGTAAAATTACACTGTGGAGATTAAATTGAAAATTTATTCTTGAATTTATGTGCAAAAAATGCATAAAATATAATGGTACTAATTAATATATTTTCTATTCACAAATTTTACCTTAAATTAGATTTTTTATATTTTTAATTCCGATTTTATGGTAATACAAGAATTTAATCTACCCCTAAAGAATGTTAGCATAAATTAAAGTCTAATTTTTTTTTCCAGTAAACTAATATAAAAAGTAAATATATACTTTATTGAGTCTATTTCATTTTTCAGATTAAAAAAAAACCTCAATTTGTTTTAATCTATCACACAATTACACATAGTAAAAATTTTAAGAAATAGTACCAAATTACTGTAAATTAAAAAAAGGATTGCTACAATTTTAAAATACTAATGCGTATTTAAAAAGAAATAAATGAACTAAATAAATTATCACTCGTTTTTAAGATTTTTTATTTGACTATCAACTCAATCATGAAAATAGAACTCTTTAAAAGACTAAATACTCTTTATCATAATAAAGAAAGTTGTTTTTTTATTGTAAATGGTTTATAATTCCTCTACTTATTAAACTTTAAATTAGGTTTTGCTGTCTAAATTTAGGGTTTTTATAAATTTGGAAATGAATTCAGTTGTAATCACCTTAAAAAAATAATACTAATGAATTCTTATTTTCAATTCAAATTAAAAATATAAAAGAAAAATAGAAATTAAATTCATCTCTGATTTACAGATTAATTTATGCAGATAATATAATGAATTAATTTCTTTTTGTAGAATGTAAATTAAATTAAGTCTATCTTAATTTTAATATTGATTTCATTTTTATAAAAATGGTCAATTTTATCTTTTATTTTGTCTAATTTAATTAATTTATAGTTTTGTAATTACAAAAATAAACAAGAATTTAACTTTTAACATATTTTTTACTAACAAATGAATAAACGAATGAATTATTGAAGATTGAAATATTAAAAAATAGAGAGTTTTATAAAAATATCATTGAATTTATTTAATATTTATTTAAAATTATTTTTTTGTATTGATTTTATATATTTATTTTTATTTATTTATCTATATTATTGTTATTATTTTCACTGCTTTTAGGGTTATTGTCCAAGCATTTATCTGTCTTTTTCTGTCAGGAAAATGCCTGCAAGTGTATTGAAAAATCCACCTTTTTTTTAATCTTTGTCAATTAAGGTTTGAGATGAAACCTATGAGCTTGGCTGATTATCTGGTTTTTAACTTATTGGAGATCTAAGAATATCATTTACAAGATTAATTTCATGAATTTCCTCACTGCCACTCTTCTTAGCTGGTTTATCAACATTTTATTCACTTTTTTGTACAACCTGTCCTTAGTTTTGAATTTATATAGAAGACTATCTCTCAATTTGTGAACCAACTTGAGGAAGTGAAAGTTGCTTTTGCAATTGCTCATTTTAAATCTTTAAAGAATCTATTTCTTTTTACAACTAATTTAATCTCTCAAAGTTTTCGGATTCATTCATTTTTTCTAAAAGTTCATCAAAGTTCATCTTTAAGTGTCTTTTCTCATCCTTCAATCAATCATAAATAAAAATTAATAAAATTAAAGACTAATATTTTATAAATTACAGTGATGGATTCGATTTATTCTTCAGTTTCCTTTTGCAATGCTATGTATTTCTTTTATTCATTATCTAGTTTTATTAGCAATGAATCTATTTCTTTAGCGAAGTTTTCGTTTGTAGAATGTAGACCTTTGATTTGTCTTTCAATAACAGTGTTTGTGTTTTAGCTTGTCTACAAATCATTCTTTAACTTTATAATTTAGACTTCCAAAATATTAACTCTCTCTTTATAACTATCTAATTCTTATCTTGAATCTTAATTGTTTTAGCTTCCTAAATTACCTGAACGAACTTATCCTTCTGCTGAGTTTTCATTAAATTCATAATTTTCTTCTAATTTCTTATTTGAGTGGAGATCGGAATCTTCATTTATTTACTTCTCCCATTTTAATTGGCTTTACAACTCTTCGATTTATCCACGATATTCGCTTTCAAGTTGTTAGTATTTTTCTTTCACTAATTGTATTTGTTTATCTTTTTCACTTCTAATTTGTTCCATTTGATCATTCAAATCTGTATTCAATGATTCTAAAGTGATAATTTTATTTGCAAATTCGTTTGTCTGCTCATCATTTTAACGATTCAACTCATAAATTTCTTTACTTAAATTTTCTATTTTTTCTCTAAGTTCTTTTTCTTTTCTATCATATTCTTCCTTGTCTATCAACTTTTTTAAAAAAGAAATTATTTTAAAATATTTTTTTATCAATATTTACTTGATGGTTAGAAATTTTCTCTTCATATAGCTTATAGTTCTGTAATTCACTGTCTTTTTATTAGCACAAGAGATTGAGCTAAGAAACAGTTGAATTTAACTCTGCAATTTATTTTTCATATTCTGAGATAGTTGTATTATTAAACTCAAATGCTTATTGAAGTTCTTCCAGCTTTAACTTGTAAGAATTAATTAGCTCTTAATTGGAGAAAAGTGTTGTGGAAAGAGTATTTTTTTCTAAATTAAGATCTTCGATCAGTTAGTTTTACTCTTGTATTTATTTAGATAGCAAGTCAACTTAATTAAAGTTATTTTAATTTTGATAAATTAAGTTCTCGTTTTAGATCTGAAGTTCTTGATATTGATTTGAAAGCTACTGATTCAACTAATTACTTTCTTCAATTTAAGCTTCTTTTTGCTTAATATCGTTTTGCATTTACGAAATATAATCATGAATTTCTTACAATTCACTTACTTTAGTGTTATATTTTATATTATAATTATCTAAGCTCTCTTTTAATATCTTGATAGTCTCTTCTTTTTCATGTAAAACATCTATTTTTTCTTTAAGTTCTGAGTTCACCTCTTCTGTTGTTTTATTTATTTCTTATAATTTATTCTCTAATTCTAAGATTTAAGCCTCTTTTTCTTTAATTTGGTTTTCAAAATGTTAAAAGTCATTTTCTTTATTTTATTCTTTCTCCTAAAGTTCTCTTAATTATTAAGTTTTTTCTTCCAAAAGTTCACAAACTTGCTTCTTTTCAGCTAAGGCATTATCATAATTTTAAGCCATGATATTTTTCTCTTCAGCCAAGTTATCGCATTCTTAATAAAGCTGCTCAACAGTCATTTTTTCATTTTCTATATCTTAATTTAAATACTTCATTTCTTATTCTAAATGCTCCTTTTAACTTTATACTTCAACCATTTTTCTATATAAAAAAAATACTTTTAAATCAAAACCAAAAAAAAAAATCATCAAAAATTACTTGTTTAAAATCTCTATAAGTGATGTTAATTTTGGTTGTTGTAAGCTAGCGTGATGATCTTAATCACCAGAACTTCCTTTCTCTATTATTTATAAAACGATCTCTTCAAAAGCATCTATCTCTTTATCAAAAGCATCTTTCTATTATTCCATGCTAGTTTGTAAGCTTTCTATTTCCACTTATAAATTTTCCTTTTCTTAGATTAAAGTTTAATTATTTTGAATAAGATCTTCTTTTTCTTAAATTAAAACATCTCTTTCTTCGCTCAAAGATTATTTCTAGGTCTAAATCTAATCCAGCTATTCTTAAAGTTCGTCCTTTTGTAAATTGATTTCTTTTATTTCCTATTGAAAATAATTTTCATTTTTAGCATTTAATATATTTAAATAAAATAAATTACCAAAGTTAATTTTTCTATTTTTTCTTCCACTTCTTCCCTATAGTTGTTGTACTCTAATTATAGATTAACCAACTCTTCATTCATATTTTATTCTATTTGCTCGTAGTTCTCATTCTTTTCTTAAAGCTATGTTAAATCATTTATATGATGAGAAATTTCTTGCTTCTTAGCAATCAGCTCATCTTGTATTGCCACTAAAGTATCCTTAAGTCTCATAATGTCTTCATTTAAAAGACTTTCCTTCTTATTTAAATCGTTTATTTCTAGTTCTTTTTCTTCTAATATATTTTGCAATTCAGTTATCCTTTCTTCTTTTTCATAAGAAATATTCTGTAAATTTGTATTCTTTGCTTATAATTCATGGATAGCTCTATTTTTTTGTGTTATCTCTTGATGCAAAGTATCTATTAGCTATTATCTACTGTGAATCTACTCTGCTAACTGTTAATTAATTGTTGATATAGATTGCATATTCTAATGCTTAATTCCAAAAACTTTTGCAGCTTACTCCTAGCTTTGTTTGCTTAATTTTTACAACTATTAATTAATTTTCTGTAAATTTTCATTTTCTAGTTCCATATCTGTGTATTTCAGGAGTTTGTTCTCGAGTTAGTTTATTTTATCTACCATATTCTTGATTACTTCCATATTTTTATTGTCTTATTTACCCATCATGCATTGCTTTTTCATCAACTCAGTTTACAGTTGCTTGATCTTCTCAGATTGCTTACTGCAGAATTCTATTACACTACTGTCAATAGTGCTATTAAGAGTTTCATCTTCAATAAGATGTCTTTCTTAAGCAATACTTTAGTCCATTAAATCCATATAGTCATGAGTTAGTTGTCTAATTTATTCTTCATATGAATTTTGCATTCTACGTATAATCTTTGTGTTTAATTTATTCTGCTTAAAAATCTCCTCTTTTAGTTATTTAAAGATTTTTTCAGCATTAAGAGAAGCCTGTTCTTATATGCGAGACTCTATCTCTTCAAAATCAATAAACTCAGTTTCTTTTGCAATCTAATCTGGTAAGGATTTGATAATAAACTGTATCTAACTATTCAAGCTCTCCAAGATCTCAGAGATATTTACTTAGCTTACTTCTTGATTGTTAAATTGCAATCCTAGATTAGCATCGCTTGATAATTAATTATTTGATTCTATGTTTTAAATATTTTATTCAGTGCTATCGAAATTATTAGCTGTGCTATCATAATTGCTCATATTTTCCTCTACCTTTTACTATTACATGAAGTTAAAAGCTGCTGGACGAGGTTTTTATTTTTCTTTTTCTTTTGCTTTTGCTTTCAAATCTCTCGCATTTCTATAATTTACTGGTCTAGTAAGAGCTTATTTTGGATCATATGCCTAGCTGGGTGTTTGTGCGCCAGATCCTAAATTAGATACAGAATTATCAGCAGCGACACTATTATTTTAATCAGACTACTAAGCGTTTGCAGCTCCCTAATTAACTGGAATAATTGGAGGAGGTTCATCAAGAACACTATTTTCTTCTTGCCCTTCAAAAATCCATTGCTTTTTAATTGGACAGTATCTAAAATCATTAGAAACTCCTTCCAAATTAACTTAAGAAGCCCTGCTATCCTCTTTCTTGAATATATTTTTTATTTTACT
The DNA here is from genome assembly GCF_000189635.1 of Tetrahymena thermophila SB210. Classification (NCBI taxonomy): domain Eukaryota; phylum Ciliophora; class Oligohymenophorea; order Hymenostomatida; family Tetrahymenidae; genus Tetrahymena; species Tetrahymena thermophila. The sequence goes on from NW_002476348.1 coordinate 225,280, forward strand.
TAAGAGCCCGCTTTAATTGGCAGCATCATTATTTTTACTTTCTTTTTTTTCAGTCTTTTTTGAAAAACCAACATCATCATCGTCATCATTTGTACTAATTGCACCCTGTGTTGAAGAGGTTTAGTTTTCTCCTTACTTTTCTTGTTGCTTATTCTTTTATTATGCTTCATTTTTATACTTTGCACTTTCAGAATCTGCTAAAGCTTAAATTTGCTCAGCTTTTTAATACAATGAAACATATTTTTTGAAGTGATCATCTATTTGATTTTATAATCTTATAAGATTATCTTCATTTATATTTCTTAATTAAAGCTTGGATTAAGAGAGTTAATTATCATACAAACTTCTTATTGAAATAATGTTCAATGAAGTATAATGGTTATTCTATTTTGCTAGCTCATCTATTTGACTAAAAGTGTTTTACAAACTTGATACTATTTCTTAAAAACATTTCTCATGTTATTATTGAATTTTTACTCTCCAATTATTTTCTATTTTACTATAAACTTGCTTTTAAATTGTGTCTTCAACTAATTTACAAACTTTATCTGATATAGCATTTATGTTTTTAAGTGTTCCTTCCTAAATTGTATTGCGATAATTTTTAAATATTTATTTATACTCATTTAAATAATTGATTTGCCCAGAAAGAGTTGCATTTATCTAATCAAATAGCCTCAAAAGCTCTTTATCTAATTATTCAGTCTTTCCAAGAATATTCTCTTATCTGCTATTCTAGTTTTTCTGCTTGCTAGTCATAATCCTTTAAAATTATTATTTATAAATTAATAAGCTTTTTCTTTTTGATGAAGGATTGATTGTAATTAATATTTTTGCTAAATAATTAATTTAATTGTTTGATATATAAACAAATAAATGTTTGTATTTTCAACTTATTTTTTAATAGTAAAATCTAAGGGTATTACCAGTCTTTTAAATACTAAGCAAAAACAAAATAAAGAGCTTTCTTCATAAAATTTAGCTAGCTCTTTGTAAAATAAAGAAAAACAAACACTCATTCTCCAAACTCAATATTTGATCAAAATTTATGTAAATTTTTTATTAATTAGCTTTTGAATTCTCTCTTTTTCAACACGTATAATTATTACATAAAATCAAATAAACACCCATTTCTTTTATCACAATTTGTAATATAATATTTCAATAATACATTAAAATAATGTTTAGAATTTTTTAAACACACCTTTATTTTACATCTTAATATTATTTTTTATTAGTTAATGTTTTATTTTTATGGTTACTTAATAATAATATAATTTAAATATCTTTTAATTTTAGTAAAAAAATTTGTTCATTTTATTATTCTAAATTCAAATATTTATATATTTAATTTTTTCACTATTATTGTAATAAATCTCAACTATTAATAAGCAAATTTTTATAAGAATTAAAAAAAACTAATACTATTTGATTATATATTATATAAATTTACAATATTATTATAAAATATTACTGATGAATTCCCAATAATATTTAATTTATTAGATATTTACAATCTTCACTTGTAATTTACAGATTTTATAATACCTATAGCAACCACTACTTTCATGTCTCTAATGATGAAACGACCAAGTGGAGCATTGTTGGCAAATGTTTCAACACAAACAGCCTTTCTAGGTTTGAGCTTTACTATTGCACACTCACCATTCTTGATGAAACTGGGATTCTCTTCAATGCTTGCTCCTGTTTTTCTATCTATCTTTTTCACGATCTCTTCGAATTCGCAAGAAACAGAGGCCTAGTGAACATTCACAACTGGACAATAACCTTTCTTAATACTTCCAGGGTGATTGATCACAATAACTTGAGCTTCGAAGCTTTCACACTCTCTTGGAGCTCTCTCACCAACATAACCACAAACTGCTCCTTTAGAGATATCCTTATATTCTAAGTTTTTTACATTGAAGCCGATGTTATCTCCTGGCATTCCTTCACTCAACTTTGTGTGGTGAGCTTCAATAGATCTAACTTCTAATTTAGTGTTTGCCTTTCCTTCATAGGGTGCAAAGCATATTGACTTGTTTGTTTGAAGAACTCCTGATTCAACTCTACCAGATACAACAATACCGATACCATCAACCTTGTAAATACCTTGAATAGGAATTCTGAGATCCTTTTCAACTGGTCTGGTGGGAGGAGTAACTGAGTCCAAAGCTTCAAGAACAGTGTTACCCTTATACCAAGGCATACTCTCGCTCTTCTCAGTAAGGTTGTGACCAATATATCCAGAGATAGGAATGAAAGAGACATTTTTGAGATTGAAACCTATCTTTTAGAGATAGAGAGAGACTTCAGATTTGATATTTTCAAATCTCTCCTCACTAAAGTTGACTAACTTGTCATCCATCTTATTGACACAAACTATGATTTGTCTAAGACCAAGAGTATAAGCGAGGAGGACATGCTCTTTTGTTTGACCTCCTTGACAGAAACCAGCTTCGAATCCTCCCTTTTCTGCTGTGACGATGAGGATACCAACATCAGCTTGAGCTGTACCAGTGATCATATTTTTAACAAAATCTTTGTGACCTGGAGTATCTATGATGGTGTAGTTATACTTGTTAGTGTTGAACTTAAGCATGGTAACATCGATAGTGATACCTCTGGATCTTTCGGCCTTTGTACGATCCATAACATAAGCAAATCCGAAAGATGACTTACCTTCCTTTTCAGCAAGAGCCTTGAGTTCATCAATTTTTCTTTAGTTGACTTCACCTAACTTGAAGACGAGGTGACCACAGGTGGTTGATTTACCAGAATCAACATCACCAAAAACAGCAACAGATAAATGCTACTTGGTAATCATTGTTTAAAATAGTAATTTTTTTTGCTAATTTTTATTTAGTAATTTATTATTAATTAAATTAATTACTTAAATAGAATGAAATGAAAAAATATTTTTAAAGAAGCTGAGATGTAATAAATCTATTTGATTTATGAATAACTTTAAGAATATTTTAAAATAGAATTGGATAAGCTGATGAATAATATAGTTTGAAATAATTTAAGGATATCTTTATAGAATAATTAAATAATTAAGAATACTAACAAAACCTGATGATCATTAATAAAAAAATTTAATCAATGAGAAAATTTGTCTATTTTTAGGTTAATAGAGTCTATATTTATTTAAAAAACTTAAATTTTTTCAAAGCTTGCTTAAACAATAATGAAAGTATTGAAAAAGTTTAAAGAACATATGAATATCTAAATTTTAAAAAATAGTAAAATAAATTTTATTTATTCATTTTTTAAAATGTAAGAAAAGTATTAGAATTATATTAAGGATAATTTTTTTAATAAAACAATTATTTAATAAATCTAATTATATCATTTTTTACTAGTCCATCTTGCATGTAATTTAGATGTAAACCATATTAATTTATTAAAATTTTTGATATCTTAAAAATATAAAAAGATTTCATTTTTACCCAAGCCTCACTATTTTTGACAGATAGCGAGTTATGAGGAATAACAGAGTATTATAAATTATGATTATAATAAAATTTAATTTTTTTAATATTAAAAAAGTTATTATCTTAATAATTGAATCATCATTTTTTATAAATTTAATTTAAACTTTTTTTAAGTGGCATTTTATTATGCTTTAACTTTAAATATTATGGTATAATTTTATTTAAAATTATAAAGAGAATCAGAAAAATTTTTAATTTTAGAATATAAATATTTATTTAATTTAAATATAAATGATAGCTTAAATATAAAAAATTTTTAATTCTAACAAAAATTATTATTTCTTTTGTAAATTACTATATTTTACAAAAACATATAACTATAAATAATAAAAACTATAAATATTATATTATTTATATATACTATTAATTTACTATTCACTTATAATTAACAGATTTGATGATACCTATAGCAACCACTACTTTCATGTCTCTAATGATGAAACGACCAAGTGGAGCATTGTTGGCAAATGTTTCAACACAAACAGCCTTTCTAGGTTTGAGCTTTACTATTGCACACTCACCATTCTTGATGAAACTGGGATTCTCTTCAATGCTTGCTCCTGTTTTTCTATCTATCTTTTTCACGATCTCTTCGAATTCGCAAGAAACAGAGGCCTAGTGAACATTCACAACTGGACAATAACCTTTCTTAATACTTCCAGGGTGATTGATAACAATAACTTGAGCTTCGAAGCTTTCACACTCTCTTGGAGCTCTCTCACCAACATAACCACAAACTGCTCCTTTAGAGATATCCTTATATTCTAAGTTTTTTACATTGAAGCCAATGTTATCTCCTGGCATTCCTTCACTCAACTTTGTGTGGTGAGCTTCAATAGATCTAACTTCTAATTTAGTGTTTGCCTTTCCTTCATAGGGTGCAAAGCATATTGACTTGTTTGTTTGAAGAACTCCTGATTCAACTCTTCCTGATACAACAATACCGATACCATCAACCTTGTAAATACCTTGAATAGGAATTCTGAGATCCTTTTCAACAGGTCTGGCGGGAGGAGTAACTGAGTCCAAAGCTTCAAGAACAGTGTTACCCTTATACCAAGGCATACTCTCGCTCTTCTCAGTAAGGTTGTGACCAATATATCCAGAGATAGGAATGAAAGAGACATTTTTGAGATTGAAACCTATCTTTTAGAGATAGAGAGAGACTTCAGACTTGATATTTTCAAATCTCTCCTCACTAAAGTTGACTAACTTGTCATCCATCTTATTGACACAAACTATGATTTGTCTAAGACCAAGAGTATAAGCGAGGAGGACATGCTCTTTTGTTTGACCTCCTTGACAGAAACCAGCTTCGAATCCTCCCTTTTCAGCTGTGACGATGAGGATACCAACATCAGCTTGAGCTGTACCAGTGATCATGTTTTTAACAAAATCTTTGTGTCCAGGTGTATCGATGATGGTGTAGTTGTACTTGTTAGTGTTGAACTTAAGCATGGTAACATCGATAGTGATACCTCTGGATCTTTCGGCCTTAGTACGATCCATGACATAAGCGAATCCGAAAGATGACTTACCTTCCTTTTCAGCAAGAGCCTTGAGTTCATCAATTTTTCTTTAGTTGACTTCACCTAACTTGAAGACGAGGTGACCACAGGTGGTTGATTTTCCAGAATCAACATCACCAAAAACAGCAACAGATAAATGCTACTTGGTAATCATTGTTTAAAATAGTTATTTTTATTTATTATTTTTATTTAATTATTAATTTAATTAATTACTTTGATTTAGTGAATAGAAAAATTATTTTTAAAGAAGCTGAAATGTAAAAAATCTATTTGATTTATGAATAACTCTAAGAATATTTTAAAATAGAATTGAATAAGCTGATTAAAAATAGTTTGAAATAATTTAAGGATATCTTGAAAGAATAATTAAATAAATAAGAAATACTAACAAAATCTGATAATAATTAATAAATCAAATTTAATCAATAAGAAAAATAGTCTAATTTGAAGTTGTAGAGTCTATATAATTAGGCAAAAACTTAAATTTTTTCAAAGCTTAAAAAAATTGCGAAATTAAAGATACTTAAATTTGTATATGTATATTAAAACTTTTCTTGAATTTTTTATTTGTTAAAAATAAGCATATTTTTAAACTAAAAATAGCAAGATAAAGTAAAAATCCAATATATTTTTGTTTAACAGATATAACTTTAATTAGGTTTATTTACAACATAGAGATTTTAACTAATATAAAAATATATGCCTTTTTTATTATAGAGATGAACTGTGGATTAATCTTTTTTTAAAATTAGTCTCAAGTACCTTGAAATTATGTTAGAGCGCTTAAATGAGAACATAATTTTTTATTTGTATAATTTACACCTTTCAATAAAAAGTGAAAAAATATTCCAAACCCAAAAGCCTAATTATAAGATTTTACCATTATTTAGTGAATATAGATAAGCTAAAGTATTGCTGTATTATATATAATTCATTTATTTTATTATTTTTTATTTAATAATTTAAATGATTGTATTTTGGTTCATTACTTTAGTAAGAAGTATATTGTATTTATGAAATGTTCTGCTAATTGCTAGTCAAATTATTCAACAGTATTCTGTTGAGATATAGCAAATTATATTTACATTTTTTAAAGTGGTTTAAATATGAACTTAAGCATATACTCACTATTTTCTTTCTAAATGAATGAAACTAACCCGCCAACTTTAAAATCACTTATTCCAGCAATATGCTCATCTTTTTCAAAAGGAGTTAGTTCAATCAATTATGGGAAATATTTCATAATACTAAAAGAATTTTTAAGTATATTGGTAGAGTACTAAAATTCTTAAGACTTAAATATATATTTTTATTGAATGAATTACCATTTCTATTTGAATATTGTTATATTTACATCTTTATAGACCATAAATTTGTTAATCATAGCAGGGAGAACTAGTTAGACTTGCTAATCTTTTCCATTTTGCCTAATAAATTTAAAATTATTTGAAACCAAAATGATTAACTTAAATTGCTTACGTTAATAATATCGATCCCTCTGGTAAATTAAATGGGATTTTTATAATTTGAATCAATAGGTCTACTTTAACTTTGTGTTCTGATGGTATATCACATTTAACAACAGTCGGATTCATTTTTACAACAACATCTAATTTGAAATTTAAATTAATTAATTGTTAATTTTTTTCAAAATATGGAGTTTATTATACCTTGATTTTCTATGTTGATGTATGATAAATGGGTGATTTCCTGCTTAGAAATATTTAAAAAATGCACTGTTATTTTTAAGAAATGTTTTTTTGTTTAGCTATAATGATGGGATGTTAGTGTTCCAACTTTCAAAATACTACTTTAAGAGATAACCCCTTTATCAGATAGGCATGATTTTCTGAATCTATCAAAAGAAGAGCTTTCTTTATTATCTTGCTCTAACAAGTTTGATAAAGAAGATTTTTAAAATTACTTCAAATAGTTTTATTGTATTAAATTATTAAATTTGAGAAGTTAGCCTTTAATATTGTTTGATTTATTTTTGTTGTTGTAGTAATCATCAGGTTTTTGAAATGGATAAATTAACTACTAAAAGAAGAAATCACATTTTTATCTTTCACTTGGAGTTATTGTAGAAGATTGCAAGTTTGTTGTTGTTGTAGCAAAGTTTTCAGTTTCATTTAAATTAAATGTTTGCTGGAAAGAATTAGGCTAAAGAGTGAGTATCATTCCACTATTGTTTATTTTTTGTAAATTTTATTTTGAAGAATTTTGAGATTGACTTCTTTTAGTTAAAAAGGTAGCTTAAATAGCATTTTATGTGTTGCTTAGATTGTTATTATTGGTAATTACATTAATATTTTAGTTGACTGAATTTTATTATTGAGGATTTATATTAAAGCTAGTATTGTTGTGAGTACTTAAATGATAATCATTATTTTCAATGTCAAGATAAAGTGTATTATCTTAAGAGTCCTTTTGTTCTGCAGAGAGGTTTAAAAAATCACTTGAAACTCTACTGTCACATCTACTATTATTCCTGCTTTCTTATCTGCTTCTTGACTGACCAAAACCATTACTACTACTTTAGAAGTTATTAGCTTAATTAGTGTTGTTAAATAATCCCATTGTATTAGAAAAGTATTGGCTGTGGCTTGTTGTTGAATTGCCAGAATGAATTGGTGTTTTGCTCCTCAAATAATCACTCAAATTTAAATAGTTCTAAGAATTATTTGAGTAATTATGCATATTACTTTTACTTCTTATTGTTGGCCTCTTCCTGTAAGTGTTATTACTTGACTCCTTTAAATTTATTTATTTTTGAATATTTTTAATAAATAAAATTTAGATTTTCATTTTAAATTATAATTTAAAGTTTAGAAAAAAAATATTGAATTACTTCTTCGATGGTGTTGAGACCTCTTTAATTTTTAACACTTTAAGGAATTTGCTATTATGCAATCATTTAATCAAGAGAAAATTTTCTACTTTATGGCGTTTAAGTAGTTGGTTCTGAATGGAGAACTTTTTATACTTGAATTTATCCAGAAGCATTAAAATCATTTTTAGTATTATTAAAAGAGGTATTAAGAGTATTATTTTAGTTTAAATAGCCTTAAGCTGCAAATAAATCTTACATAAGTTTGTGTTAATAATAATTAGATGCTTGAATTTAGTTTATTTGATCACTACTATTAGTGGTGATGTTAGAAAGCTTTAGCATTAAAGGGTTCAAATTTTGGGTTAAGCTGAGCTAATTCCTGGAAACAGAGATATTAGGCTATGTAGATTATTCTTCTGAGATAGAATCTCTTACATAGATAGGTGGTTTAGATGTAGGAGTTGCCTTTGTATCTATCTAAATTAATTGATTGTATTTATAAACAAATTAATTCATTTCTAGTAAATATTCTAAATTTTACTCTCATCATATCTTAACCATTATAGCTAGAAAACTATGTAGATTTTAATGTCTAATCAAATGTATGAATGACGTTCTAGTTTTCAGATGTTTGTATTTCCAGATGATCTCTTTTGCTATTTTCATTCATAAACCAAAATATTAACAAAATTAATAAATCATATCAGTTAATAAATAAATAAAGAAAAAAATAAATAAATAAATAAATGAGAAAGAATAAATTTTATGTTTTATACCTTTTTGGTCTTTAGTTTTCTGTTTAAATAGGCTAAAATGATTAAATAATTTTGTTTAGTTAGTCAATTTGCTGTTGTTGGAATTATAATTTTTCTTCTATTTCTACTTGTTAGGATTTATTTTCTCCTGTTTATGAGTTGTTAACAGACCTATAAGTTAATTTAGAATTTTTGTTTTCTTCGATTTCTCTTTTGAGAGCGTTTCTTTCATTTTAAAGCTCTTATATTTGAGACTTCAACAAATTTAATTCTTCTTAGTTAAATTATCTATCAGTTGACATTGATCGAGCAGACTTTTATTACTGTTACTATATACTATTTAAATCTCTAATCTTTATATTTTGCTGCTCAAGCTTGCTATTAAGTTATTTTGATTCTTCTTTTAAGTCTTAAATAAGATCATTTAGCTCAGCATTATTTTGATTCAATTAATCAATATATTCTTTTTTAGCAAGAAGATCCTTCTGCAATTTAATATTTTCCAATTCTATCTTTTCAATTTTTAAATTGAATTCTAATCTTTCATTTTAAAATTTCTGATCAACATTAATAGATTCCAATTCTAGTTGCTGATGTGAGACTGCTTTTGCTCTTTCATCGCTTAATTATTAAAGCAAATCTTAAACTTTATTTTTTAACTGATCTCTTTCTATCTAAACATTATTCAGCTAAGATTCTAGGTCTGATAAATATTCGTTTTGTCTCTTCATATCGTCCTTTAAGATGGTGATCTATTTAGAGAGTCTTTCATTGTCAGCTTCGTATTTCTCAATTATAGTTCTTTTACTCTGCAATTCTTACACCATGCTTTAAGTTTTTTTACTTTCAGACTACTTCTATTCATCAACAACTAGAGATATTCTTTTTGAGTGTTCAACATTTTCTTCTAATATCCTATTTTACTCTTCAATATCGTGAATCTAATTTTGTAAGTCTTTTATTTTTTCATTAAGCCTGAGCTTTTCTTTATCACTTTCATTTTCTTTTTAAGCTTTCTCCTTTTCACTCTCCTTATAAATGATAATATATTTAATAAGAAATAAATAAAAAATTGAATTTATCTTACTCTTATTCTTTGCAACATTTCATTTTCTCTTTTTTCATGAGAGTCCACCATTTCTTAATAATGATTTTTAAATTAATTCAATTCCTATCTAAGTTAAGAATTTTCAGACATAATCAGTTGATAATCAGTCATTTATTGTTAATTTTATATAGTTTTATTTGTCAATTATGAAATTTTTTCTAAAGCCTGTTCCAGCTTCTAATGTAAAATATCCTTCTCATCTATAATTAGATTTCTTTCTCTCTCTAAAACACTTATTTAATTTTCTAACTTTTCAATAGATATTTTTTACCTTTCACTTTCTCTCTTGTGCATCTAAATTAAAATTTATAAGACATTTATATTAACTTTGAATGAATTAAATTAATTACTTCTTTCTCATCTTTATTTATTTTCACTTCTTTTTCAATTAATTCCTTTTCTTTTTCTTTTGCACTTAAGAGATTATTTAATCTTTAAATTTCCATCTGCTTTTCTTCTAAATTTCTTTGACTTAAATTTGCGTCTTCTTAGTTTTCTCTAAAAGATTTCATTTATTCTTTATATTAAAAAACGAATTATTTACATTTTCTAATTTTAATTATTACATTAATTATTGCTATCTACCCTGAAGGCTGGAGTGTTATTTGATGAGGAGAAGTTACTGCTACTATTATTTTAGATAACACCCCGGCTGCTATTGTTTGTTGTATTAAATTAAGAACCAAATTTAGGTTAGATGTTATCTTCTTGCTTGTTCGATTATATAGCACTTGGATAATTGCCAAAACTATCTCTAGGATTTAAATTTTTACTGTTATCCTGCTTATTTAGATATACAACATTATCATATTAGATAATATTTTTAGATTCATCTTTAATATTTTCCTTTTTATCAACCATTTCTCCATAATCATTGTTATCGTCGTACCTTGTTGAAGATTTTCTCTCTTCTGATTACTATTTACTATATTTCTTTTCACTCGATTGATTATAATAATAAAGTCTAGGTGATTCTTCTTTTTATTTAGTTTTTTTATCTTTTGCAGAATTACTATCTTCAATAGTAAATCCACTACTTGAAATGTTTGATCTTTGCTTACTACTAATTTTTGAATCTCCATAATCAATTTCATCTATTTCTTCTATTTCTAAGTGGTGATTTGCTTGATTAGATTTAGAAGGCAAAGCAGTATTTTATTTTGTCTTTTTTTCTTGCTCTTCCTCCTCAAGTATTATTTATAAAAGTTCCTTATTGGTAGTTTCTAAAAATAAATTTCTTAATTTAATAAAATCAATATTTTTCTATCTGTAAGATTTGTATGATTTCTACACTGATATAGCCTTTATTTATAAATTAGATAAGTACTGTTTGTATTTCATTTCTAAATTTTTATATTAAGTATTAATCAGCTGTATAAATTCAAATGATTTATCAACAAACAAATCCACGACAGCAAACTAGCTTTCGAGTTCTATTAAATTTAAAAGATAAAAACATTATTTATAAAAACATAATAATAACTTTAAAAGACATTTTTATTATTTAAATCTAATTTACCTTGTTAATTAATATTTTAATCACTTTTTTCATTGCTAATATTGACTTCAATTTATAAAATGACACTGTTAAACTTACTTATCAAATCCTCTATTTCTTATGAGATGTCTCTTTAATTCCCTTTTTCATTGTTTTGTTATTTTTAATCCTATACTTATTCAGTTTATGGATTGGAAGACTATTGTTACATTTCTTTTAAAGCTTATTTAAAATAATTGATTTTTTCAGGAAATTTAACACCTAATTCTACAAGTGATTCATAATATTACAAATAAGAAGAGATTTCGCTAGGATTTTCTAAATTATTTTGATATAAATAAGACCAAAATAAGAAACACTCCAAACTTAACCTCACTAAGCTATTTCCAATAATTTACATTTGCTACTCTATTTGATGATTTATTTACATAATAAAATTATAATCTTATATAGATATTCTATAAAAAAAAACCTGCTTTTTCGCCATAATAAAGAGATCCTCTATCATCATTTTAGCTTTAGTAATCAAATTTTGCTATTTAAAACATTGAATCTAAAATTGTTTTGTGCTTATTTAGCTTATTAATCATATCGATATTCTTCGTATCCATTGACTCTTTTAAGAGCTATTACATAATAAAAAAAGCTATTCCAAAACTGAATATTTTCAAATTACTAAGTAAATTAAATGATTATTTTAAAAAATTATTGATATTTTACTCTCAAAGAGTTAAGAATAGCAATTGGCTTAACTGTTGAGTTGGTTAAACAATACTCAGTAGTTTACAAAACTAAATTTATTAATTCCCTAATTTTTTAAAAATGATTGACTATTATTTGTAAGAGTTGAATCTTCAAAATTATATTTTTTAATAAATCAAAATGATGCATTAACAAATTGTATTTACTGATCACCAGAGCTTATTGAAGATTTAATTTTTTTTATATTAGACTTATATGTTTCTAAATCGCTAAGAACATCATTTATAAGATCATTAACTTTTTTACTCATATTTTATACAGTATAACAATCCTAAATTCTCTTTTAAGCTTTTCTTGAAAAAAGAATAATTGATCCGTTTACTTTTGATTGTACAACTAATTGCAAATAAATTAAAATACATCAATTTTGAATGAAATGAATGTTTAGATTTTTTTGATTTGATTTAATTAATTTACAAATTTTTTTGAATTTTTGTTCTAATTTTGTTAAATACCAAAGAAATCAAACAAAAATCACCAATGATAAAATTAAATATATTAAAATGCCCAATAAAAAATTTATTTATTGATGCACTGCTATTAAAAACAATACCAAGAATAACAAACAATTTTAAAATATTTGTTTTGAACAGATAACATATTAAAAAATAAATTAAATTTTATCATATTAATCATTTAAATAATATTTAAAATGTTGAATAAAATAATATTTTTAAAGTTCAATCATATAAATTTCATTTAAAAATAAATATTAAAATACTGATTTTTAATTAAAAATAATTCATTTGTATTAATTTTATATTGCAACTATTAAATTGAAAGTTAATTTATATGTAGATATAAATATATTAAAATTTATGTTAGTAAAATTAATTTTAATTTTATTTAAAGATTTTTTACTTAAAAATAATTTTATATTAAAAAAAACTATCAATAATAAAAAATAAATGATTTCAATTACAATAAATAATCATTTCTATTTACCATTTATTTATTGAGTTGAGAAATACAAATATATATAGCCAATCATATCATACTAAAAAAATCAAAATTAATAAGAATACTAAAATTGAACTTTTATATGCAGCTATAATTTCAGAAGAATTGTTTGATGAATTTTAAACAAAGCAATTTATAAATTATTATACTTCTTATGAAACATTAGAGTAATATTCGTCTATAAGCTATTATTTAAGATTTATTTAACATTAAAAGTCTACTGCTTGGCAAGAATCTGACTCTATTTAATTCCATTTTTAGAAAAATTATTAATTGCTGTAAAGATTACTACATAATTTATTTTGAGAACATTAAATAAACTACAGCCATTATTAACCACAAGATTACATATATTAGTCATAGCTGCTACTCTAAAATAAGCAATTCATTACGCTTTAAAATAGCGTATTTTACATAGTTTTTCTGCTAACAATACTCTTATAATCTTTAAATTACTTCTACACCAATACCTTTTAATACTAGGCAAAATATGCATTACAAAGACTAAAACCAGATTGTAAGGTATTACACTAACTTAATTATAAGGAACATTATCCTGAAGCAGTACTTAATAAAGTCATATAATTAATATTTTAATCACAATTTACTATTGCTAACATTAATATTAAAATGAAAAAATATAATTTCCTCATTTTTTCTTAATTACTTCCCTACAAATAACTTTGATATGTAATTTGAGTATTATATATAATTTATCTTTCAATTCTTAAATCTAATAAATCTTATCAGGAAAATGAAATTATAGCCAATACTGAATTTCTTTTATAATATAATTAGTATTTTTCTACATAAATAAAGATAAAATGTTTCTACATTAAAAAATAAACATTTAAAGAAAATTTATTTTTATTATATTTTATAATTTTATTTTTTCTTAAAATGAAAATGAATATTGTTTGTTGAGTTTCTAAAAACATATATTTTTAAATTTATAATTTCCCTTTTTTGTAAATAAAGAATATGCCAAAATAGAAGATAACACTTTTCAATGATTTACTGTAATCTCAATAATTAAAAACACATTATATTAATAACACTCAAAAATGAAAATGTTTTTCTTTTTTTTTAATCACTTACCTATATTTAAAAATAAAAAGTCTGTGTTGATTTTTGATAGTTGAGAATAGGAAATCTCAACAAACCCATTAACCAATATCTTGATTATAAACTAATAAAATTTTTTCATCATTTTAAAATCAAATTTCAAATATATATTTATATATGTGTATGTGTCTGTATGGATTTAGCAATACAAGTTTTAATTTTTAATATCTGTAAAGAAACTTATCAAATTCAATTTATATTTTGAAAAAAATATATAATTATTTTTTTAATATTTAATAATAAATCACTACAAATAAATTATATTTACTAAATACTTATTGAGGTTATAATTTTTTATTATTTGAGAGTAAACCCCCTTACTTATTTTAGCTAGATAAGAAGCAGTGTACTAACTAGAAATAAAAACTTTTTTTTCATATCAATACTATAATATTTTAGAAGTATTCAAAAACTATGAATTAATTTAATAAACCAAAATTATACAATCAAAATAAATAAATAATAAGTTTATTAATATTAATTTTATTATTTTATAATTGAAATAATTGTAAAAGTTAAATAATATAAAAAAAATATTTGATTCTTAGATGATCAAATATCAAATAAATAAATAATTATAATAGATAGATTTAATTCATATTATTTAAAATGGTATCCTTGTACAGACTGCGATCCTTACAAAGTTGTAACTACAATCAAAAAATTAATTATTTAATATAAAATTTTTTTGTTATTAACTATTTTTTACCTCTTAAAAATTTACATTGATATCAAAAAACAAAAAATACATTAGCTAGTAATTTGAAAAGTCTGAATATATAATTTCGTAAAATTCTTTAGATAATATAGTTCTAATTTTAAAATCTTAAAAAAGTAGAAATGAAACACTAATTAAGTGAATGTTTTTAATGAATTTTTATCTGTATTTTCATAATGATCTTAATAATAATCAAATAAATAAAGAAGATTTGATTTTGTGTTTCATTTAGAATTTATTAGTAATTTTAATAATAACTAAAAATAGTATTTGTTTGTGAATATTATTTTATAAAAAATTTGTTTTTTTTTTGAAGATAATTAATTTTAATTAATAATAGGAAATAATATAAATAACTAACTAAAATAATTGTCCATAAAAATATATTTTTTATCTAACCAGTATTTAGCTTTATTTATGCAATTTTTAGAAAGAAGAATTATCTATCCTTCTTATTTGTGCAATTAGATACACTAATGTATTTAACCTGAAAATAAATAAAAAAAAATGAAAAAATTTGTTGTATTTAACTTAAACCAACAAACATAAAATTTATCAATAATTCATGATTGGATATACTGACATAAAAAATCTGAAATAAAAGCATGGTAAATTAATCAGGGTAAATATTAGATAAATAATGTACATTTATTTTAAATTTAACAACTTATATAAATGGCTATATTTTGTTCTTTGGTATTATATGATTAAAATGTTCGTTCATATGAAATAATGGGTAAGACTTCTTCTCCTCACGAAGTACTTTTTTATTTAAAATCATTGTTACAGTTAAAAAATTTAACATAAATTCATGAGTCAAAGTAGTCTATTTCTATATTTTATTAACAAAGTTTACAAAGTAACTACTCCTTAAATACAAAAATAGCTCAAAAAAAATGATTTAATTTTTGAAGAAACAGTTAAAACAAGCAACTTATTAAAAACTAATAATATTTTTTAATCATAGTATATTTATATATATGAATATAGCAATACAAGTTTAGATTTTTTGAACCCAGTAAAAATAGTAATCAAATACAATTTATTTGAGCAAAAAATCTAAAGAGCATTTTTATAAATTGTTATCATATACCAAGTGTAATATATAATATATTTGTGTAATTATTCAGTAAATTAAAATAACCTTCACTATTCTTTAAATAAAACATAAAATATAAAATATTTTTTCTCCTTGTTTTATCAAAATGTATTAATTGCACTATTTATTTTAATAAGATTCTATTGGAAATTTCAAAAAATGTATGTAATTAGATAAGTTAAAAGATATAATTTTAAAATCTATGATAAAAAATAGATTTAAAATGGCCAATTTTCATTTAAAGAAAATTAATGTATAAAATTCTATTTAATTGAATAAGCTAATTAAATCAAAATCATGATGAATCAGTTTTTTATTCATAAATTAATCTATATTTTTTTAATTTGCCAGAAATTAAATTTTTATTTTTGTAGTTAAAGGTTAAATTTTCGTTCATAATATGAAAAAATTCAAATTACTTATTTATCTATAATATATATCATTTTATTTTGAGATTTATATGGGAATACTTTAAAATATTTTAAGTTTTTACTACTTTCTACTTTCATAATACATATTATATTCTAGCTATTATTATTATTATTACTAAAAGCAACACATCATACTTATAAATGTAATAGATTTTTTTCCCACTATTTTAGGCGAAAAGTGATTAATAAGTAATATCACCAAAGTAATCAATCTACTCCACAAATAAATTGTTATAAAATTCAAAAATCATAAACATTACATTTAAAAATAATTTTAGTTAGTAAGTGGTGATCTAATTTTTATAGTAGACTTAACTTTAAATAAATATATCGCAATTTTTTCACCACAATCATAAAAAAATATGATTATTTTTACAATAATTAAATTCAAAAAATTTTAATTATTGAGGTATAATTTAGCTACATTTATAAGTAAATAGCCAAATAATTAAGTTTTATAATTAGACATGCAAATTAGTACTAAAATTTGATATTTTTTTATTTTTAAGATCATTTAATTTTTGAAATTCAATTTTTTAATGGTTTGATAATTAAAAATTGAATCTCAAAAAGTCAAATTTATAAATTCATTCAAATAGGTTTCTTTCTGTATGTTAATTAACCTAGCTTCTCTTTAAATACTAATTTTCTTAAATGAAAATATAAATAATAAATAAATAACTAAAAAAAATATAAAAAGTACTAAAAAATGAATTCAAAGTTTATAATTTTGAGTATTGCTTTACTTATGCCTCTTTACTTAGCTTAGAATGTTTCTATTGAATAACTCCTATCTTACAATAAGTGGTCAAGTTAAAATTTAAGAACTTTCTTGAACGATGAAGAAAAGCTATTTAGACAATTTGTCTTCTTTGAAAACTTTCAAAAGGTCAAAGAACACAACATTCAAGATAATCACACTTACTAACTTGACTTAAACTAATTTTCTGATATGATGGAAGAGGAGTTTGTTGAGAAAGTTCTTATGAAATCTGATTTAGTTGATCTTCACATTCAATAAGCTACCAGTAAAAACGCAACTTCTTCTACAACTGGAGGATCTGCTTCATCTAATTCTACAAATAGTACTGCAAAAGTTGCAATAGACTGGAGAAATAAAGGTGCTGTGACTTCAGTTAAAAATTAAGGTCAGTGTGGCTCTTGCTGGGCATTCTCTGCAGCTGGTTTAATGGAATCTTTTAATTTCATTAAGCATAAAAATTTAACAGATTTTTCTGAATAGTAGCTTGTTGATTGTGTGAACATTTCAAATGGTTTTTATTCTTATGGATGTCATGGAGGATGGCCTGAATAATGCTTAGAATATACCGCAAAGTTCGGTATCACTACCTTACAAAGCTATCCATATGTTGGTGTTTAAAAGAAGTGCAATGTTACTGGAACTAACAATGGTTTTAAACCTAAATCTTGGGAGCAAATTCCTAATACTTCTAAAGATTTATAGCACGCTTTAAATAAATCACCAGTTTCTGTTGTTGTTGATGCTTCTACTTGGAGTCACTATAGATCTGGTGTCTACAATGGCTGTGACTAAAACAAAATTAAGCTTAATCATGCTGTGTTAGCTGTTGGTTATGATTCCGTTGGTAATTGGATTGTTAAAAATTCTTGGAGTACTTATTGGGGTGAGCAAGGTTATATTAGACTTGCTCCTAATAATACTTGTGGTATTTTAAGCTATAATTACTAAATTACAGCTTGATTAAATAAAAATTTACATTAAATATTTGAATTATTTTAAACATAAGCTAAAGTAAAATACTTATAAACTATATATCATTTTAAAGTATTATTAAATTTTTTTTGATTAATGAATATAAAATATTATTAAATTATTTTTCAAGGTACGATAGTGTTAATTGCTATTGGTATTTTTTAATATTTTTTTGTTTGTGAATATTATTAAATAAAAATTTGTTTTTTTTTTGAACAAAATAATTTTAATTAATAAAAAGAAACAAAATAAATAATAGTTAAATAATTGTCCATGAAAATATTTTTTTTATTTTTTATCTAATTAGTGTTGAGCTTCATTTATGCAATTTTAAGAAAGAAGAATTATCCATCTTTTTTCTGCAGTTAGACACGCTAATTTATTTAATCTGAAAGTAAATAAGAGGTAAATGAGTTATCTAAATAATAAAAATATTAAGCCAACAAAGAAAAAATTAATCAATAACTCAAGATTGGATATACTCACATAAAAAAATCTGAAATAAAAGTATGGTAAATATTAGATAAATAATTTACATTTTTGTTTAAATTTAATAGCTTATATAAATGGCAAATATTTGTTCTTTGGTATTATATGATTAAAATGTTCGTTTGTATGAAATAAATGGATAAGACTTCCTCTCCTCACTAAATACTTTTTATTTAATCTCTTGTTACATCTTAAAAATATAACATAAATTCATGAGTCTAATTAGTCTATATTTTATTAACAAAATTTACAAGTACACTCCTTAAATACAAAAATAGCTTAAAAAAAATGATTCAATTTTTGAAGAAACGGTTAAAACGAGCAATTTCTAAAAAACTAATAAAATTATTTAAATCATTTTAAGTATATATATGTATGTATATTTATGAAGCAATACAAGTTTCAAGTTTTGTATTTTTGATCCCAGTAAATAAAGTAATTGATCAAAGAATCGAAAGAGTATTTTTATAAATTATTATCAGGTACCAAGTGTAATATATAATATATTTGTTTAATTATTCAGTAAAATAAAATAATCTTAGCAATATTCATTCTTTAAATAAAAAATAAAATATGATATATTTTTTCTCCTTGTTTTATCAAAATGTATTAATTGCACTATTTATTTAAATAAGATTCTATTGGAAATTTAAAAAAATGTATGTAATTAGATAATGTAAAAGATATAATCTAAAATATATGATCAAAAATAGATTTAAAATGACCAATTTTCATTTGAAGAAAATTAAAATATAAAATTCTATTTAATTGAATAAGGTAATTAAATTAAAATCATGATTAAGCAGTGTTTTACTCACAGATTAATCTATATTTTTTTAATTTGCTAGAAATTAAATTTTGATTTTTGTAGTTAAAGTTTAAATTTTTGTTCAGAATATGAAAAAATTCAAATTACTTATTTATCTATAGAATATTTCATTTTATTTTGAGATTTATATGGGAATACTTTAAAATATTTTAAGTTTTTACTACTTTCTACTTTCGTAGTATTTATGATTTTTTAGCTATTATTATAACTAAAACAGGACGGACATCTTATTTATAAATGAAATAGATTTTTTTACCATTATTTTAGGTGAAAAAGTGATTAAAAAGTAATATCACCAAAGTAATCAATCTACTCCATTAAAAATTGTTATAAAGTTTAAAAATCATAATCATTACATTTAAAAATAATTTTAGTAAGTGGTGATTCTTTTCATTTAATTTTAAAATAACCAAAACTTTAAATAAATATCTTACAATTTTTTCACCACAATCATAAAAAAATATGATTATTTTTACCTTAATTTAGGTTTAATTTAGATAGATTCATAAATAAATAACCAAAAAGCTAAGTCTTATAGATTAGACAGATAGATTAATACTAAAACTTGAAATCCTTATTTTTTAGATCAATTAATTTTTGAAATTCAATTTTTTAATGGTTGGATAATTAAAATATAGAATTTCAAAAAATCAAATTTGTAAATTAATTCAAATAGGTTTCTTTCTGTATGCTTATCAGTCTGGCTTCTTTTTAAATTACCAGTTTTCTTTCATGAAAATATAAATAATAAATAAATAGCTAAAAAAAAACATAAAAAAATATTAAAAGTGCTAAAAAATGAATTCTAAGTTTATCCTTTTGTGTATTGCTTTACTTATGCCTCTTTGCTTAGCTTAAGATGTCTCTATTGAAAAACTCCTAGCTTACAATAAGTGGTCAACCTAAAATTTAAGAACCTTCTTGAGTGATGAAGAAAAGCTATTTAGACAATTAGTCTTCTTTGAAAACTTACAAAAGGTCAAAGAACACAACATTCAAGATAATCACACTTACTAACTTGACTTAAACTAATTTTCTGATATGATGGAAGAGGAATTTGTTGAGAAAATTCTTATGAAATCTCATTTAGTTGATCATCACATGCAATAAGCTCCCAGTAATAACTCAACTTCTTCTACAACTGGAGGATCTACTTCATCTAATTCTACAAGTAATACTGCAAAAGTTACAGTAGACTGGAGGACTAAAGGTGCTGTGACTTCAGTTAAAAATTAAGGTCACTGTGGCTCTTGCTGGGCATTCTCTGCAGCTGGTTTAATGGAATCTTTTAATTTCATTAAGCATAAAAATTTAACAGATTTTTCTGAATAGTAACTTGTAGATTGTGTGAACTCTGCAAACGGTTACTATTCTAATGGATGTAATGGAGGATGGCCTGAGTCATGCTTAGATTATTCCTCAAAGTTCGGTATCACCACCTTATAAAGCTATCCATATGTTGGTGTTTAAAAGAAGTGTAATATTACAGGAGCTAATAATGGTTTTAAACCTAAATCTTGGAAGTAAATTCCTAATACTTCTAAGGATTTATAAAATGCTTTAAACAACTCACCAGTTTCTGTTGTTGTTGATGCTTCTACTTGGAGTCACTATAGATCTGGTGTCTACAATGGCTGCGACTAAACCAAAATTAGGCTTAATCATGCTGTATTAGCTGTTGGTTACGATTAATTTGGTAACTGGATTGTTAAAAATTCTTGGGGCACTGGTTGGGGTGAGCAAGGTTATATTAGACTTTCTCCTAATAATACTTGTGGTATTTTAAGCTATAATTACTAAATTACAGCTTGATTAAATAAAAATTTACATTAAATATTTGAATTATATTAAAGATATATTAAAGTCAAGTATATAAAAACTACATATCATTTTAAAGTATTCTTAAAAATGCTTTGATTAATAAAATAAATTTTGATTACTTTAAATAAAAAAATCTATCTCATTCAAAACTGAATGAAAAATCTAGCTTTATTTTTTGTTGATATTTTTACTTTAAAGTAATAATTTAATCAAAATTTAATTAAGAATATTAATAATAAATAATTTTCATAATATTTATGTAGTTTTATTTGAAGGAAACCTAAAAATGTTTAACTTTTAGAGTTTAGAATTTTAAAAGTAAATTTAATTTTTGAATTTTTTATTTTTTATTAATAATTTATTTTCTTACTAAAATATGAATTATATTTATAATATAAAAACAATAATAAAATCTATCTATCTATTTTTATTTTAGGTTAAAAAAACTTTTTCAAAATAATATTGAATAAAATATAATATATTCAATTATTCAAACATTTAATACTTATTCATCTTTTTTCACAAGCTATTTATCATTAGAATTATGTCCCAAAGACAACTAATCTTTTTGATTTAAGACACTTGCTTATAACTTTGAATGTTTGTGATTAATTCATTTAGCTAAGAATTTTATAGTAAATTTGTGTAAATTTTAAATAAATATCAAATAGAATAAGCTTTTAAATTAAAAATTATCTCTTAAATCAATAAATTAAATAAAATTAGTGGAATAAAAAGATAAAAAATAAATCAAATAAAAGCTATCAAATAACTTCAAAGAGCTTTTTTGTTTTATGTTCAGTTTTATAGTTTAAAATATGAAAAAATTAAGAAATAATATGAAATAATAAGATTAATTAATTATAAAAGCAAAAGTTGAAAATAAAATGATGAGTTAAATTAATAAAGAAAGAATAAAAAAAAGCAAGCACAATAAAAAGAAAAAGTAAAAAGAGCTTTATTGTTTTAAATTAGTTTTTATCATTAAAAATATAGCAATCCAAAATAAATAAACTGTTTTTACCAAAGCTTAAGTGTCAAATTTGAGAGATTAATGCAATTTGCTAAATCATAACCTAAGCCTGATGCATATTTGTCACAAATTTAATTGTCACTTTTTAAATATTGAAGAAAAAATATATCATTAAATAGTTAATTAGAAGGAAAAGGAAGAAATAATATGAAATAATAAGATTAATTAATAATAAAAGCAAAAGTTGAAAATAAAATGATGAGTTAAATTAATATAGAAAGAACAAAAAAAGTAAGCACAATAAAAAGAAAAAGTAAAAAGAGCTTTATTGTTTTAAATTAGTTTTTATAATTAAAAATATCACAATCAAAAATAAATAAACCATTTTTACCGAAGGTTAAGTGTCAAATTTGAGAGATTGATGCACTTTGATAAAGCAAAACCTAAGCTTGATGCACCTTCGTCACCAATTTTATTGTAACTTTTTAAATATTGAAGAAAAAATATATCATTAAATAGTTAATTAGAAGGAAAAAATGAAGAAAAAATATGAAATAATAAGATTAATTAATAATAAAAACTAAAGTTGAAAATAAAATGGTGAGTTAAATTAACAAAGAAAGAACAAAAAAAAAGCAAGCACAATAAAAAGAAAAAGTAAAAAGAGCTTTATTGTTTTAAATTAGTTTTTATAATTAAAAATATCACATTCCAAATCAAATAAATTGTTTTTACCGAAGGTTAAGTGTCAAATTTGAGAGATTAATGCACTTTGTTAAAACAAAACCTAAGCCTGATACACCTTTGTTACCAATTTAATTGAAACTTATTAAATATAGAAGTAAAAATATATCATAAAATAGTTAATTAGAAGGAAAAAATGAAGAAAAAATATGAAATAATAAGATTAATTAATAATAAAAGCAAAATTTGATAATTAAATGATGATTTAAATTAGCAAAGAAAGAATAAAAAAAGCAAGCACAATAAAAAGAAAAGGAAATAAGAGCTTTATTGTTTTAAATTAGTTTTTATAATTTAAAATATCACAATCCAAAAGAAATAAACTATTTTTACCGAAGTTTAACTGTCAAATATGAGAGATTAATGCAATTTGCTAAACCAGAGCCTAAGTCTGATGCTCCAATTGCATCAATTTTATTGCCACTTTTTAAATATTGATGAAAAAAAAATATCATTAAATATTATTAGAAGGAATAAAAGAAGAAAAAATATCAAATAATAAGATTAATTAATAATAAAAGCAAAAGTTAAAAATAAAATAATGAGTTAAAAAAACAAAGAAAAAACAAAAAAAACAAGCATAATAAAAAGAAAAAGAAAAAAGAGCTTTATTCTTTTAAATTAGTTTTTATAATTAAATATTTCACAATCCAAATCAAAAAAACTGTTTTTACCGAAGATTAAGTGCCAAATTTGAGAGATTAATGCAATTTGCTAAAGCATAACCTAAGCCTGATGCACCTTTGTCACCAATTTAATTGCCACTTTTTAAATATTAAAAAAAATATATATCATTAAATAGTTAATTGAATGTAAAAATGAAGAAAAAATATGAAATCATAAGATTAATTAATAATAAAAGTAAAAGTTGAAAATAAAATGATGAGTTAAATTAACAAAGAAAGCACAATAAAAAGAAAAAGAAAAAAGAGCTTTAAATTAAAAATATCTAAATCCAAATCAAATAAGCTATTGTTACTTAAGGTTAAGTGTCAAATTTGAGAGATTAATGCAATTTACTAAGGCAAAACCTAAGCCTGATGCACCTTTGTCACTAATTAAATTGCAACTTTTTAAATATTGAAGAAAAAATATATCATTAAATTGTTAATTAGAAGGAAGAAATGAAGAAAAAATAAGAAATAATAAGATTAATTAATAATAAAAGAAAAAGTTGAAAATAAAATGATGAGTTAAATTAGCAAAGAAAGAACAAAAAAAAGCAAGCACAATTAAAAGAAAAAGAAAAAAGAGCTTTATTGTTTTAAATTAGTTATTGTAATTAAAAATATCACAATCCAAAGCAAACAAACCATTTATGCCTAAGTTCAAGTGTCAAATTTAAGAGATTAATGCACTTTGCTAAACCAGAACCTAACCCTAATGCGCCTTCGTCACAAATTTTATTGTAACTTTTTAAATATTCAAGAAAAAATATATCAGTAAATAGTTAATTAGAAGGAAAAATGAAGAAAAAATATGAAAAGAACAAAAAACAAGCAAGCACAATAAAAAGAAAAAGAGCTTTATTGTTTTAAATTAGTTTTTATAATTAAAAATATCAATATCCAAAACAAATAAACAGTTTTTACCTAAGGTTAAGTGTCAAATTTGAGAGATTAATGCACTTTGCTAAACCAGAACCTAACCCTGATGCGCCTTCGTCACCAATTTAATTGTAACTTTTTAAATATTGAAGAAAAAATATATCATTAAATAGTTAATTAGAAGGAAAAATGAAGAAAAAAAAAAACAAAAAACAAGCAAGCACAATAAAAAGAAAAAAGAGATTTATTGTTTTAAATTAGTTTTT
Source organism: Tetrahymena thermophila SB210 (assembly GCF_000189635.1). Taxonomy (NCBI): domain Eukaryota; phylum Ciliophora; class Oligohymenophorea; order Hymenostomatida; family Tetrahymenidae; genus Tetrahymena; species Tetrahymena thermophila. Next base: position 249,999 of record NW_002476348.1, read on the forward strand.
ATAATTAAAAATATCACTATCCAAAATAAATAAACAGTTTTTACCTAAGGTTAAGTGTCAAATTTGAGAGATTAATGTAATTTGCTAAGGCAAAACCTAAGCCTGATGCACCTTTGTCACCAATTTAATTGTATCTTTTTAAATATTGAAGAAAAAATATATCATTAAATAGTTAATTGAAGGAAAAAATGAAGAAAAAATATGAAATAATAAGATTAATTAATAATAAAAGCAAAAATTGAAAATAAAATGATGAGTTAAATTAACAAAAAAAGAAGGGAAAAAAAAGTAAGCATAATAAAAAGAAAACGAAAAAAGAGCTTTATTGTTTTAAATTAGTTTTTATAATTAAAAATATCACAATCTAAATCAAATAGACTATTTTTACCTTAGATCAAGTGTCAAATTTGAGAGATTAATGCTTACTAAAGCATAACCTAAGCCTAATGCACCTTCGTCACCAATTTAATTGAAACTTTTTAAATATTGAAGAAAAATAATATCATTAAATAGTTAATTAAAAGGAAAAAATGATGAAAAAATATGAAATAATAAGATAAATTAATAATAAAAGCAAAAGTTTAAAATTAAATGACGAGTTAAATTAGTAAAGAAAGAACAAAAAAAAAGCAAGCGCAATAAAAAGAAAAAGAAAAAAGAGCTTTATTGTTTTAAATTAGTTTTTATAATTAAAAATATCACAATCCAAAACAAATAAACTGTTTTTTACCAAAGGTTAAGTGTCAAATTTGAGAGATTAATGCAATTTGCTAAAGCACAACCTAAGCCTGATACATCTTGGTCACAAATTTGATTGCCACTTTTTAAATATTGAAGAAAAAATATAACATTAAATAGTTAATTGAAGGAAAAAATTAAAGAAAAAAATATCAAATAATAAAAAATGAATAATAAATAATTAAAAATAGAATTGAAAATTAAGTTAAAATAGCTAAAAATTTTTAATAAAAATCAATGAATAATGATGATAATTTCTTTAACAAAAATTATTTATTTAAATAAAATGAAAGTTAAATATATAAAAATATTAATATTAATAAAAAAAATATATATAAATAAATTATACTTGAAATCAATATGGAGAATCTAGTGAGATAAAAGTGAAGAGCTTAAAAACTTTTTTTATTAATTTATATAAATTTAAAGGATATTAATAAAAATATTAATAATTACTTCTTATAATCCGTTGTAATGTTTAATCTATTATATTATCATTTATTTTTTTTTCAAAAATATTGAATAGCAATTTATGAAATTTAATTAATTATAAATGGATAAATAGAGCAAATAAAATATAATAATTAATTATTAAATATTAATTTATACATTTGGTTTTATGAAGAGATATCACATAAAAATTAATTTAACATTCATTACTTAATCTTAATATTTGTATTTAAAACGTATACTTAAAAATATAGTTGGAATTAAATATGACCAGTTAGTCATATTTGAAAAAATTCTTATAATTAATTAATGTTATTATATTATTAAAAATAATTTATTAAAATTTTTAATAAGAAAAAATAAATTTTAATTATCCACAATTTTTAATCTAACACTATACATTTTTTACTTTATTTCTCTTCTTTCAATTATTCAAATTCTAAATTTTCTAATCTAAAATTAGATTTATAACCCTTTTTATAATAAACATATTTAGTTTCATTATCTGTGAAATTATTTAAAAGTAAATAACTAATTCTAAAATATTTCTTAGAATTTTTCTAATCATCCAATAAAATTCGTTTTTTAATTATTCACTAATCTTATAAAATTTATATACAAACAAAATATTGATAGTAAAATATTGCGAATGATAAAAATTTTTGTTTCAATATTTCTAATTTTCCCATAGCTGAAATTTCGAATTTTGTGTTTTCTAAATTACAAAATTTCTTATTCTACAGATAAAATAACATAGAAATTTAGTTTATTTTTAAAGTTCTTTAAAGGATATAATAAAAAATGGTTAATTAATAAAATTGAAAATATTTATTTCAAAACCTCTAAAATTAATTAAAGAGGAGGAGATTAAGTATAAAAAAAATTACTAGAAGTAAAATATTTATATATTTGAGCAAATAATCAAATGATCCTTTATAAACTGTAATCAGATACTAAGTGAAACATCTAAAATATTTGTGTAATTTTTCAGTAAATCAAAATAACATTCGCTATGTTATTTAAATAAAATATAAAATATTTTATAATTTTTCTACTTGTTTTCAAATTGTATTAATTGTACTTTTTATTTGTATGGCTTATAAAGAAATATAGCATTTATAAAAAATGTTTACAATTAGATAATGTAAAGGATATATTTTTTAAATTTATTATCAAAAATAGTTAGAAGATGACCAATTTTCAATTAAACGAAATTAATTTTTTAAATTCTATTTAGTTGAATTTCAGCAATTTTTTTACTCAAAAATTAATCTATATTTTTTAAATTACTAGAAATTAAATTTTGATTTTTGTAGTTAGTGGTTAAATTTTATCATTAATATGAAACAATTTAATTGCATATTTATTTATCTATAATTTATTTCATTTCATTTTGAGATTTATATTGGAATACTTTAAAATATTGTAAGCTTTTGCTACTTTCAAAGTATTTATGATAAATGAATCATTTATTGTTATTACTAAAAGCAGCGCGCTTTAGTTATAAATGAAATAGATTCCATTATTTTAGGTGAAAAGTGATTAATAAGATATCACTAGAGTAATCAATCTATTCCAAAAATAGATTGTTATAAAAATACAAAAATTATAAAATTACATTTAAAAATAATGATTTAGTGAGTGATGTTTCTTTTCATCTAAATTTCATAATAGCCATAACTTTAAATACTTATATTGTAATATTTTCACCACAGTCATAAAAAAATATGGTTATTTTAACTGTAATTAAATTCAAAAAAATTTAATTATTGAGGTTTAATTTAGCTACGTTCATAAATGAATAGCCAAACAGTTAAATTTTATAGATTAGACAGATTAATTAATACTAAAATTTGAAGGCCTAGTTTTTTATTTTTAGATTAATTAATTTTTGAAATTCAATTTTTTATTGGTTGAGTAATTAAAAAATAGAAAATCAAAAAGTCAAATTGTAAATTTATTCAAGTAAGTATCTTTCTTTATGTTAATTAGCCTGAATTCTCTTTAAATTACCAGTTTTCTTTCATGAAAATAATAAATAATAAATAATTATCTAAAAAAACATAAAAAAATATTATAAGTACTAAAAAATGAATTCTAAGTATATTCTTTTGAGTATTGCTTTATTTATGAATCTTTACTTAGCTTAAAATGTTTCTATTGAAAAACTCCTAGCTTACAATAAGTGGTCAAGTTAAAATTTAAGAACCTTCTTGAACGATGAAGAAAAGCTATTTAGACAATTAGTCTTCTTTGAAAACTTACAAAAGGTCTAAGATCACAATAGCCAAGACAACCACACTTACTTCCTTGAGTTAAACTAATTTTCTGATATGACTCAATAGGAGTTTGTAGAGAAAGTTCTAATGAAATCTGATTTGGTCGATCTTCACATTTAATAAACTACCAGTAATAACTCAACTTCTTCTGCTACTGAAGTATCTAATTCTACAAGTAATAATGCAGCAGATAATGTAGACTGGAGAACTAAAGGTGCTGTAACTTCAGTTAAAAACTAAGGTTAATGTGGCTCTTGCTGGGCATTCTCTGCTGCTGGTTTAATGGAATCTTTTAATTTCATTAAGAATAAAAATTTAGTCAATTTTTCTGAATAGTAACTTGTCGATTGCATGAACTTTGAAAATGGTTACTCTTCTAATGGATGTAATGGAGGATGGCCTGAATCATGCTTAGATTATTCTTCAAAGTTCGGTATCACCACATTATAAAACTATCCATATGTGGGTGTTTAAAAGAAGTGTAACATTACTGGAACTAACAATGGTTTTAAACCTTAATCTTGGAAGAAAATTCCTAATACTTCTAAGGATTTATAAATTGCTTTAAATAGCTCACCAGTTTCTGTTCTTGTTGATGCTTCTACTTGGAGTCACTATAAATCTGGTGTCTACAATGGATGCGACTAAACCAAAATTTGGCTTAATCATGCTGTATTAGCTGTTGGTTACGATTCTGTTGGTAACTGGATTGTTAAAAACTCTTGGGGAACTAGTTGGGGTGAGGAAGGTTATATTAGAATTTCTCCTAATAATACTTGTGGTATTCTAAAGTTTAATTATCAAATTACAGCTTGATTAAATTAAAATTTACATTAAATATTTGAATTATATTAAACATAAACTAAAGTCAAGTGTTTAAATGCTTTATGTCATTTAAAGTATTCTTAAAATTTTTTAATTAGCGAATAAAAAATATTATTAAATTCTTTTTTAAGATATGATAGTGTTAATTACTTTTGGTATTTTTTAAATAAAAAATGGCTTATTAAAATTTTAAATGTTTTATAAAACTTTTACTTCCATTAAGTTAAATAGTTAAAAAATATAAAATATAAAAAATCCCTGTATTTTTGGTTGTAGGGTAGTTGTTATCCAAAAAAATAAAAAATTTAAATTAATTAAAAATCAAAATAAAAACAAAAGGCTTGGGTTAATTCATTTGAAACATATGCATTTACTATTTTTTACCTCTTAAAAATATATATTGATATTAAAAAACAAAAAATACAAAGCAATTTATTAGAAAAATCTACTTATATAATTTCTTAAAAATCTTTAGATAATATAATTCTAATTTTAAATAATTTTATAATCTTTATCTTAAAAAAGTTGAATTGAAACACAAATTAAGTGAGTTTTCTTGATGAAATTTTATCTGTATTTTCATAACAATCTATCTTTATAATAATGAAATTTATTAAGAAGGCTTTTTATCTCATTTAAAATTTATTAGTCATATTAATAACCATTTTAACTAAAAATAGTATTTTTTTGAGAATATTATTAAATAAAATATTTATTTTTTTTAAGATAAATAATTTTAATTTATAAAAAGAACTGAACAAATAATAGTTAAATGATTGTCCATAAAAATATTTTTTTATCTAACCAGTATTAAGTTTTATTTATGCACATTTTATAAAGAAGAATGGCCCCCTTTTATTTGTGCAATTAGACACACTAATATATTTATTTAGACAGTAAATAAGAATTAAATGAATTATCTAAGTAAAAATATTTAGTAATTACCTTGAATTAATAAAAATAAAATTAATTAATAGTTCAAGATTTGATATACTGACATAAAAAATATGAAATAAAAGCATGGTAATTTTAATCATGTAATATTAGATAAACAATGTCCATTTATGTTTAAATTTAATAGCATAATATAAATAGTTAATATTTGCTCTATGGTATTATATGATTAAAATATTTTTTGTATGAAATAAATGGAAAAGACTCCCTCTCCTCACCTATTACTTTTTTATTTAATATCTTTGTTAAAGTTAAAAAATATAACATCAATCCATGATTTAAATTAGTCTTTTTCTTTATTTTATTTAAATAATTTGCAAAGTAACTACTCCTTAAATACAAAAATAGCTACAAAAAATGATTTTATTTTTGAAGAAACAGTTAAAACAAATAATTTATAAAAAACTAATAAAATTTTAAAATTATTTTAAGTATTAATATATATGTATTTAGCAATACAAGTTTTAGATTTTTTGATCCCAGTAAATAAAGTCAGAAAATAAAATTTAAATTAAAAAAAAATAAAAAAATTATATTCCATTTTTTAAAATATTATTACAAATAGATTATATAGCCCTTCCTGGTTTTGAAATTCCGCTGATAATTTCATTTTTGTTGTAAATTATTAAAATTTAATTAAAGTATTCTAATTGAAAAATTGAAACAAACAAAAAGAATGTTTAAATTCACATTTAATTCTAATATATATGAACTGTAAACATTCTATTTTAGCTTAAATTGTTTTCGAAAATCTTTAAAAAAAATTTTTTTAAAAAGAGCATTTTTATAAATTATAATCAGATACCAAGTGTAATATATAAAATATTTGTGTTATATTAAGTAAATTAAATAACCTTCACTATATTCTTTAATTAAACATAAAATATTATATTTTTTTCACTTATTTCATTAAAATATATTAACTGAACTATTTCTTTAAATAAGATTCTATTTGAAATTAAAAAAAATGTATGTAATTAGATAAGATAAAAGATATGGTTTTAAAATTTATCATCTAAAATAGATTTAAAATGACCAATTTTTATTTGGAGAAAGTCATAATATAAAATTCTATTTAATTGAATAAGTTAATTAAATTAAAATCACGATTAAGTAATGTTTTTACTCATAAATTAATCTATATTTTTTTAAACTTGAAATTAAATTTTTATTTTTGTAGTCAAAGGTTAAATTTTTCTCCAGAATATGAAACAATCAATTCTAATTTCTTATGTATTTCATTTTATTTTAAGATTTATATCTGAATACTTAAAAATATTTTAAGTTTTTACTACTTTTTACTTTCGTAGTACTATGATATTCTAGCTATTTATTTTATTATTAAAAGGAGCACATCTTATTTATAAATGAAATAGATTTTTACCATTATTTTAGGTGAAAAGTGATTAATAAGTAACATCACAAAAAAATTTGATATAAACCACAAATACATTTTTTTAAAATTCAAAGATCATAAAAATACATTTAAATCTAATGTTTTAGTGATTCTTTTCATCTAATTTTCATAATAACCATCACTTTAAATAAATATTTTCACAAAAATCATAAAAAATACAATTATTTTTAAAATAATTAAATTCAAAAAATTTTAATCATTGAGTTTTAATTTAGCTACATTCATAAGTAAATTGCCATAAAGTTAAGTTTAAAAGATTAGACTGATTAATTAATACTAAAACTTGAAAGTCTATTTTTTTATTTTTTAGATCAACTAATTTTTGAAATTGAATTTTTTAATGGTTTGATAATTAAAAAATAGAATTTCAAAAAGTTAAATTTGTAAATTCATTAAATAAGTTACTTTCTGTATGTTAATTAGCCTGGCTTCTCTTTAAATTACCGGTTTTCTTTCATGAAAATATAAATAATAAATAAACTAATAAAAAATACATAAATAATATTATAAAAGTAAAAGATGAATTCTAAGTTTATCCTTTTGAGTATTGCTTTGCTTATGCCTCTTTACTTAGCTTAAAATGTTTTTATTGAAAAACTCATAGCTTACAATAAGTGGTCCAGTAAAAATTTAAGAACCTTTTTGAACAATGAAGAAAAGCTATTTAGACAATTAGTTTTCTTTGAAAACTTACAAAAGGTCAATTATCACAATGCCCAAGACCACCACACTTACTCACTTGCTTTAAACTAATTTTCTGATATGACAGAAGAGGAATTTGCTGAGAAAATTCTTATGTAATCTGATCTAGTTGATCTTCACATTCAATAAACTGCCAGTCATAACTCGACTTCTTCTACTACTGGAGGATCTACTTCATCTAATTCTACAAGTAATAATGCAACAGTTACTGTAGACTGGAGATCTAAAGGTGCTGTGACTCCAGTTAAATAATAAGGCTATTGTAGCTCTTGCTGGGCATTCTCTGCAGCTGGTTTAATGGAATCTTTTAATTTCATTAAGAATAAAAATTTAACAGATTTTTCTGAATAGTAACTTGTTGATTGTGTGAACTCTGCAAATGGCTACTCTTCTAAAGGATGTAGTGGAGGATGGCCTGCATCAGCTATAGATTATTCCTCAAAGTTCGGTATCACAACCTTACAAAACTATCCATATATTGGTGTTTAAAAGAAGTGTAATATTACTGGAACTAACAATGGTTTTAAACCTAAATCTTGGAAGCAAATTCCTAATACTTCTAAAGATTTATAAAATGCTTTAAATTATTCACCAGTTTCTATTGCTGTTGATGCTTCTACTTGGAGTCACTATAAATCTGGAGTCTACAACGGCTGCAACTAAACCGACATTAAGATTAATCATGGTGTGTTAGCTATTGGTTACGATTCTCTTGGTAACTGGATTGTTAAAAACTCTTGGGGTACTGGTTGGGGTGAGCAAGGTTACATTAGACTTGCTCCTAATAATACTTGTGGTATTTTAAGCTATAATTACTAAATTACAGCTTGATTATACAAAAATTTACATTAGATATTTGAATTATTTTAAAATAAACTAAAGTCAAGTATTATAAGCTATATTTCATTTATAAGTAAAATATTATTAAAATTATAAAGTATAAATAATTTTGAGCTTTATCAAGGTATTTTAGTGTTAATTACTATTGGTATTTTATGGCTTTTTAAAATTTTAAAAGTTAACTTTTATTTTTAAATATATTTATTAAAATTTAAAGAAAGCATTTTCAAAAATAATATTTATTAGGTATTCGTAATTGGAAATATTATTTTACTATTCTAAATATTTAATAATTGATTTTGATTAATAATCATATTAATTTTAAATCAATTAACATACATTCAATTATTATTAAAATTTTTTAATTATATTTTTCAAAAAATATTTTGCTACAGAAATTTCTTTAAATTTTGAAAATAATATTTATTATTTTACTAAATAAATATTTATTTCCTACTACATAAATAATAATTAGAGAATAGCAATTTGTAAAAATATTTATTGTTTTTTCAAATTTATACTTTATATATAATGACATTTATTTTATACCAATAAAATAATTAATATTATTATTACTTTATGTCAATTAATATATAGGTTTATTTCATAATATCATTAAATTTCTGTTTTATTTATTTCTTTACTTTAAATTAATTTTGCTAGCTAATTAATTAGGCTTATTTTTAAGGAAATTAAACTAAATTTTCAATAATCTGAAAATTTAACAGCATATAAGTATTTCCTTATTATGTAATAATAGATTTTTGATTCTCTAAAATGTTATTCCTCCTCATCTGTTCCTTAAAAAATATTAACATAGCTGAGCTGTATAAAATAAATTTTTCTAATTTTCTGATTAATACTTGACATCATTTTGATCAATTATTATTTTTCAAATGTTCCCTCATAACTAAATTCATTAAAATTAATTTTATATTAGTAAAAAGTTAAATTTTACATTCTAAGTGAAGCTAACCTAAAATTATTTTCACTAAACTAGATTTCTTTTTCTAGTAGTTATTATCTTTTTATATTTTCCTAAATTACATGTTTAGGATTTGATACATAAGGCCCATAGTTTCTCCAATACTAAAAATTTAAAAGCATCTTTTAAATAACTCCAAACTTATCATATTCAAATAGAAAATAGGTAGTTTCATCATCAAAAAATCCTGCAGTAGTTAATACTTCTAAGCTTTTAAATTTTTTTGCTTCATCTTTAATAATTTACAATTATTAATCAAATTCAGAATACCTAAAAATATAATTCATTAATTAAATTTCATTATTAATTCATAAATAAAAAGTAAAGTGGATAAATAAATAGAAATATAAGTACTTGAATGTAAAATCTAATTTTCTGAGCTTTTAAAGTTTCTGTTAAGAATTTTTAATTATTTTCTTCAAATAATTTTCATCAAGTTTAACATGACTAAATAAAATAAATAATTTCTTACTATCAATTAAAATTTTTTATTTTAATTTAATATAATTTTACTAACTAGAAATTTCTAGCTCTTCCAAGTTAGGAGCGTTTGATATGATCTCAAGATCATAATTAAAAGTTTCTAATCCCTACTTTTTCGCACTAAAAAAGTACATAATTATAATGAATATAATAAATTAGTTTTTGAAATCATATTTATTTACTATTATCCAAGTTTAAGCTATTTTAGCTAGTTATTTTGCGTGTCTTATTTTATGATAGAAACAAGTCGGTCTCCTTATTACATTTTATTAAGAGGCATTTTTATAGATATTTTTGATAAATTTGGCAAGTTTTATATTGATTTTGAAATTAAGTAAGCTTTCTAAACTTAAATGTTTGTTTCACTATTAAATTAAAATTTCAATGAAAAATTTAAAATGATGAAATAAAAGAAACATAACTTAGAACTAAAAATTTAACAAAATGAAAAATTCTATTATAAATATATAGCCCTAGAAAGTTATCTTTAAAAATAATTTATTGAAAAGATAAAGAGCTACATATAATTATTAAGAAAAATAAAATTTAAAGATTTTACCAAAATTCAATTTCAATAGACTTTAACTATTAACATTTTTATAGTTCTTCACAGAATTTAGTATCTATGATATTCTCAGTGAATCCACTAAAATTTAACAATTAAAAGAAATAAATTTTCAGTAGTTTGTTTGAATAAATAATTTACCTGAATATTAGTTAAAGCTATTCTAAATTTGGCTTTTAGGAAGAAAGATATTATAGCATATTCAATGGATAACTTAAGCATTTTATATTACTTGATCTTTGTTTATATTGAAATTAATCAATTATCAAAAAAAAAAATATTTTATATGTATTAAAAAAATTTTACTTAAAAAGTATTACAGTTAGAGCTTTTAACAGCAAAAAGTTATCAAGATCGATTAATAAATCGCTCAATTTGAAATATTGTATATTAACTAAAGAGGGGCAATTTCCATTATTTTAATTTACTTCTGCTCTATAACTTTATATCAAAATTTTATTTATTTATCTTATTGAGTTGAAATAATATTTTTGATTATATCCTAAGTAAACTAAGTCTTTTAATTCCATTTAGTCTTTCAAAACATAATTCGATGCGAAATTTTTAAAATCATTATAAAATGCTTCTAAAACTTCAAATTTAATTTATTTCTTTTTAGTAGTATAAATTTGAATTTATTTTTTGTTTTTTATCAATTATTATGGTAAATCAGGTAATGATTTCATATACTCTGCTTCTATATTTTCAAACTGATCTGATTCATTAAACACACAGTTAAATTGTTAGTTTGTAATTTTATTTTTGTTAATAGTAAATTTATATTATCCTTCAAATTTTGGTATTAATTAAATAATTTTAAATAAATTTCCAATTTCTACTCTATATGTTAAAATATTTAACAAAAAATCTTAACTCAAGAATTTGATTTTTTATCTTTCAATTTTATATAAATTTGATATGGATTAAATTATTTCTTAATTAATAAAAGCTATTTCAAGTGGTTTAGTTTTAAATTTGATTTCGATAGGTGTCAAATTATATGGTCCTTCTTGTTTAGAATTATTAGTAAGTTTATTTTTTGATAGCATGTTGTATTATTTTTTAGTATTTTATTTATTTAATTTATTATAAGAATAAGAATATACTTTCTTGGCTATTCAATTTATAATAGAATTTATTTGTTCTCATTATTTTATTTTTAAAATAATCCATATCTATTAGGATATTCTTAAAAATAATTAGTTTCATAAGTGTGTGTCTCTAAGAATTTATTAAGATAGAGTGTCTCTAACAATTTATTAAGATTGAGTGTCTATAACAATTTATTAAGATTGAGTGTCTCCAACAACTGATGAAATTTAATTTAAATTAGCTTCATAAGAGTCTCTAATAATAAATAAATTAATTTTTATATCGTAAAAAATGAATAATTATTTGTTCTCTTTCATGAAATGTTAATCATTATAAATCTATCAGATTAATTGATTATATTGATTGATTAAATAATCTCATGACTAATAGTATGTAAAGAAAATATTAATGTATACATTTTTATAATAAATATTGTTAATTTAGTAATTAAATAAAAAATCATATTACTTACTTCATTTTACTTAAAATGATAAACACTAATCAAATTAGATTTAAAAGTCTCTCTAACAATTAATTAAATTAAAATAATTAGTTAAGTTTCTCTAACAATTTATTAAGATAGAATTGTATCCAAAAACTGATTAAATTTAATTTAAATTAGCTTTATAAGTGTTTCTAATAACAAATAAATTAATTTTTATATCCTAAAGAATGAATAATTATTGATTCTCATTCATGGAATGTTAATTGAATTGGTTTTCAATATGAAAATAGTCTATAACTGTACTTTTTTTTTTGTTGAAAATAAGATATATTCAAAAACAAAAACTGAGGGCGTGATACTCTCAAGAGATTTTTCGAAAATCAATTTAAAATTTAATAGATTTCGAATTTTTTGTTTTTTTTGAATTTTTAGTATGTTTCTTATTATACAGCTGTATGATATAAAAATTAAATTTATTTTTAAAGTTCTTAAAAGGATATAATAAAAAATGGTTTTTAATAAAATTAAAAATATTTATTTCACAAAACAAACCTCTGCTCATTTGACTTTGCTATAATAAATTAATATTTTAACTCTAATAATTTTTTTTAGACTAAACCTCCAATTTAATAGATTTTAATTTTTATAAATTGTAATCAGATACTAAATGAAACATATAAAATATTTGTGTAATTTTTCAGTGAATCAAAATAACATTCGTTATGTTCTTTAAACAAAACATTAAATATTTTATATTTTTTCTACTTGTTTTAAATGTATTACTTGCACTGTTTATTTTTTATAACTTATAAAGAATGCAGAGGATTTATAAAAAATGTTTGTAGTTAGAAAATTTAAAAGATATATTTTAAAAATTTATTTTCAAAAATAGTTAGAAAATGACAAATTTTCAGTTAAAGAGAATCAATATTTTATATTCTATCTAGTTGGAAAGGTAATTAAATTAAATTCATAATTAAACAGTGTTTTTAATAACAAATTAATCTATATTTTTTTAATTTACTAGAAATTAAATTTTGATTTTTGTAGTTAATGGTTAAATTTTGTCATCAATATGAAACTATTCTAATTGCTTATTTATTTATCTTTTATATATTTCATTTTATTTTCCGATGAATATGGGAATACTTTAAAATATTTTAAGTTTTTGCTAATTTCGAAGTACTTATGATATTTGGGTTAAATTGTTATTACTAAAAGCCGCGCCTTTTACTTTAAATGAAATAGATTTCTTACCACTATTTTAGGTGAAAAGTGATTAATAAGAAATATAACCAAAGTAATCAATCTATTCCAAAAATAGATTTTTTCAAAATTCAAAAATCATAAAAATTACATTTGAAAATAATCATTTAGTTAGTGATATTTCTTTTCATCTCATTTTCATCATAGCCATAACTTTAAATAAATATATTGAAATATTTTCACCACAATCATAAAAAAATATGATTATTTATACTGTAATTAATTCAAAAATTTAATTATTGAAGTCTAATTTAGATAAATTCATAAATAAATAGTCTAAAAATTAAATCTTATAGATTAGACAAAGACAGATAAATTAATACTAAAATTTGAAATCCTAGTTTTTTATTTTTAGATTAATTAATTTTTGAAATTCAATTTTTTATCTGATGAATAATTAAAAAATAGAAAATCAAAAAGTCAAATTTGTAAATTTATTTATTGAATTAAGTATCTTTCTTTATGTTTATTAGCCTGACTTCATTTTAAATTATCAGTTTTCTTTGATGAAAATATAAAATAATAAATAAATAACTAAAAAAACATAAAAAAAAAATTATTAGTACTAATAAATGAATTCAAAGTTTATCCTTTTGAGTATTGCTTTGCTTATGCCTCTTTACTTAGCTTAAGATATCTCTATTGAAAAACTCTTAGCTTACAATAAGTGGTCAAGTTAAAATTTAAGAAACTTCTTGAATGATGAAGAGAAGCTATTTAGACAATTAGTCTTCTTTGAAAACTTACAAAAGGTTAAGGATCACAATAGCCAAGACAACCACACTTACTCACTTGAGTTAAACTAATTTTCTGATATGACTGAAGAGGAGTTTGTTGAGAAAGTTCTTATGAAATCTGATTTTGTTGATCTTCACATTTCATAAGCTACCAGTAATAACTCAACTACTTCTGCTATTGAAGAATCTACATCATCTAATTCTACAAGTGATAATACAGCTGTTACTGTAGATTGGAGAACTAAAGGTGCTGTGACTTCAGTTAAAAACTAAGGTTAATGTGGCTCTTGCTGGACATTCTCTGCAGCTGGTTTAATGGAATCTTTTAATTTCATTAAGAATAAAAATTTAACAAATTTTTCTGAATAGTAGCTTGTTGATTGTGTGAACTTTGCAAATGGTTACTCTTCTAATGGGTGTAATGGAGGAAACCCAACATAATGCTTAGATTATTCCTCAAAATTCGGTATCACAACCTTACAAAACTATCCATATGTTGGTTTTTAAAAGAAGTGCAATATTACTGGAACTAACAATGGTTTTAAACCTTAATCTTGGAAGAAAATTCTAAATACTTCTAAGGACTTATAAAATGCTTTAAATTTCTCACCAGTTTCTGTTGTTGTTGATGCTTCTACTTGGAGTCACTATAAATCTGGTGTCTACAATGGTTGCAACTAAACCAAAATTAGACTTAATCATGCTGTGTTAGCTGTTGGTTACGATTCTGTTGGTAACTGGATTGTTAAAAACTCTTGGGGTACTAGTTGGGGTGAGGAAGGTTATATTAGACTTTCTCCTAATAATACTTGTGGTATTTTAAGCTATAATTACTAAATTACAGCTTGATTAAACAAAAATTTACATTAAATATTTGAATTATATTAAACTTAAACTAAAGTCAAGTGTTTATAAGCTATATGTCATTTTATAGTATTCTTTAAGTTTTTTGATTAATGAATATAAAATATTATCAAATTCTTTTTTAAAGTATGATTGTTAATTACTATTGGTAAATAAAAAAGAGCTTATTAAAATTTTAAATGCTTGTATAAAATATAAGTTTAATATCTAAAAAATAATTATGTTTTGTATCTAATTTTGGAATGATTACTTGTTTGTGTACTTAAAAAAAGTGTGTGTTTGAAAAAAATTTTATTGAATACCATAACTCCTCATATATCCTTTTTAAAGTTTTTAAAAAAGTTGCCAAACTCTTTTCCAGTATATGTAAAATATTAATTTATTTGATCAAATAATAATTTTTATAAATTTTAATCTTTTACAGTAAATCAATATAGCCTTAGCTATATTATTTAAATAGAACATAAAATATTTTATATTTTTTCTATTTGTTTTATCAAAATGTATTATCGCACTATTTATTTATATAACTTATAAAGAAAGTATTAAATTAATATAAAAAATGTTTGTAATTTGATTAAGTAAAGGATATATTTTTAAAAATTTATCATTAAAAATAGAAGAAAATGACAAATTTTCATTTAAAGAAAATCAATGTATAAAATTATATTTAGTGAACAAAGCTAATTAAATTAAAGTCATTATCATACAAAATTTTTACTCCAAAATTAATCTATATTTTTTTAATATACTAGAAATTAGATTTTAATTTTCCTAGTTAATAGTTAAATTTTTGTCATGAATATGAAACTACTCCAATTATTTATTTAACTATAATATATTTCATTTTATTTTGAGATTTTTTTGGGATTACTTCAAAATATTTTAAGTTTTTGCTACTTTCCAAGTACTTATGATATTTTAACAATTATTTTTATTATTTCAAAACTAATTCATGTTATTTATAAAGGAAATAGATTTTTTTACCTTTATTTTAGGCGAAAAGTGATTAATAAGTAATATCACCAAAGTGATCAATCTATTCTAAATTTTGGTTCTTAAAAAAATTCAAAAATCATAAAAATTAAATTTAAAAGTAATGCTTAAGTTAGTGATGTTTCTTTTCATCAAATTTTCTAAATTGATATTTCTTTAAATAAATATATTGTAATGTCATCACTGTAATCATTAAAAAACATGGCTAATTTTGCTGTAATTAAATTCAAAAAAATTAAATTATTCATGTTTAATAAAGGTACATTCATATATATATATAAATAGCAAATAAAAATTAAATTTTATAGATTAGACAGAATTTTTGAAATTCAATTTTTTATTGTTTGAGTAATTAAAAAATAGAAAATCAAAAAGTTAAATTTGTAAATTCATTCAAGTAAGTATCTTTCTGTATGTTAATTTGCCTGAATTCACTTTAAATTACCAGTTTTCTTTGAATAAATATAAAATAATAAATAAATAACTAAAAAAAACATAAAAAAATATTATAAGTACTAAAAAATGAATTCGAAGTTTATCCTTTTGAGTATTGCTTTGCTTATGCCTCTTTACTTGGCTTAAGATATCTCTATTGAAAAACTCCTAGCTTACAATAAGTGGTCAAGTTAAAATTTAAGAAACTTCTTGAATGATGAAGAAAAGCTATTTAGACAATTAGTCTTCTTTGAAAACTTACAAAAGGTTAAAGATCACAATAGCCAAGACTACCACACTTACTCACTTGCTTTAAACTAATTTTCTGATATGACTGAAGAGGAGTTTGTTGAGAAGGTTCTTATGAAATCTGATTTTGTTGATCTTCACATTTAATAAGCTACCAGTAATAACTCAACTACTTCTACTATTGAAGAATCTACATCATCTAATTCTACAAGTGATAATGCAGCTGTTACTGTAGATTGGAGAACTAAAGGTGCTGTGACTTCAGTTAAAAACTAAGGTTAATGTGGCTCTTGCTGGACATTCTCTGCAGCTGGTTTAATGGAATCTTTTAATTTCATTAAGAATAAAAATTTAACAAATTTTTCTGAATAGTAGCTTGTTGATTGTGTGAACTTTGCAAATGGTTACTCTTCTAATGGGTGTAATGGTGGAAACCCAACATAATGCTTAGATTATTCCTCAAAATTCGGTATCACAACCTTACAAAACTATCCATATGTTGGTGTTTAAAAGAAGTGCAATATTACTGGAACTAATAATGGTTTTAAACCTTAATCTTGGAAGAAAATTCCAAATACTTCTAAGGACTTATAAAATGCTTTAAATTTCTCACCAGTTTCTGTTGTTGTTGATGCTTCTACTTGGAGTCACTATAAATCTGGCGTCTACAATGGTTGCAACTAAACAAAAATTAGACTTAATCATGCTGTGTTAGCTGTTGGTTATGATTCTGTTGGTAACTGGATTGTTAAAAACTCTTGGGGTACAGGTTGGGGTGAGGAAGGTTATATTAGACTTTCTCCTAATAACACTTGTGGTATTTTAAGCTATAATAATTAAATAACAGCTTGATTAAATAAAAACTTAAATTAGATATTTTAATTATATTAAATTTATTCTAAAGTAAAGTGTTAAAAAACTATTTTTCATTTTAAAGTATTCTTTAAATTTTTTTGATTAATGACTAAAAAAAATTATTAAATTCTTTTTTAAAGTATGATAATGTTAACTATATTGGTATTTTTTAATTAAAAAATGGCTTATTAAAATTTTAAATGCATGTACAACATTTTTATTTCTATTAAGTTAAATACTAAAAAATATAAAAATCACTGTGTTTTTATTTTAATTACATGTTTTTTAAACAATGCATAGTAATTAAATTTTTAAAAATGGAGTGAATACAAATCAAAATGATTAACTAAATCTATGACAAAGATGCCAATAAATACCAGAAGACTTACTAAGAATAACTTGGAGGTAGGGTTTACATACAGATGGATTCAAAAAAAACTAATTTGAAGAAAAATTTTTATTTATCCCAACTAAACCCTGAAAGAATTGTAGTTGCTTTAGTATATTCCTGATTCAATGAAAATGAGCATTTTTATAAATTTTAATTAGATACCAAGTATAATATATAATACATTTTTGCAATTATTAAGTAAATTAAATTAGCTTTCGCTACAGTATTAAAATAAAACATATAATATTTTATATTTTTTTAACTTGCTTTATCAAAATGTATTAATTGGACTATTTATTTATATAACTTATAAAGAATCTATTGGATTTGTAAAAAATATTTGTAATTAGATAAATTAAAGGATATATTTTGAAAATTTATTTTCAAAAATAGATAGAAAATTATCAATTTTGATTTAAGAAAATCAATTCATAAAATTCTATTTCGTGGACAAAGCTAATTAAAGTCATGATCAAACAGTGTTTTTACTCACTAATTAATTTTTTTTTTTTAATCTACTAGAAATTAAATTTTTATCCTGAATATGAAACAATTTGAATTACTTATTTATCTTTTATATATTTCATTTTATTTTGAGAATAATATGGGATCATTTTAAAATATTTTAAGTTTTTGCTACTTTTTAAGTGTTTATAATATTCTAAAAGCAACGCATCTTATTTATAAATGAAATAGATTTTTTTTACCATTAATTTAGGTGAAAATTGATTAATAAGTAAAATCACCAAATTAATAATCTATTCCAAAAATAGGTTGTTATAAAAATTTAAAAATCATAAAACTTATAATTAAAAATAATGTTTTAGTTAGTGGTGTTTTTTTTAATCTAATTTTTATAATAGCCATAACTGTAAGTAACTTTGAGGCTTAATTTATGTATATTCATTTATAAATAGACAAAAATTAAGTTTTATAGATCAGACATATAAATTAATACTCCTTAACTCTTACAAGAAAAATTACTAAAACTCGAATGCTTCGTTTATTTTTTAGACAATTAATTATTAATTAAATTTTTACTGGCTTGAATAATAAAAAAATAGAATCTCAAAAAGTTAAATTTGCTAATTCATTCAAGTAAGTATCTTTCTGTAATTTAATTAATCTAACTTCACTTTTAATTACAAGTTTTATTTCATGAAAATAAAGATGTCTATATTGAAAAACTCCTAGCCTACAATAAGTGGTCAAGCTAAAATTTAAGATCCTTCTTGAGCGATAAAGAAAAGCTATTTAGACAATTAGTCTTCTTTGAGAACTTACAAAAGGTCAAAAATCATAATAGCCAAGACCACCACACTTACTCACTTGCTTTGAACTAATTTTCTGATATGACAGAAGAGGAGTTTGCAGAGAAAGTTCATATGAAATCTCTAAAGAAATTATTTATATGGTCAAATACCTTTATAAAGTCTAGCGATACAGCTTCACTATTTTTTAGAAAGGATTTATTTATAAATAATACTTTTTTATAATAAAATTTTTATAATCGAATATGATTTATAATCATATTAATTTCAAATTAATCAAAATATCTTGTTTTTCAATGAACATTTTTACCAATTATAAAATTCATTTTACAAGCTACGAGATATGCCTAAAATTTAAATAATGGGGTACAATTTTCTATTTACTAATTTAAGACAAAAATAAAATGTGTTATTTATAGATGTTTTAAAAATAAGAGTCAGCCCACTTTTATTTGTTCAATTATGCATTAAAATATACTTAATCTGAAAGTAAATAAGACGTGAAATATCTAATTAAAAATAAATGTAAAAATATTTAATATTTAACCATAAATCAACAAAGATAAAATTAATCAATAAATTATGTTTGGATATACTTATATAGAAAAAATCAGAAATAAAAGTATGGTTAATTAATCATCTTTTATTTTAGATAAATAATATCCATTTAAATATGTTTAACTTAAATAAAATAAATAAGTGGTTAATATTTGTTTTTTGGTATTTTAAAATCAGTAATGTTTGATGTTTGTTTGAAAGAAATGATTAAGACTTTCTCTGCTCACATAACATTTTTTTGATTCATATCTTTGTTACAGTTAATGAAAATAACATATCCATGAATCAAAATAGTCTTATTCTACTTTTCATTAATTTGCAAAGTAGCTATTCCTTGACAAAAATAGTTTAAAAAATAATTTAATTTTTCAAAAAACGGTTAAATCAAACAATTTATAAATAACTAAAATAATTATATAATCATTTTAAAATATAATTAAAATCTTAGTTTCAACAAAAAGTAAATATTTTTTGATTGTTTTATTTGATGGATGAAAAAATATATATATGAATTTAGCTTTACAAGTTTTGATTTTTAATCCATTTAAATTAAATCATCAAATCCAACTTATTTGAGAATATTATAGAATGAACATTTTTATAAATTGTAATAAGTTGATAAGCTTGATATATAATATATATGTGTAATTATTTAGTAAATTAAAATAACCTTCACAATAATCTTTAAATAAAATATAAAATATTTTATATCTTATCACTTGTTCAATATAAAAAAGTGTTACACTATTTATATAACTAATAAAGAATCTTTAGGAAATTAAAAAAAGTTTTTGTAATTAGATAAAGTAAAAGATATATACTTAAAATTTATGATCAAAAATAGATTAAAAATGACTAATTTTTGTTTGATTAAATTTAATCAATAAAATTCTATTTAGTGGAAGAAGTTATTTAAATTAAAATCATGATCAAAAATAATATTTTTACTTACAAATAAACCTGTATTTTTTTAAATGATTAGAAATCAAATTTTGATTTTTCTAGTTAATTATTAAATTTTTATCCTGAATATCAAAATGTTTCATTATTTATTTTTAAAAACTTTTTTTCATTTTATTATGAGATTTCTAAAAGATTATATTAAAACATTTTAAGTTTTTGCTACTTTCAAGTACTTATGATACTCAAGCTATTACTATAAATAAAAAAACACATCTTATTTTTAAATGAAATAGATTTTTTACCATTAATTTAATTAATTTAGGTGAAAAGTGATTAATAAGCAATTTTAACTAAGTAATTAATCTATTCCCAAAATAGATTATTATAAAAAATTCAAAAATCATAAAACTTACACTTAAAATAGTGTTTTAGTTAATGGTGTTTATTTTGATCTAATTTCCATAAATACCATATATTTTAAATAAATATTATGCCACATTTTAACCACAATCATAATAAAAATATGATTATTTTTACCATTATTAGATTTAAAGAATTAACTTTTGAGGTTTAGAGTTACAAAAGTAAATTTAGATACTTTCGTAAATAAATTGACAAAAAGTTATGTCGTATAGATCAGATAGATATATAGATAGATAAATAGATAAATAAATACTCCTTAAGCCTTTCTAGAAAATTATTAGAGCTTGAATGTTTCATTTATTATTTGTTAGATCAATTAATTTTTGAAATTCAATTTTTTACTGGTTTGATTAATCAAAACATAAAATCTATAAATAAATTGATTCAAGCAAGTATCTATCTTTCTGTATGTAAATTAACCTGAATTCACTTTAAATACCAGTTTTTTTTTATGAAAATAATAAATAATACATAATTAACTAAAACAACATAAAAAAAAATTATTCTTACTAAAAAATGAATTCTAAGTTTATCCTTTTGAGTATTGCTTTGCTTATGCCCATTTATTTAGCTTAAAATGTTTCTATTGAAAAACTACTTGCTTACAATAAATGGTCCACCTAAAATTTAAGAGCCTTCTTGAGCGATGAAGAAAAGCTATTTAGACAATTAGTTTTCTTTGAGAACTTACAAAAGGTCAAAGATCACAATAGCCAAGACCATCACACCTACTCACTTGATTTAAACTAATTTTCTGATATGACTGAAGAGGAGTTTGTTGAGAAAGTTCTTATGAAATCTCATGTAGTTGATCTTCACATTAAATAGGCTACCAGTAACAACTCAACTTCTTCTGCTTCATCTAATTCTACAAGCAATAATGCAACAGTTACAGTAGACTGGAGAACTAAAGGTGCTGTGACTTCAGTTAAAAACTAAGGTTAATGTGGTTCTTGCTGGACATTCTCTGCAGCTGGTTTAATGGAATCTTTTAATTTCATTAAGAATAAAAATTTAACAAACTTTTCTGAATAGTAACTTGTTGATTGTGTAAACTCTGCAAATGGTTACGGTTCTAATGGATGTAATGGAGGATGGCCTGCATCATGCTTAGATTATTCCTCTAAATTCGGTATCACGACCTTATAAAATTACCCTTATGTTGGTGTTTAAAAGAAGTGTAATATTACTGGAACTAACAATGGTTTTAAACCTAAATCTTGGAAGCAAATTCCTAATACTTCTAAGGATCTATAAAATGCTTTAAATTTCTCACCAGTTTCTGTTGTTGTTGATGCTTCTACTTGGTCTCACTATAGATCTGGTGTATACAATGGCTGTAACTAAACCAAAATTTAACTTAATCATGCTGTGTTAGCTGTTGGTTACGATTCTGTTGGTAACTGGATTGTTAAAAACTCTTGGGGTACTGGTTGGGGTGAGCAAGGCTATATTAGACTTTCTCCTAATAATACTTGTGGTATTTTAAGCTATAATTACTAAATTACAGCTTGATTAAACAAAAATTTACATTAAATATTTGAATTATATTAATAATAAACTAAGATACAGTATTTATATGTATTTTTCATTTTACAATATTCTTAAAGTTTTATAGATTAATTAAAGTAAAATATTATTAGTTGATAAAATATTAATTTTTTTGATGCTTTTTTTAGTTATAATAAACAGTTTAATTGCTTTTTGAATTTTTAAATAAAGAATATTTTTTTAAAATTTATATATTAGTATGGATTTTTAAATATTGTTTATTAAACATTTAAAGTAAATATTAAAAGAAAATAATATTTATTAGGTATTCATAAGTGTAAATGATATTATGAAATATAGTTAAATGCCTTTAAAGTCTAGTGACATTTATTAAAAGTAAACGATAGGGGGAGTGACATAAAGAGAAATATATTCAAAAATGAATGAAAGTGAGTATATGCATCCCCGCCAAACTATATATTTTATTATAAAGCTTTATTTTATTTTGAAATCAAAATATTTAGAGGGGGATTTCTTATTGGTGGAATTTAAATAGCTACAATTTTCAGGGTGATAAAAATGAAATTCTCTTATTGATTTAAGTTTTGCAATTAAATTTGTTAAGCTTGTTAATCTTTGCTTTGTTCATTAGTTTAAGCTTGTTATTAAGGCTCTGATTGATTTAAGTTTTACAATTAAATTTGTTAAGCTTATTAATATTTGCTTTATTCATTTGTTTAAACTTGCTATTAAGGCTTTAATTATTATTAAAATTCCTATTAATTTAAATTTTAAACTTATAGATCCTTTTTCCCATTTAAATAAAGCTAAAATGACTCTTCTTATTAATTATTTTTACTGGCTTGAATAATAAAAAAATAGAATATCTAA
Source organism: Tetrahymena thermophila SB210 (assembly GCF_000189635.1). NCBI lineage: Eukaryota > Ciliophora > Oligohymenophorea > Hymenostomatida > Tetrahymenidae > Tetrahymena > Tetrahymena thermophila. The sequence goes on from NW_002476348.1 coordinate 273,104, forward strand.
AAGTCAAATTTGTCATCATTAAAGTAAGTTTCTTTCTGTATTTTAATTAACCTACTTCACTTTAAATTATTATTTTTCTTTCATGAAAATAATAAATAATAAATAATTAACTAAAAATACATATAAAAAAATTATTCTTATTAAAAATTAATTCTAAGTTGAGTATTGCTTTGCTTATGCCTCTTTATTTAGCTTAAGATGTCTCTATTGAAAAACTCCTATCTTACAATGAGTGGTCAAGCTAAAATTTAAGAACCTTCTTGAGCGATGAAGAAAAGCTATTTAGACTATTAGTCTTCTTTGAGAACTTACAAAAGGTCAAAAAATCGTAATAGCCAAGACCATCACACTTACTCACTTGCTTTAAACTAATTTTCTGATATGACTGAAGAGGAGTTTGCTGAAGTTCTTAAGAAATCTCATGTTGTTGATCTTCAAATTTAATAAGCTAACAGTAATAACTCAACATCTTCTACTACTGGAGGATCCACTTCATCTAATTCTACAAGCAACAATGCAACAGTTACAGTATACTGGAGAATTAAAGGTGCTGTAACTTCTGTTAAAAACTAAGGTACATGTGGCTCTTGCTGGGCATTCTTTGCAGCTGGTTTAATGGAATCTTTTAATTTGATTAAGAATAAAAATTTAACAGATTTTTCTGAATAGTAACTTGTTGATTGTGTCAACTCTGCAAATGGTTACGGTTCTAAAGGATGTAATGGAGGATGGCCTGCAGGATGCTTGGATTATTCCTCAAATTTTGGTATCACAACCTTAAAAAGCTATCCTTATGTTGATGTTTAAAAGAAGTGTAATATTACTGGAACTAACAAAGGTTTTAAGCCTAAATTTTGGAAGCAAATTCCTAATACTTCTAAGGACTTATAAAATGCTTTAAATTTCTCACCAGTTTCTGTTATTGTTGATGCTTCTTCTTGGTCTCAATATAGATTTGGTGTCTAAAATGGTTGCAACTAAATCAATATTTAACTTAATCATGCTGTGGTAGCTGTTGGTTACGATTCCGCTGGTAACTAGATTTTTAAAAACTCTTGGAGTACTGTTTAGGGTGAGCAAGGTTATATTAGACTTGCTCCTAATAATATTTGTGGTATTTTAAGCTATAATTACTAAATTACAGCTTGATTAAACAAAAATTTTTACATTAAATATTTGGATTATATTAAAAATAAGCTAATATAAAGTATTTATAAGCTAAATTAATTATTTTACAATATTCTTAAAGTTTTTTTGATTAATGAAAATAAAATATTTTAAATTGACAAAATATAAATAATTTTAATTCTTTTCAAGTTTTAATACTATTAATTGCTAAAATTTAAATTTAAATATGGACTTTTAAATATTTTATATCAAACATTAAAAGGAATTATTTACAGAAAATATTATATTAAGTATTAAAAAATGTTAATGTTATTTTTAAATATGGTCAAATACCTTTATAAAATCTAGCGATATAGCTTTACTATTTTTTGGAATTATCTATAAATAATACTTTTCAATTATTAAAATTTTTATAATGGATTTGATTTATAATCATATTAATTTAAATCAATCAAAATATTTTGTTTTTCAAAGAATATTTTGCTTCCCAATTATGAAATTCATTTTACAAGCTACAAGATATACTTACAATTTAAATAGTGGGGTAGAATTTTCTATTTACTAATTTAAGGTAAAAATAAATTGTGAAATAAATTAGTATTGAACTTTATTTATGGATGTTTTAGAAATAAGAGTCAGCCCACTTTTATTTGTGCAATTAATTATGTATTGTAATATATTTAATCTGAAAGTAAATAAGAGGTGAAATATCTAATTAAAAATAAATGTAAAAATATTAAATATTTAACCATTAATCAACAAAAATAAAATTAATCAATAAATTATGTTTGGATATACTGATATAGAAAAAATCCGAAATAAAAGCATGGTTAATTAATCATCTTTTATATTAGATAAATAATATCCATTTAAATATGTTTAACTTAAATAAAATAAATAAGTGGTAAATATTTGTTTTTTTGTATTTTAAAATGAGTAATGTTTGATGTTTGTTTGTTTGTTTGTTTGTTTGAAATAAATAGTTAAGACCTTCTCTGCTCACATAATATCTTTTTGATTCATATCTTTGTTACAGTTAATGAAAATAACATATTTATGAATTAAAATAGTCTTACTCTAATTTTCATTAATTTGCAAAGTAACTATTCCTTACGTACAAAAATAGTTTAAAAAATAACTTGATTTTTCAAAGGATGGTTTAAGCAAACTTTATAAGTAACTAAAATAATTTTATAATCGCTATAAAATAAAATAAAATATTTTTTGATTTCTTTATTTGGTGAGTGAAAAAATATATATATGAATTTAGCTATACAAGTTTTGATTTTTTAATCCATTTAAATTAAATCATCAAATCCAACTTATTTGATTATATAATAGAATGAACAATTTTATAAATTTTAATAAGATGATAAGCCTAATATATAATATATTTGTGTAATTATTTAGTAAATTAAAATAACCTTCACAATAATCTTTAAATAATATATTTTATATCTTTCCACTTGTTCAATATCAAAAAGTGTTACACAATTTATATAACTAAAAAAGAATCTTTAGGAAATTAAAAAAAATGTTTGTAATTAGATAATGTAAAAGATATATTCTTAAAATTTATGATCAAAAATAGATTAAAAATGACCAATTTTAGTTTGATGAAATTTAATGAATAAAATTCTATTTAGTGGAAGAAGTTATTTAAATTAAAATCATGATCAAAAACAATGTTTTTACTTACAAATAAATCTTTATTTTTTTAAATTATTAGAAATTAAATTTTGATTCTTCTAGTTAATTATTAAATTTTTATCGTGAATATAAAAATGTTTCATTAAAATTTATCTACTTTTATGTACTATATTTCATTTTATTTTGAAACTTCTAAAGGATTATTTTAAAATATTTTAAGTTGCTACTTTCAAGTACTAATGATACTCAGGCTATTATTATTATTAAAAACACATCTTATTTTTAAATGATATAGATCTTTACCATTAATTTAATTAATTTAGGTGAAATGTGATGAATAAGTGATTTTAAAAAGTAATTAATCTGTTCTCAAAATAGATTATTATAAAAAATTCAAAATCATAAAACTTACACTTAATAATAATGTTTTAGTTAGTGGTGTTTCTTTTGATCTAATTTCCATAAATACCATATATTGAAATAAATATTATGCCACATTTTAACCACAATCATAATAAAAATATGATTATTTTTACCATAATTAAATTCAAAGAATCTTAGCTTTTGAGATTTAGAGCTTCAAAGTTAATATAGATACTTTTGTAAATAAATATCCAAAAGTTATGTCGTATAGATCAGGATAGATAGATAAATAGATAAATAAATACTCATTAAGTCTTTTTAGAAAATTATTAGAATTTGAATGCTTCATTTATTGTTTGTTAGATCAATTAATATTTGAAATTCAAATTTCTACTGGTTTGATTAATAAAAACATAAAATCTCGAAATAAATTGATTCAGGTAGGTATCTTTCTGTATGTTAATTAGCCTGACTTCACTTTAAATTACGAGTTCTCTTTCATGAGAATAATAAATAATAAATAATTAACTAAAAAAACATAAAAAAAAATTATTCTTACTAAAAATGAATTCTAAGTTCATCCTTTTGAGTATTGCTTTGCTTATGCCTATTTATTTAGCTTAAAATGTTTCTATTGAAAAACTACTTGCTTACAATAAGTGGTCAAGCTAAAATTTAAGAACCTTCTTGAGTGAAGAAGAAAAGCTATTTAGACAATTAGTTTTCTTTGAGAACTTACAAAAGGTCAAAGATCACAATAGCCAAGACCATCACACTTACTCTCTTGATATAAACTAATTTTCTGATATGACTGAAGAGGAGTTTGCCGAGAAAGTTCTTATGAAATCTCATGTAGTTGATCTTCACATTTAATAAGCTACCAGTAACAATTCAACTTCCACTGCTTCATCTAATTCTGCAAGCAATAATGCAATAATTACAGTAGACTGGAGAACTAAAGGTGCTTTGACTGCAGTTAAAAACTAAGGATAATGTGGTTCTTGCTGGACATTCTCTGCTGCTGCTTTAATGGAATCTTTTAATTTCATTAAGAATAAAAATTTAACAGATTTTTCTGAATAGTAACTTGTTGATTGTGTCAACTCTGCAAATGGTTACAGTTCTAATGGATGTAATGGAGGATGGCCTGAATCATGCTTAGATTATTCTTCTAAATTCGGTATCACTACCTTAAAAAGCTATCCTTATGTTGGTGTTTAAAAGAAATGTAATATTACTGGAACTAACAATGGTTTTAAGCCTAAATCTTGGAAGCAAATTCCTAATACTTCTAAGGATTTATAAAATGCTTTAAATTTCTCACCAGTTTCTGTTATTGTTGATGCTTCTACTTGGTCTCACTATAGCTCTGGTGTCTACAATGGTTGCAACTAAACCAATATTTAACTTAATCATGCTGTCGTAGCTGTTGGTTATGATTCTCTTGGTAACTGGATTGTTAGAAACTCTTGGAGTACTGCTTGGGGTGAGCAAGGTTATATTAGACTTGCTCCTAATAATACTTGTGGTATTTTAAGCTATAATTACTAAATTACAGCTTGATTAAACAAAAATTTACATTTAGTGTAGGAATTATATAAAAAATAAATTAATATAAAGTATTTATAAGTATTTTTTATTTACAATATCCTTAAAGTTTTATAGATTAATTAAAGTAAAATATTATTATGTTGATAAAATATTAACTTTTCGATGCTTTTTTTAGGTAAAATAAACGGTTTAATTGCTTTTTGAATTTTTTAAATAAAAAATAAAAAAATATTTTCTTAAAAATAAATATTAGTATAGATTTTTAAATATTTTTTATTAAAAATTAATCTTTGGAAAAAAAGTAATATCATATAAACCTTAAACACAATGTATTTTTAAACTGTTATGGTATTTATTAATTTATTCTAAATGTGTCTCATTAAAAATAACAAATATTCGATTTCTAAATTAAAGATTTAGGATAAATAAACAGATTTTTTTTTAGTTTATTTAAATATTTAATATCTTAGTTGTCATAAGAGAACTATATTAAAGTGGTTTTATTTGAAAAATTAAATTATTAAAGAGATTTTATGAGGAAAAAAATAATTTAAATAAGGCAAAACTAAATAAAAATAATTTTATATTAATTTAGTAAATAAAATTAATAATGAAATTTTAGGAGTTCTTATTTTTAATTAAATTATTAATTTTTAATGAAATCATAAATAGTCTAATAAATTTCAATCACTTTTTTCAATAAGCCCTAATTAATCAGAAAAAGTAGAATATGGATAATTTACTATTATATTAAAAATATAATATTAAATTGATCTATTTTATAACTTCTAATTAGAGTAAATAAATATTGAAGTAAAATTTTAATTTTTTTCAGTAACTTGAATTCTTTATATAAAATTGTCATAAAACCCATTCAAATTTTAAAAAAATAAGATTTTGCTTTTATCAAAATCTCTATATTTAGTAATTAATTATTTGCATATTGATAGGTTAAAAGAATAGCAATCAAGATTTAAGTTTAAAGCAGCGAAACAAGTTTTTACTTTAAATTAGTGAAAGGAGAAAGATATGTAGTTATAGATATTTGGCAATGCTGCTAAAATTAGCTAGAAAAAGCTAATTTTATTGGAATTTCATAAATATGTATCAATATTATTTGGAAAATTTAGCAATATCAATTATGCTACAGATTACAAAAGATTAGGTGGTGATAAAAATTAAAGAATGAATAAGCTGGATAAGTGTATGACATAAAAGCTGTAAGTCTTTAGATTACAACTTGATAGGTAGCTAATTAGTTATAAGTGTCATGAAATACAGTAATAAATTCCATTTATGAAAAGAATTATCATATCATATACCAAAAAAAAATTCCTTAACTTTATTCCAACCTCATTTAAAAACGTTATCAACATTCAAAATATCTCTAAGGTAGACTAGGTAATAGGAAATCAAATATGTTTTTAAATTTTCAGGTAAAACTTTTAAATTTTCATTTTGGTAATTCAAAATGTATTGAAAAATAACCTCTCTTCTCATAATCAAAACCTCAATCAAATAATCATAATTTATAATCTAAAACTTAAATTTAATTAGAAAAATCATAATTTGAAAATAATTCTAATCGAATTATGGTATTTATTTTTGGAAATACATGTATTAATTTAGTTTAATTTAAATATATTTCAATTAATAAAAATTCTTTGATAAAATTAAAAAGGTTAAGCCATTTAGCTTTATAAAAAACCACATATTTCAAACAAAATTAATACTACCTAATATTGTCCATTCCATTAATTAATTGACAAGAAAAGTATTTTATCTCAAAAAAATTAAAAGTAATAAATATCTCAAAAATAATACTTTGATAGCTAATTTTTTCACTTTAAAAAGGAAGAATATTTAGATTGCAATAACAAAATAATATCATAAATTAAAAAACAAAATTAAGAAAAAGAATTGGAAAATAAATAAAAATAAATGTCTTTGTTTAGTAATTGCTTGACAGTTAAAAAGTGTAATATTCATCCTGAATATAATGTATAGTTTACATTATTAAAAAAAACTGAGTCTAATTAGGCTTTTTATTGCTCTTTATGCTTGCTCTAATAAAATATTGACAGCAAATTGTTAATATCGATTGATAATGTTGTTAAATAAGTAAATACTGAGCCTATATTCAACTGGCCTTTAGGTATTAGTAAAACTATTACTGAATATCTGCAAGATAAATCTTCAGTGAATAAGAAGGAGCAACTCAAATAAAAAATTGAAGATTATTACAAAGATTTGGAACAACAATTTCTTAAATAGCTATCAGAATCTAAATAATAAACTCTCTAAGATCTTGAAAATTAATCTGCCTTAGAAACTGATATAATAAATGTTTATAACTACTATTTCAGAAGAACTAATTTAATAAATTTGTTAAGTAATAATGTATCAAACGATGAGGAATATTGGAATATTTTAAATCAAGTGGATGAATAAAAGGAATAAATCTTCAAAGAATTAGAAGAAAAGATAAAATAAATAAAATATATTTAATAATAACTTGAAAAGGGTGTACCTTATAGGATTAAATAAAACATAAATTAGCTTATAAAAAATATTTAATTTTTTGATAGCTCAGTCAAAACTCCAGAAAAAAGTGAATAAAATAATAATTAATTATCAGAACTCAACAATAATTTTGATTTAACTACTCATGATAATATTTTATATTGTATTTTACATGAGCCTATTAATAAGAGTTTATTAAGTAAGATTTTATAAGAAAAAAATAAAGAATATTAAACTATTAAATCTGATATTGAAAAATTAATTAAAGAATAGTTACCAGCAACACAAAGTTTAATGTTGACAAATTTATCACAATTAATTGATCAAATTTAAGAAAAATTGGTATCATTTGAGTGCCTACGATATTAAGAATTCAACCTTTTAGATTGCAAAAAGTAAGATGAAAGGTCGAAGATAGTAAAAGTTATTCTACAATAATATTTAACTTTGAATGAATAACAATAATTGGCAATTAAGTAAGATATTAATTCATTTTCAAAGAAAAATGTTTTTATGGAATTTTTAGACCAAAAAAAAAAAGCTGAAATACCCTAAAATCAGTTTAGAAATTAATTAGGAGGTTTGTTCTAAAATGCAAATTAAAAATAATAAACAAGTCTTTTTGGAGGAATAAATAATCTTCCTACCACTCAGACTGAACCTAAAGTTGAAAATAAAACAAGTTTATTTGGCTTTTCAAAAATCGTCATTTGAAATTAGTTAAATTTAGCAAATACCAAGCAATTAAGCAATAGTTAATAAATAACAAATTTGATTAAAAATGATATTCTTATATCTATCTATATCTTATTTAATGTATTTTTTTGAGATTATCAAAGTAAACTGTTGATAAACTTTTATTTTTTTAATATTTAATTCATTTTTTTAACATAATTCTAATCTAATTATGGTTTTTATTTTCTAGAAATTTACATTGTATTAATTAATTTAGCTTAATTTAAATATATTTCTATTAATAGAAATTTTTTAATCCATTTGGCTTTATAAAAATGCCACATATTTCAAACAAAATTAGTTTTTAATAAATTTATATCTACCTATTACTTTACATCAGATTTACTTAATTAAGAAGAAAAGTATTTTATCTCAAAAATTCAAAAATATCTAAAAATAATACTTTGATAGATAATAATTTCACTTTAAAAAGTAAGAACATTTTGATTCTAGTAATCAATAAAATCATAGTAAAAATAAAATTAAGAAAAAGAGGAGGAAAATAAAAATAAAGGTCTATGCTTAGTAATTGCTTGACAAATAAAAAGTGTAATGTTCATCCTGAAAATAATGCATAGTTTGCATTAATGAAAAAATCAGAGTCTAATTAAGCTTTTTATTGCTCTTTATGTTTGCTCTAATAAAATATTGACATCAAATTGTTATTATCTATTGATGATGCTCTTAAAAAAACAGATACTGAGTATATATTCAACTGGCCTTTAGGTATTAATACAACTATTACTGAATATCTGTAAGATAAATCTTCATTGAATAAGAAGGAGTAACTCAAATAAAAAATTATAGAATATTACTAAGATTTGGAACAACAATTTGTGAAATAATTATCAGAATCTAAATAATAAACTCTCTAAGATCTTGAAAATAATTCTGCCTTAAAAACTGATATCATAAATACTTACAACTTATATTTCTATAGAATTAATTTAATACATTTGTTAAGTAATAGTAAATCAAACAATCAGGAATATTGGAATATTTTAAATCTAGTGGATGAATAAAAGGAATAAATATTCAAAGAATTAGAAGAAAAGATAAAACAAATAAAATATATTGAATATTAAATAGAAGAGGGTGTTCCATATAAGATTAAATAAAACATAAATTAGCTTATAAAAAAAATTTAATTTTTCGATTGCTCACTCAATAACACAAAAAAAAGTAAAAAAGATAAAAATTCAATATCAGTAATTCTCGATAAGAATATTAACTAAATGGCTCATAATGATATTTTTGATTGTATGTTACACGAGCCTGTTAATAATAGTTTAATATTTTAAAATTTATTATAAAAAAATAAAGAATATTAATAAATTAAAACTTCTATTGAATAAATCATTAAAGACTAGGAAAGATAGGTATTTTTACAATAATACATAGATCAAATTTAAGAAAAATTGATATCATTTGAGTGTCTACGAGTTTAAGAATTTAACCTATTAGATTTCTAATAGTAAAATACAAGATCGAAGATAGTAAAAACTATTCTTCATCAATATTACACTTTGAGCTAATAGCAATAATTTGAAATTCAGTTAAAAATGAATTCATTATCATAGAGAAATGTTTTTATAGAATTTTTAAATCAAAAAAAAACTGAAATACCCTAAATTCCAAGTAAAAGCTAATAAGGAAATATTTTTGAAAATTTAACTTAATAAAAAAATACAAATTTGTTTGAAGTAAAAAATAATGTTCCTATCACTCCTACTCCTACTGAAACTAAATTTGAAAATAAACAAAATATTTAAGGTAAAAATTAATCATTATTTGGTGAGAGTAAAATTTAGCAAACACCAAGTAATTAAAGCAATTAAGCAAAAGTAATTAAATAGCGAATTTGATTAAAAATAATATTCATATATATATCTACCTATATCTTATTTAATGTATTCTTTTGAGATTATAAAGTAAACTGTAGAGAAACTTTTATTTTTTTAATATTTTAAAAATGAAAAAATTTATAAAAAAATTTTTGTTTGTATTTAAAAGCAAATGTTAAAAGCCTAACATAAAATATTTTATCTTTATGATTTAAAACTTTAAATTTTCAATTTTATTTAATTTAAATTTAAAAAATTTTATGTGTAACTATTTTTTAATAATTTCAGAAACTGTGAATAATATTTTAATATTAAATTTTATTCAGTAAAAAAGCTAATATAATTCAACAAAAATTTAAAAATATTTTTAAAAATTATAATTTATTTTATTTCATTAATAAGTTGTCTAGAAAAATTAGTATCTTTAAATTAAAAAGATGTTGTTTGATAATTAATTAATTAAATTGAATAGATAATCGAACAGAAACATAACTAATCAAAAAAATGTTAATATGTGGAATAATAGAATACTAGGTGGAAAAATAAAGAAAGACTCTTCATATAAGTTTAAATAAGAATAGGGAGGGAGGTTGGGAGGAAGAAAATCAATTTTAAATTAAAATGGATAAAGAGATTGAACAACAAATGTTATTCAAAACATATCTTATTGATTAGAAGAAAAATTAAGTAAAAAAAAAAAGGAAAAATAAAATTGAAATGTGAGATATTCGATGCAAATAAATAATTAGATAAATTATCCTAATATCAATAATAAATAATTCAAAAAATTAAAATAAAAGTAATTTAAATAAAAAAGTAAAATCTTAATTAAAAATAAATGGGTGATAACTAGAAGAGACACTTTACCAATAAATATTATGAAAATAAAGAACCTAAGTTCAACTACTTACACAAAAAAGTTAGAGAATACACTGTTGACAACAATGGTAAGGAAGTGCCTGAATAATCTGGATAGAATGAATATAAGGTGACATCCAGATAATCAACAATGATTATTAAGAAAATTGCTTAAGATAGCGAGTAATAAAAAAATCAAAATAACTTCCCCGTCACTTTAAGTGCTATTGGTTATGCTGTTAATCATGCATTTTAAATTTTATAGGCCTACAAATAAACTAACTCTGTTGTTGGTGATGTCAAAATTTAGATGTCAACTCTTATTATGGAGTTTGAAGCAGAACCTCTCGTTGAAGGTTTAGAAAAATTGGATTACAAAACTGTAAACGGTAAGATTACCATTCAATTCACTTTGAATATTTAAAACAATGAAGAAAATGAGAGAAAATTAAACAGTATCCACATCTCTAACAGAGTATCTAGAAATAGAGGATACAACAAGGGCTAAAGAGTATCTAGAAAAAGAAATTATAAAAATAATTAAAAGCCATATAAGCCATAAAGCAAAAAAAGAGGTTTTCGTAGCAATGGCAATGGTAACCAAGAAACAAATCAAGAAAATGGTTATGATTAAAATAAAAATCAACATCAACATCCTCACAATCATTAAAACAAATCAAATTAAGACAATCAGCAATAAAATAAGGGCGAAAGAGGAAATAGAAGAAATGATCGTACTAAAGTCAATTAAGGCAAAAAACCTAATTTTTAACCTAAGTAAAGAGATAACCAAAACAAAAGAAACTAATAATAGTAATAGTAATAATAATAATAATAATAGACTCCTTAGTGATGGAATCAAAGAAGCAGGATGAATAATTTTTTTTAATGATGTCTTTACTTAAAACAATTTGATTATTTAAGATATTTATGTAGAAATAAACCCAAATCTGCTTTTATTTATAAATAAAAACTTTATCTTGTTAGTTAATTAAAATTTAAAATATTTTTAATAAAGTTAATCGCATCTATTTTTCCTCTATTTTTTTCTTAGATTGAAAGAAATTTTATTTGTTAACATTTATTTCTCAAAATAAAAGCATTCAATAAATTAATTAATTAAAAAAATAAAAAGAATCAAACATTTATTTTTAAATAGAACTTTTATTTTTATTTTTCCAAATAAGCTAGATTTCTATTTTTCAGATTGATAGATGTTGTCTGTCTGTCTTTTTTAATTGAAAAAATTTTACAGCAAAAAATATCTCTATAATTAATTATTACAAACAAAAAAATCAAAAAAACACAAAATTAAAAACAATATCAAAAAATTATAATAAAATAGAATAATAAAATTTTTTTAATTCACGGATTAAAAGCTTTATTGCCTTGAAAAATCAGTCATGCATTTGTGTTTAGATGGTAATTCCAACTAACATATAATCAAAGCAAAAGCTTTAGCCATTCCTTTAGAACATAAATATTATTTTTTATTAAATATTTTGATTATTGTAAATAAATTTGCTAATCAAACAATTTCTTATAAATAAATAAACTAGGATTAATTATCATATAATAATATCTTTTTCTCAAATTTTTAGGTTTATTATCTAATAATTATGCTAATATTTTAACTATGCTATTACATTATTAATTCCCTTAGTCTTTAAAGCCGCCATATAAAACATATAAATAAAAATAAATAACAAATATTAATAAAAATAAAAAGTAAATAAATAAATAAAATAAAAACACCTCAAAAAAATAGAAAAATAAAAATTAAATACAAAAAATAAGTAAATTAAGAAAGAAAAATTTTAACTTTGAAATACAATCAATTATATGTTTACATAGCAATCAATTTTTTCTACTGTTTAAATTCAATATTTTAATTTTTATTTTACTTCAAAAGTTTAAAATTTAATGGTTGAATAACTATTTTCATATATAATTTATTTATTCTATTTTAGCTTAAAAAAATAAATAGAAATACAGATAAGCAGATAGATATACTGATAAACAGATATAACATCATTTAAATATATTGAATTTAAAAAATAAATTTTTTAGATTTAAATATAAATTGTAGAAATGAATGAATGAATGAAATATGTACATAAATTTAAAACAATAAAAAATGAGTGTGCAACAAATCAAAAAATGCAAACGAAAATAATTATTTATTATAAATTAATGGCGATTAAAGTGTTTTAAACATAATTTGAGAATATACTATCTGTTTTGCAAAAATAAATAAGCGATCTTATTTAATTTATAATAAAGACTTAGAGAATATGTATGCTATAAATATTTATTTATTATTAAATTGGTTTATTGATTGATTGATTTTAATTGCCTTTTGATTGATTGATTGATTGATTAATCACACATTCAAATTCTTTATATTAATAAATTAATTTCAGTTATATCTATTTATTTATTATTTATTAATCAATCTATTATTTATTTATCTATCTATCTATCTAAAAAATAAGTGAAAAGATGGTTGGTTTGATTTAATTTGATATACTTGCTAAAATTGTAATTGAATTATTTGAATAGGAAAACAAATAAAATATTTTATATGTCACACTAATTTTATTATTTAACTATTCAAATGTCTTTTAGATTATTGCATTTTCAGCTAATTTTTCAATATCCTCCATACCCATCATCTTCTTTTTCGGGCATTTTAACTTTCTTACGCTCAGCTTCAAGTTTTTTTCTTTCTGCAAAATCACGCTTACGTTGTTTATCAAGGAATTCCTTTAAAGTTATCGATTTCTCTTCTCCCTAGGCATTTTTTTCTTCCTTTCCAAAGATTTCTTCAATTTCGTAGTCAAGGTTTTAACGACCGAAGCGCACATAAAGAAGTTCTAAAGTATCTTCCACAGTAATTGTTTTCTTTTGGTGGCTTTATTCGTTGTTAGCAACTGCTGTGTTGGCTCCTGAAGAAGAATTAACATTAGTGTCACTCTTTAAATACATTAAGAATTACACTAAATTATATAAATTACGAGGTTCTAAACCAGTTTTATCATAACGACATCTTCTGTACATCAAATTGAATTCATAGCTATTTACTTTATTATCAAGATTCTCATCGACTTCCCAAATCATCTACTCAATCTCTGCCTTTGTTGCAACATACCCAAGATCATGGAGAATTATAGCAACATCCTTGGCAGTGAAGTAATCTTTGCCTTCACTTCCTTCTTTTTTATTTGCATTATTGTCTTTTGTAGTACTTTGGTTATTATCTTTAATTTATGCACTACTAATGTTGTTATTGCTGTTGTTAAAATTATCTTTGGATGAGGTATTACCGCCTTGTCCATAAGTTTCACTTGCCATTCTAAGTTGATCAAAAACCTTTGCCAAACGAGCAATTTCAACTTATTGAATCTCTAATGCCATAATTTCTTCTTCACTTGATTTCTCTGTTTTTTTAAGATTCTTAGAAGCGTTTGCAGTTTATCCCATTACTGAAGGCTTTTTCATAGTACTAGCAGCATTTAGAGTATTTCCTTATTTGCTTTGGTTCATGTTACTTGCTGTATTTCCATACTTACTTTTATCCATTTCTTTTATACTTTTAATATTCTACTACTCTTGTATTACTTTCTTTATTTAGGATTCTTTTTGACCAATCAGCCTTAAGTTAAAGCTCTCTTTTTATTTATATTCCTTCTTTTTTACAGATATTTTTATTGAATCTCTTTTATTCTTGTTTCTTTCAAAATTTATATTAAAAATGTAAAATTTTTTGTATTTGTTAGGATATAATTCAACTTATTAATCAATATTCTTAAAATCATTTGGATGTTTTATTTTTCAACTGCAATTCATTCATTCATTCATTTATTCATTCAATCAATCAATAAATCAATCCTATACAGATAGATAAATTATTAATAAATAAATAGATTGCTTGTTCTTCATCCATTTTCCTTCGTTCTTCTGCATTCAATTAATATAATTGATAAATATATATTTTTTATTCAATAATTTTCCATCTTTTAAATGTTTGCTTTCAAAAATAAGCAAAATCTAAATTTAATAAAGAATTATTTTAATATTTTTAATTTTAAATGTTTGAAATTTCTTATCTTATTAAAATAATTATTTTACTCACGAGAATATTAATTTGACCCATTCTCCTTTTAAAAATCTTTGCTTTATTAAATCAATATTAGCTAGGATTTCAAATTTAAAATATTAAAGTTTCATTTTTGTATTAAATTAAAAAAATAGCCATTAAAGATTAAAAAATTTTAAATACAGAATTATTTGTAATTTACTTTTTCATAATAGATATTTATAAGCTTTAAAATAAATAAATGTTTTTATTATATAAATTTTCTTAAATTTTTAAATATATGTTTTATAATTCACACTCATTTTATCAAAATAAATTAACTCTAAAATTTTATAAAAACATGAGTCTTAATTATTAGTTAAAAAAAGAATTAGTGTGATTCTGTGTTTGTCTTACTATTATCTAATATTTAATTTAAAGTTATTAAATCACTGTTTTAATTTTTTAGATTGTATATTTTTGAAATTAACAACAGTTTTTTTAATTTATAATATAAAATAAATATTTTAATTTCAAAAATATTTTGTTTTTTACTTCTTTTTATTATTAAAGCTATTTATAAAATATGAGTTTTTTGATTAAAGTAGTTTTTTTCTCATTTAATACAAAGTTGATCTAAAATTAGCAGTATTTTATTTAATTTTTAAATCTAAAAAGGATAATGTTAAATTATATTGATTATATTACACTTTTTCTAGTAATATAGAAGATATTTTAATAAATTTACAAAAATTTTACAAGAATTCTTAGTAAATTTTAATGTGCATAAGAAATGTTAGTATTTGAAATAAAAATTAGATTATATATTTAAAGAGTAATTGATGCAAAAAATAAATAGATTATTTCAGATTTGTTTTGATTAAGGAAAATAATAATCTGGAATATATAAATAAATTCAAGCAAATAAATGTATTTTGTAAATATTTAGTTTGCTAAAATGCATCTATCACAAAGCTAGCTTTCAAAAATATTACAATTTCTACTTTTTTAATGTATGATAATAATTAAATTTAGAAAAAAAGAGACAATCATAGCCTTTTCTAT
Source organism: Tetrahymena thermophila SB210 (assembly GCF_000189635.1). Taxonomy (NCBI): domain Eukaryota; phylum Ciliophora; class Oligohymenophorea; order Hymenostomatida; family Tetrahymenidae; genus Tetrahymena; species Tetrahymena thermophila. Next base: position 288,899 of record NW_002476348.1, read on the forward strand.
ATCTAAATATTATCAAAAATATAAACTAATTGATAGATCTTTACTTTCATAAATCAAAAACATAATATTTATAAAAGGATAAAATAATTTTAGATTTAAAAATGTGTACTATTGAAAAATTAGTTACTCTAACTTATAGTACTAATGATCTCTCAACTACAGTGTAGATTTGTTATTCATTTCAGCTCATAATTTAGCATTAATTTTGTTTATTTTTATTTAAAAGGTCAAATTCAATGTAATCTTTGAGAGATACGATGAATTTTACTACCAAATCTATTCTTAAAAATAAATGTAATTATTTTCCTCCTTTTTTATGTATTTATTTTGCATTTAACTTAAAAAATTCTGTTGTCAGAAACATATGTCGTTAAATTTGCTAAATTGTTATTTAAAATTTAACTAATAAGTGAGTGCGAAGAAAGGAGGTGAAATAAAATCTTCTATTGAGCTTGAGTACACTTAACTTAACTATGATGAGAATTTTAGAGCTCATGGTGCAAAAATATTTGAGATATTGAAAAATAATCCTTATTTAAATGAAAAATACGCAAACTTTGAATTTATAGCAGCAGGAGGTTTTGGTTTGGTTTTTAAGGCTAAAAAGAAAGTTAATAACAATAAACCAAACAAAATTTATGAAGAGAGAGAATTAGCTAAATATATTGCCTTTAAATTTATGCTTAATGACTTAAATGCAAAAAGAGAGATTGCAATCATGAAAAAGCTATTTTAGATGAGCACAAAACTGTTAATGGCAAGAAATATACAAGTATTTAGGAGATATGAAATAGTTACTAAGGAGAATGGGACTAATTAAAATGCTTGTAGGATTATAAACAGTGATAGCTTTTTTGAAAATAGTCCTAAATTGGTTTAGTCAGCTTCGGAAGGCACAAAAGACAAAATACCCTATGTTATGGTAGAAATGAGCAAGGCTACATTTTCAGTAGATGCTGCTATTTCATATAGAAAAAAGAATAAAAAGCCTTATTTTATTTATGAAATAAATAAAATCATCAGTAACGTTTTAGAATGTTTGTTCATTATGCATATTTAAGGTATTGCTCATTTAGATGTTAAGCCACAAAATATCCTATTTGTAGATGAATTAAATAGGTAATCAATCAATCAATCAATTTTAATTTCAAGTTTACACTTTTTTGTTTATTAATAAGTAATCCCTTTTCTATTCTAATTATTTAGATATACGTTAGCTGATTTTGGGTGCAGCCTAGAATTAAATTCAATTGATTTCGAAAATTATTAGCTAGCTACTGAAGAAATTGTTGGGTTTACTCCTTAGTATACAGATCCAAATATTCTAGAAAAAGAATTTTTTAATCCTTTCAAAGCTGACATTTGGAGTGTTGGTGTCATTCTGCTTGAGCTTCTTTCAGTTGGATAAGATTTTGATTTAGTATAAATTTTAAAAACATGTAAGAGCAGTCAAGATGTTGAAGAGAAAATATTCAAAAAATATATCTTTAATAGTAATGGTGAGATGATTTACTGTCCTATGTTAAAAAACTTTGTTGAAATTGACAACTAATTAAAGATGTACTTATAATGGGATGAGAATCAGAGATGGAACATCATAGAAATTTTAATAGAAATATAAAATAGTATCTTAGTTTAGCCATTTTATATCCCCTTTAACAATTCTATCACAACTAAAAAGTTATTCTCCTTTTTGTCAGATGAATAACCCCATTAGTAATCATCTCCTCTTATTTAACAAGAAGGATAAAATAATTCAAAAATTAATGAAAAAGAATGTCCTTACCTTAAGAGGTAGCAATAAATTCAGCAATAAAATTACTTTCTTTCAGAATGTGAGCTTGTATAAGGATGGAAATACAGGGGTTTTGTTTGGTCTAATTATAATTTACAATAAACAGGATTATACTTTTCTTAAAAAAATATACTTAAAAATGGAAAGGGAACCATTTCTAATATGCAAAATAGGCTTGTATTTTAAGGTAATTTTGATCGAGATTTACCAATCGGAAAGGGTACATATGTTTTGAGTAATTTTTGTGACAGAAAAGCTTAATTCACAGGTATACCGAGTATAGACTAGATACTGGTAAAACATGGAGATTAATCACTTAATGATGTAGAAAAAATTGTTTATGAGGGAGAATTTGATAGTGGATAAATAAGTGGTGGATTAATTACATATACAAATACTGATAAAGGTACAACTTATCTATTAAACAGATCCTTTAGATGTAAAGAAGTGGTAAAAAATTATCAAAAAGGAAAGATTGTTTCTGTTTTAGATTTAAATTCCAAGCATATTTCAATAAATTTAAAATGCTTTAGATAAAGTATTTTTGATAAAATTTTTTATGTATCAACTAGAATATATCCATTTACAAATTATAAGTCTATAATATTTAAATAAAATGATACAATCAGTAGTGTTATGCAAAAAATTAAGTCGAGAATAATAGATACAGATACCAAATTTATTTAAAGATTATAAACTGGAAATGGTTATAACTTTTATTTTGAGCAATCTGTAATCATTTATTCATATTTTTTAAGTATTTTTAATTACAAAGAAAAATTTGTCAAATAAACAATTATACAAGACACTACATCATAATATACAATATATGATATATTCTTACTTTTTGAGTAACAAGTTGTTGAGTAAATTATGAGTACCATGTAGTACATTAAGCGCATTAAGCAAAAAGGCAGAATTTCACATGATCAAATGTGTTTAAACGATTTCTATAAAAAGTACAAAGGGCTTCTTAATAATTTGGAGTAATTCTGTGATAATAGAGATGTTGACTCGTAAAACTTCTAATAATTTGGATTAAATAAGTAAATTAAATCATTTGGCCTTAATTGCACTTCATATGTAACAGAAAAAGAACAACTAAACATCGATAAGAGAAAAGGTTATTTAATTTTTTATTTTTATAATTGCAGTCGTTTCTCATATATTAATTAATCCTCCATTTAATTAATATAAAAATCGAATTTATTTTTAAAATAAACATAATTTCTCAATATTTAAAATTTGGAAAAGGTATTTTGTTAAATTTATGGGACAATAATTTTTTAATATGGTTAAAAAATTAAAAGACGATTTTTTAGAAGTATTTGAGAATTTATGTTAATAGAAATTTTATATTAAATTTATTTTATTTTCTTTTTTTTATTTGTTTTAATTATTTTATAGTCGCTAATGACTAATAAGTTTTTGAATATTTGGAGCTTAAGAATATGAAAAGACTGGGAATGTAATTTGTAACTGATAATTACTTTGAGAAGTACCTAAATAAAAGCTTTAATACGTTAGAATATTTAAATATTTCTTTTTATTCTAATGATGTTAAAGCAGACTTTTCTTGTTTAAAAAGTTTGTAAGTGCTTAGTAAATTCAAGGTTTTTAAAGCTTCTCCATAATAGATTAAATAGATATTTGAAAATTTAAACTTAAAAAACTTAAAAACAATCCATCTTCAGAGATAATGTGAGTATGATCAATCAGCTATAGATACTATTTCCTAACAAGATTATTCTTTTGTCTAAAACTTTAAATTTATAAACTATAACTCAAATTAAGGAAAATGGTTTGAATGTATAATAAATAGAAATAATTCTTTTAGAAACTTAAAAAAGCTCTGTGTAAAAACATGTAATTTACTTCAAAAATTTCAATAAGATATTCTTTATAAATTAAACAATTTTAACTAAATAAATATTAAAAAGATATTTCAAAACTCAGCTGTACCTTAATTTCACAGAAGCTAAAAAACATAGAAACTCTTAAACTTTGCTACTGCTAGATCAACGATGAATCAATCTCAGAGCTAAAGTAACTATTTAAAGTTACTTCTTTAAACTTAAGTTCAAATGAAATCACAGACGAAGGAACAAAATATTTGTTTGAAAATATGCCTAACGTTAAAAACTTAAAATTGAATGGTAGCTAAAATATAAGTTTTAAAGGGCTTTATTTGCTATCATCTAATATGAAGCATTTAGAGGAGATTGAGTTTAAAAATAATCTCCCTCACTTCAATTATTTTTAATTCCATACAGAAAAATGCAAGAAGTCTCTTTTGCAAGAAAAGGAAAAATCTGGAGGAATAGCCTTTATTGAATCTTTGTATGAGCTAAAGAATTTACAGAACTTGAGATTGGCTTAAATGTATGAAGAATGCTTCTACGGAGAAAATCATTTCGTAAGGAATAAGCCATACAGTCCAGAATTTATTAAAAGTCTGGCAGTGCTTAGACTAAATGAATTGGATTTAAGTGATATTTAAGAAGATTATTTAAGGCATTTTTTGTTAGCAAAGGGAGTTTCAAATGCCAACAAATTAGTTCTTAATCCCAAAATTAATTAAATATCTGATGAAATAGCTTTGGCTTTAATTAGTGGAAGCTTTAATCAGCTCTAACATCTCTCTCTGTCTAATTGCTACAATTTATCATCTAAAACCATACAAGTTTTACTATAAAATAGAGATATATAAAAAACTATCAAAGAGCTTTATCTTAACAATACGGAATTTGATGATGATTGCTCCGATTATTTAATAAACTTTTTACACCTTTTTCCTAAATTAGAGATTCTCTCAGTTAAAAATTGTATTGATATCTCGGAGGCTTCGTTATAAAAGCTACAGAAAAAATTACAATAAAACAAAATATCTCTCATTTACTGATTTTTCCAAATCATAAAAATTTATCTTTTGTAAATATAAAATTAAACTCAAAAATTATTTTAAATTTCAATCAATCAAGCAAGTAAATTAAATATTTTTATTTTTAGTTAAAATAAAATATTAATTAATATAATAGAAATGGATTATATATTTTTTTTATATTTTAAATGTAATTTTATTCTGTAATTTTAAATAGAGATAATTTATTATTTTAACTAAATAAAATATTTTTTTTTTAATTTATATAAAAAATGAAAAATAAATTAAAATTTTTAATATTAAATAAATAAAAATTATTTTCTTAAACTAAACAAAAATAAATAACAACTTTTACTAAATTTTATTTAAGAAAAATATATTATTTTCAACACTGATTGATATAAAAACGATTTCTAATTTTAATTATCATTTTATAAATTTGAATGTTGCTGTTAAACTTAGATGATCACCTGAGAAAGTCTAATTTGGAAGACCATTTGGCCCAATTTAATCTTAAGTTGGTAAATTTTTAATTGAGAGAAGTTCTATGCTGTTTTGAGTATAGAAGATATAATCTATCATTCTAATTTAAACATCATTTGGTTCTCTAACTTTATAGGTTGTAAATGTTAATCCCTTATCTTCATATGCACTCTTTAAGAAGCCTTGTTATTTTATTTTTTAGATGCAAGAGTAAGTAGGTTCAGCATTAAAATCACCAGCAATTAATATAGGAATATCTTTGCTATAATCTTATTAAATTTTTTAAATATGCTCTAAAATTTATTCAACTTATAAAAGCCTAATATCTTCAAACTATTTTTTCGCTTTCAAGTGAGTGACTAGAAGTAAGAATTATTTATCAATCTACTTATCTAAGATAATCAAACTCCAATAGGATTAGTTCATATCTTTTTTTCCATCTCCAGATTTATATTAAATTGCTTAATGTTTTAAAATTTAAAATTTTTATTTACTGATGGCTACAAGTTAGCCATCTTCGCCTTCAGGTTTTTTATGAAAAACTATTTCATGAGTTTAATCCAAAAAAGATGAAAAAAATACAGGATGATCAACTTCCTCTAAGCAAATAATATCTGCATTTGCTTCATTTAATAAATGATTCTTTATATTTTAACTTCTATAATCCCATTTTAAATATTATAAATCGCACTTAGGAAATGAATCAGAAAGAGAATCAGCCAAAGTATTCCATTAAGATATGGTAAAAACCCCTGGCATATTGATTTATTAGAAATAGCTATTCATAAAATATTTATATATATTCTAAATAAAAAATATTAATATGTTTATCTTTATCTTTAAGGCTTTTCTAATTATCCAAAAATTAAATATAAGTTAATTTCAAAAACGATAATATCTAAATAAAACCAACCTATACAATAAGGATAATATTATAAATATGTAAATTTTGTTAGTATAAATTAGATAAAATTCAAAAAAAAATTTTTGAAAAAAAAGTTAATAATAAATTCATTAACAAAAAATTAAATAAATTTTAATAAAAATTATTTCTTTTAAGTGTTCCAGTAAATAGCATAATAATATTTTAATTTATTTTTCTATTAATATTTTATTTTTAAATTATGATTAATTAACTATTTGTGAAAACAATTAATTATATGAATGAAATTTTAAAGAAAAATAGAATAGTTAAAATGATTTATTTGAGATCTTTATTTCTTAAAATTTTGTTATTTTTTAATTAATTAAAGTTTTTTCTAATAGATTTTGATTTTAAGCACTGCAAAACTTGTCAAACTAAGCAACCTTTATAAATTGAATGATCACTCATTAAAAATTTTCAAAAGTTTTAATCCAAAATTTGACTTTTTCATTATAAAATCCATCAATAAACTCAATAAACTAGACACCAAAATAATTGGGCAAATTTTTCACTTTTAATCTTGTAGCGCAAAGTAAAGAAATTTTCCATTTTGTAATGAATTTTATTATTTTATTTGATTTTTTTTAATTTTTTGTTTATTTTAATATAATTGAAAAATAAAATATATCTATTTCTATTTTAAAATGAAAATAGAAAAAATAATTTTTATTATTATTTAATTTAAAATAAAAATTTTTATTAATAAACAATAAATAAAATATTAATGACTTACTTAAATAGATACTTTAATCAGATACCTTTAAACATTTTTAATCATATCTAAACTATTTATGAAAAAATGATAATTAATCTTCCACTTTTGTTCATATTTCAAATTAAACAAAATAATATTAAAATAAAATTCTGATTTTTATATTTTTATTCTCAACCAGAGTTTAGAAAAAAGTTTTAAGTTTTTCTAAAATATAGATAGATATGAAAGTTAAAATTGAGATGAGAAAATTAATTTTATTCGGTCAAATTAATTTACCAAAAATAAAATTTATTAATTATTTTATATATTAGGTAGCCGCAAGAGTTAGCTGTTTAATTTAAATTAAAATATTAAATAAATAATCAAAATTCATCAATATCTTTGAAGAATATTTAATTATTTCTGAACTAAATTAGGAATAAAGCAATTACCAAAATTAAAAATGTATCATAATACTTAGAAAAAGGTAATGCCAAGTTATATTTAGTCTCATAAATTACTAGTAAATAGTATTTAAATAAAAATACTATTAAACAATCAAATAAAGTCTTTTAGTAAAAATAAAAAAACTAAAATAAATTTTAATAGGTCTATACTATCTACATTCATACTTATTAAATTTTAAATTTAGATTTCATTAAAAAAATATAATATATGAAATGAATTAAAATAATATCAATAAAATGGAGCCATTTTATATTTTAAAGAACAAATAAATGATTAAATTTTATAAAAGATTAAATGATTAATTATACAATACGATCTTCTTAAAATATGTAAACATACAATTTGTACTAGAAGGTTTAATAGCAATTTATTAATTTTATGAAAATAAAACTTATTTATTCTTCATTACTATTCAAACAAGTTACAGCTTAAAATTAACCAAAATATTTTGTTTTTTTTTAATCTTTTTTAGTCAAACTTTTTTGTAAAATACAAATTTATTATCGAATTTGTATTGTAATTCGAGCTAATCTATTATATAAATATTTTAGATTTCAAGAATATGTTTTTTTTAAAAATGATGCATTATTATTTTTTACAATTGAAATGAGTTACAGCTTAAAAGAAACCAAATTATTTCGATTTTTTTTAGCTGATTAATCAAATTTATTTCATAATAATAAATAATTATTATCGAATTTGTATTGTAATTCGAGTTAATATATTATATAAATAAACTTTAAAATTACTGTTTTTTAAATGAAAATGATAAAATAGAATTAGTCGGGGGATAAAATCATTTCAAAATCGATACATGATTTTGTTTATTTAATGATAATTTGATATTTTAAAACATTTCTCATTTTTGAAAAACTTTTTGATTTTTGTTATTAAAGAAAAATGTGCTTAAGAAATAAGAAAATATTGTAATTCGAGCAAATCTATTATATTAAATTTCAGCATTATATTTTTTATAGAAAAAAAGATAAAATAGAATTAACTAGCTTATAAAATGATTCTTGAAGCTTTTTTTACATGATTTGGTTAATTTAATGGGATTGCTTTGAACATATCTAATTTAAAAAAATTTTTGATTCTCTCTTTTTAGAATAAGAAAGAAATAAAGAAAATATTAAATTAAAAAAGGAATATTTATTTTTGTATTTAAATTTTTATTATAAAAACCTATTTTCTACTATCTAAATAATATTTATGATAATTAAAAAGGTTTTTAATTTGGCGAAATCATTTTAAAAATTGATAAGTAACTCACTCATTCAAAATTTATTGACATATAAGCTTTTACAGTTTACATTGATTTATTAACTTTAACAGCTTACATTCATCAATTAATATCAAATTATTTATTTAATTTCTAATTTTTTAATTTGTCTACTTTATCATAAAAGCTAATGTTTAATTCATACGTAAAATTAATTCCCTCCCTTTAATCAAAATTAATAAAGACTCTCTGCAGTTACTATGATATAAATGTTAAAATTATTATTTTATGTATGTTTTATCTTGTTAAAGCAAAGTAAAATGATTTTAAAATAAACTAAAGAGAAAACCTAAACAAAAAAATTAATTTTTAAGGATTTTGATGAACAATAGCAAAATTAAATTTACTTTAATTAAATTAATCTTTGTAAACAAAATATTTGTTCTCTTAAAATCCTTTTTAAACATACTATCATAGATTCATTCTGAATTTCAAATTCTTAAATTATTTAATTTTCCTTAATAAATTAATTTGATTATTACATACTTTTGAGTGTTATCTATATCAAAAACATTTCTAGGAAATGATGATCTTGGTTGTATTTGTTAGTTTTAAATTTTTAAAATCCAATTTAAGTTTTAACTAAATGCTAACAGGGAAACAGACAGACAAAAATATGATTTAAGTTTTTAAGAAATTTTTCATCATTACATTTAATTTATTTTGAAAAGCATTAAAATGAAATAATTTTTTATGAATGTAATTAAATTAATGTAAAGACTGAAAGAATAATTACACATTTTAAAATAATTAATTAAAACGCACAAAATTTTTGAAAAATCAATGTATAAGAATATTTAATGTTTTTGATTGTAAAGTTTGAGGTCAAATAAATAATCAAAATGCATGTAAATAATAATTAAAGATATAAATAGGAGCTATTACAGCATCATTCTTTTTCCTTATAAATATAATTGATACTATTTTATTCTTAACGCTTTTTTGATTGTCTATCTTAAATATATATTTTGTTTTCTGCTCTTAAAAGAAGTAAACTATCTTGAAAAAAACTTTATTTTAAAATAGCTTTAAAGATTTTCATATCAACAATATATTTAGTTTTAATTTCATATGCAAGATTTTATATAAAACTCTAAACTATTTTTTTTTTAATATTGTGTTTTTTTAATATTTTAAAAAGTGAGAAATTTATCATCAAAATGTAAATTATTATTCATAAGATAATCATTCTCAATAATAATAAAAAAAATTTATATTGTTTTTTTTTGATTGCTTTTGCATTTAAATTCAGAATCTAAATTTTATCAAATAATTATTAAATCATAAAAAAAAAGTAATTTATCAAATTATACTAAAATCTATGAATAAAAAATATCTTGCTTTACTTGCTGCTTTCAGTTTACTGTAGCTAGTCGCAGCCGGTGATTGTCCTCTCTGTACATACAGCGCTAATGGAGAAGATTCTCCTGATGCTTGTTAATCCTGTCCTGCTGGTAAATGCACACCTAGTGTAAAAACTAGTAGTACAGACGATACATAATGTACTGTTAATACTAAAGAATGCGATGTAGGTAAATTCAGCTCAACAGGATATGATACAGATGGGCTTGGAGCAAATTGTGATGTTTGTGCACTTGGAACTACTAATAATACAAAAGGTTCAAAATCCTGTCCTATCACCTTACAAAAATGTCCTAAAGGAAAATACAGCGCAACCGGATATGATTCAGATGGAGCAGGAGCAGGTTGTACCAATTGTTCACCTGGAACTACTACCAGTTCAGAAGGTTAAACCACCTGTTCATGTCCTAAAGGAAAATACAGCGGAACCGGATATGATTCAGATGGAACAGGAGCAGGTTGTACCGATTGTTCACCTGGAACTACTACCAGTTCAGATGGTTAAACCGCCTGTTCTGTTACCTTACATAAATGTCCTAAAGGAAAATACAGTGCAACAGGATATGATTCAGATGGAACAGGAGCAGGTTGTACCGATTGTTCACCTGGAACTACTACCAGTTCAGATGGTTAAACCACCTGTTCATGTCCTAAAGGAAAATACAGTGCAACAGGATATGATTCAGATGGAACAGGAGCAGGTTGTACCGATTGTTCACCTGGAACTACTACCAGTTCAGATGGTTAAACCACCTGTTCATGTCCTAAAGGAAAATACAGCGGAACCGGATATGATTCAGATGGAACAGGAGCAGGTTGTACCGATTGTTCACCTGGAACTACTACCAGTTCAGATGGTTAAACCGCCTGTTCTGTTACCTTACATAAATGTCCTAAAGGAAAATACAGTGCAACAGGATATGATTCAGATGGAACAGGAGCAGGTTGTACCGATTGTTCACCTGGAACTACTACCAGTTCAGATGGTTAAACCGCCTGTTCTGTTACCTTACATAAATGTCCTAAAGGAAAATACAGTGCAACAGGATATGATTCAGATGGAACAGGAGCAGGTTGTACCGATTGTTCACCTGGAACTACTACCAGTTCAGATGGTTAAACCACCTGTTCATGTCCTAAAGGAAAATACAGCGGAACCGGATATGATTCAGATGGAACAGGAGCAGGTTGTACCGATTGTTCACCTGGAACTACTACCAGTTCAGATGGTTAAACCGCCTGTTCTGTTACCTTACATAAATGTCCTAAAGGAAAATACAGTGCAACAGGATATGATTCAGATGGAACAGGAGCAGGTTGTACCGATTGTTCACCTGGAACTACTACCAGTTCAGATGGTTAAACCACCTGTTCTATTACCTTACAAAGATGTCCTAAAGGAAAATACAGCGCAACCGGATATGATTCAGATGGAGCAGGAGCAGATTGTACCAATTGTTCACCTGGAACTACTAATAATGCAGATGGCTAAACTTCCTGTCCTATAGTGTTATAAGGATGTCCTTAAGGGTCTTATAGTTTATCAGGATTTGATAATGATGGACTAGGAGGAGGTTGTACTCCATGTACTGTTGGTACATCAACACCTTCAAGCTAAACTAAATCAAGTGATAATTCAAAATGTACTGTCACATTAACTAAATGTCCTGCTGGAACTATCAGTACAACAGGTTACGATACAGATGGAAGTGGTAGCGGTTGTAATTAATGCAGCAAAAACACATATTCTTCAATTGGTGACACTACTTGCACACCTTGTCCTACAGATCGTGTTTCTTCACCAGGTTCTAAGTCAGCTAGTGACTGCGTTTGCCCTAACAACTATGTTTAATCTACAGATGGAACTAAAGCTTGTATCTAAATTGATACAACAACTTACGAAAGAAATTTAGTTGCATCATCCATGATTTTACTGATATTCGCAATTATATTTTGATAATATTTTAAATTGAGTGATCTTTTTTTAAGTTTTTATTTGTTGGTTGCTTGTTTGTTTGTTTTTTAGATTTTAATTTAATGATATATCAAACAAACAAAATTTATATATTAAACAAAAAATTTATTTGAATTTTTTAAATCAAAAATCATTTTTTATTAAAATAATATTATGAAAAATTTAATGAACATAATTATTTATGTAGTTAATTCCTCTAGAATAAAGACACCAGAAATTAGCACAAATTTAAAAAGAAAAATATTTTTTTTTCATTTAACACTCATAAAAAAGAAAAAATTTAAAGTAAAAATAAATGAGGAATTTTCAACACCAATAAAAAAAATATCTAAACTCCAAAATAGTTGAGAGAAAAAATAAAAAACAAACTCTGAAAAAATAAAAATTGGATAAACAAATTAAGTACAAAAAAGTGACTAAAAAAGGACAAATTACCATCAAAATAGTAATATAAATCAATAGGAGAAAAGCTAGAACAGTGACTCAGCCACAAGGAGAGTCACCCTATTCTCGATACGATCGTCAAAGTCTAGATCTAAGACACTAAGTAGATCAAGAACAAACAGCAATTCTAACTACAAAACCAACTACAGTACAAACTCAAACTTAAAAACAAAAACCAAAAGAACACAATGAGGAAACAAAATAAAAAGATATTAAAATAGGAAATAACAAGTAAATTAAATGCTTTTATTTAATTAAAACTCTTTCAAGAAATAAAAAAAATATTTATTTGTATTGATGTTTCTTCATTTTAGTAGATTTATTTTTTATTAATTATTTATTTATTTATAAAAATAAACTTTTATAAAGGTTTTAATTACATAAAAATAACTTTTTAAAGAAAACTGAAAACTTTTGGTAGGAATATAAAAAAGTTTCATTTTTATTTCTACTATTACTCCTTCTCTTCAGATTCTATTTAATATTGAATTATTCTTTTTAAACTATTTATTAGACTTTCTTTTTCTTATCTCTCTATTCCATCTCTGATAGTTAGAACTCCTTCTAAAAAATAAGGTGAAAACTGATTTTGAAATGATTTTTAAATTTATGAGAGAATTGTATTAAGATCATACTTTGATGTAACTAAAATGCTTTTAAATATTTGAAACTATGTTTAAACATGTTGCACTTATTATGAAGAAATTTAAACAATAGAACTATTTGTCATTAGAGCATTTAAAATTTCTCCATCAGATTAAATCTTTTCCAACAGTTTTTAATAATTACTAAAAATAGACTTCAGCTCTGTTATTTCTTTTTTGCTTGACTTAGGAGCCACACAGTGAGTTAAGTTATCAGGATTATAACCTTAGCAGACATCATACACCTTTTTAATTTGAACAATAAGCTGTTCCCAATACATATTCATTGTATGCTCAATGCACAATTTACATAAGCTGGCATAGTGAATTTTACTTGGCTTTAATCCTTATTTTATTCTTTTCAAATGTTCTTCCAAAGTTTTTGATAATGCTTTCATATTGACTTCTTCATCATCATTTATCCACTTGTCTCTTAAAATTTATTAACAAAAATAAATAAATAAATAAATAAATGATTTCTTAGCACTTAGCTAATGAAAATTAATTAATTTACCCAAATAAAAATGGAATAACTATAGAGTGTATTTCTCTAAATATGATTACCAGCAAATACTGCTAAAGAGTAGAAATTGCTTCCTTAAAATTTTTTCTTATCTCATTTTGAAAAATGTTTTCGATCCTATCCAAATAAGACTCATCCTTATTTTCAAAGAAAGCCAATGCTTATTTCTTCGTATCTGAAGCGTTCTTATCACATTTATGAAAGTTGTTAATATCAATAATTACTTTAACAAGAATATAGAAAGTATCTCCTCCGACTGGTAAATGCTATAATTCTTTAATTAGCATTTGAAGCTCCGGTTATATGACATAGTGATTCAAACTATCGCTTATTAATCTTAAAAATTCTATAAATTGGTTAGGTTCTAACTGAGGTCCTAAAATATCTATCTGAGTATTAATAAATACGAAAGTATCAACTGGGAAATTACCAATTAAATCCTACTTTTCTGTTACAAGTTTTGTGATAGATTCTACTGTCATAAAGTTTATATGATCATTTTCTACACAATTTTCTAAAAATTTTCTAAAGAACTCCTTTAAATGGTCTTAAAATAAAGGCATATATTAAAGAGCTTTGGCTTTAAGTAACTAATAGTCTGTTGATTCTAGCCCAGCTTTTGCAAGCATTTTTTCATAATCATTAACCCATTAAATCAGTTTAATAGGAGTTCCATATTACTCTTTAATTTTAGACTCATCGTCTAAATAGGGAAGGACTCTTTTCTCAATGTTCTCACGATATTTAGATTCATACACTTTGAATATCTCAAAATCATCTGGAAAGCATTTCATGACTTTATCTTAAACAAGAATGAGATCTCTCTCAGTGAAACTAAATTCATTATTTGAAAAAAAATGTTAAAATAATATTTATTTAATCAAGTTCGTTACTGCGCTTTATCAAGAATTAAAATAACATCTGTTGCTCCTTCAAGAACTTTATCAAATCTTAAATCGATAGAATCGTGTATTGCTTTTATTGCATTTTTCTTAAATTAGGGAGGTTTATTTTTTTCTTAGAGGAATTTATCACCAGATTGAATAATTTTAACTAACTAAATTAAGTGATTTGGATCTTTCAAAGACAATTCTATAGCATTTCCAAAGCCACTATAAACTTCGTTGTAAAAAGCTCTTTCAAAAGAAGTTAATGATTCAAATTCTTTTTCTAATTTATCTATATCTTGACCTCTTTGTTTCATTTTATCTATTAAATTATCACGCAACTCTGTCTAGGTAAGTAACTTATAATGAATATACTCATAATTCTACTTATCCTCCTCAAATAATACTCTCATTTTGTCAGTCTACTTCTTGATTGCAAAATAAAACTTTATGTCATCAATTAAATTTCCTACATTTTTTTTGTAAAGGTTAAGCTTTTCTACTTTTTCTAAATCTTGCTAAAAGGGTTAATCTTTTTCATGATCTAACTGCAATTTTACAAGCTATTCTTATGTTTAAACTAAATTTATATTGCACTTTCCCATAAACTCTTTCACAGCCTAAATATCATCAATTTGCTTTTCTACAGAAACAATTATTTCATTATCTATTTCCTATTATCTCTTTTTGTAGCTATTATATTCTTAGCGAAGTTTGTCAGGATTTAAAAAATTCTTATTATTTAAAATATCTAAAATAGCTTTCGAACTTAAATCTTTCGCTTCCTATTCAGTGCTTATGTTTTTTAGATCCATTATTATTAATTCAGTTTTGATTTTCTAAAATATATCTCTAAAACTACAATTAAATCTATTTAAATCAATATTAATAAGATGTAAATCTTTGGTTTTGATAATTAAATTTAGTAAGTATTATTTATCAGTAATTTTTTAAATTAAGTAATATGTTTTTTTTATTTTGTTAATATACAACTACACAAATCATTATTTCTGTTATTTAATAAAAATAAATTATATCTTAAAATAAATAAATGATTTTATATTTGAATATGTTTTATAAAAATATGTTATCAAATATCTTAAATTAATTAAAAATATTCAATCAATCAAAAATAGAAACTATGAATTTTATTTTTAGATATTATTTAACTATAAATCTTCGATTAACCTATTATCTAAAATATTTTTAATTTAAATGATTCCTATTTATTTTTAAATGATTTTTTAGCTATCAAGCAAATAAATTAATTAAATAATAAATAATTTCATAAAATTTAAATTTGTAATTTTTTAGAAATATAAAAAAAATATTTTAAATTAATTTAATTATATAAATATGAATAAATAATTCAATTAAGTAAATGAAATGTTTTTAAAGAAATATTTGTAAAAATTAATTTTAAATTAAGATATTTATATATTAAGCTCTTATTTGTTTTGTAAAATAGTATTTTAAATTTATGGATTAATCAACTTCTGCATTCAATAACCTCTATAATTAAAATAAGAGTCTTGAGTTATTATGAAATGAGTGGAATTTATCTTATTTATTTTTAAAAAATACTATTGGTTTATTTTATGAGTGAATGATTAGAACACTCTCAAAATTAAGAAATAATCAGAATAATTGTAAAAAATGGTTTTATAGAATGCCAAATTTTTACAATTGAAGAATTTCTGGTTATGAAATACTTAAATATGATTGATTGCTTCATTATATGAAAAGATTGTAATAAAATTTATCAGAAACATGGGAAAAAAGTACATTTGTTTTTACTTACAGTTTATGCAACAAGCAGTAAAAAAATATCTATGTAGATCAAATAACAAATTATGAGCTTATTTTTTTATCTTTTCTTGTAATAATTTAGTTTATTTCTTAATCACTAATTAAAGCAAATAAAGTTAAGAAAAAAAGTGATTCAATTGACTCTTATACTTTAACTTAATTCTTTTAATAAAATAAATGGATCTTTAATAAAGTAGTGCAAATGAAAAGTAAGCTGAATAACAAATTAACTTTAAAATTTGCAAAATAGATAACTCTGAGTTAAATATATCGAAAAAGTAATACTTTTTTTTAATTGATATTAGATTAAATTAAAACTATTTTTGTTCAATAGAACAAAAGTGTGGTTCTTTTTGAGCTATGCTGATATTTTTAGATATTTGCCGGTGCCTAAAACAAATGAAGTAAGCACTTTACAGTCTTAATCAGCCAGTATATTTGCAGTTTCGGCTCTACTAGGGTTATTTATCTATGAAATTATTACCCTGTTACTGTTTAATCAACCAAGAATAACTTAACATGACTAGCCTATTGACATTAATTCTATATACGATGCTCCAGACTTTGCTTTTGGCTTCTTTATAGGCGATAGCCTGCAAACATTTTTTAATGATGATACTTATTTCGAATACTATATCGCTTAGTATTCTCAGTAGAAAGATTAAAGTGGAACTTACCAATCTGCTGAAATTTAATAGTAAATTGCTATGTGCAACCCAGATTGGTTAAATTTTTAGCTGTAATTAAATTGTCCATCAAGTTCTTTAAAAATATAAAACTAAGATATTTAAAATGAATAAGTACTTTTTCCAACAGTAAAAATTCTTTCATGTAACGAATAAAAACAAAAGGTTTTAGGAAAATAATGCAAAACTAGCCAATAAGTAAGAAGCCTTTTCGCGTAAGGCAGGTTTCTTTTGTTCATTAAAAAATAAGGGTAGTAAAATGTAAAAACAAATGAGTATTCAGACGATTCTTATGTTGTCTATTAATTCTTTGTAACAATTAAATACGAAAACATAGGAGAAACATTACTTGCTAGAAAAATTTTGCAATAAAATCCAGATTTCGCTCGTAGATTTTCTCAAAAGAAATCTGAAGAATCATATTTCTAAAATTTTTATCAGCATTTAAATAAGGTTAATGTTCAATCTACTCCAATAAAAAGACTGCTTATGTAAGGTAAAATGTTTTATTCACACAAAAAAAATATTTTTAATTTGTAAAATAAAATACTTTTTAATACTTAGGTAGTTAAATAAATGACTCTTTATTCTCAGAGTCAATTGATATGCAAGATTAGTAAACTATAAATTAAAGAATTCTTGAATAATCTTTTAGCAGTTAAAAGTAATATTTCCAGTGGTCATTAAATTAAGTTTCTAACTAAAAAGTAATAAATTAGACATATAAAACAGTTCCTGATTTATTTTCTTTCTTAGGAGGTATATGGGATCTTATGTATGGCGCTTTTGTATTGCTGTGTGTAAAGAGAAATGCAAATAAATTTTATGCCTAAAAAAAATCTTGGGGAAATTTTGATTTATTCATGAAAGAAAAAGCAAAATAAAAAAGAATAGAGGAAATTAATAAAATCAATATTTAATTAGAATTAATCCCTTCAGAATTCAAGAATTAGTATATATAGACAAATGAAAATTAAAAAGGTATTAAGTTCTATGATTTAAAAAAAATAGTAAGTCAGTTTTAAAAAAAAAATATTAATAATAACAATAATAAAATATTATGAACAAATTATCTTGTAAATTATAAAAGAAAACCTTTAAAAAAACTATTGAAAAAAATAAATAAGAAATAGAAAAAAACAAACTCTTTAATTTATGTAAAAATAAAATTTTAATTAATTTAATTATTACACTCACTCACTTACTCAATTAACTATAAAATTTTAATAAAATCTGTAGGATTTCATTTTGTAAAATATTTATTTGCATTATATAATTATTAGTTTAATTTAAAATAAAAGTAGTTAACAAAACCTAATACACATACACACACACACCATAACATTCAATTACAAAAAATTTAAAAAAAAGGGAAATTTTCTCAAAGTAAATTAATTTTTTCTATTTTATAAAATTTAAGCTCTTAATATATTCGGCTCTTAATTAATGAGGATTTACAGTATATTCTATGTTAAATTAAAAAGCATTTTTTTTACTTTATTCATCTTACCTTCGTTAATTACTTGTTATCATGAAAATAGCTTATAGGAAATCAATCTTTTTAATTTAAGGCACTTCCACTTTAGTTTCAATTTTTCTGATACTTAAATTTAGTTATCACTATAAATATAAATAAATTATTGTTATTAACACATTATAAATTAGTTAAATAAAAAGATAATTTATAAATAAATTAAAAGTATTTATTATTTTAAATTTTTTTTTTTAAAAAAGTATCACAATTAAACATGAAAAAGTAAGATGTTTTACCCAAGATTAAGTATTAAATTTAAGAGAGTAGTAGATTTTGCTAAAGCGGAAACTAAGCATGATTAACCTTCATAATCAATTTAACTAACACTTTTTAAAAATTCAACAAAATATTTTTAGCTATGATGAAAAAATAAAGAAAAATTGTTAAAATATAAAAATAAGTTAAAATGCTATTAAAAACTAATAAATATAAAAATGAAAGTTTTATTGTTAAATTTTCATTTTTATATGAAAAGCTGTTTCATTCCAAAATAAATAAATTGTATTTACTTAATATAAAGTGTTAAATTTAAGAGATTTGAGCACTTTTATAAAGCAGAACATAAGCTTGAAGCACCCTTTGCACCAATTTAATTTTCGCTTTTTAGATATATGAGAAAATATATTAATTGGAAGGATGGTAAAATGAAGAAAAAATATGAAATAATAAGGATTTTAATTGTGTTAAGTTAGTTTTTATGTAAAAAAATATCACTATCTAAAATAAATAAACTATTTTTACAAGAGATAAAGTGCCAAATTTGAGAAATTAGTACACTTTGATAAAGCATAACCTAGTTCTTATGCACCTTGATCGTCAATTTTATTGTAACTTTTTATAAATTGAAGAAAATTTAATTGATAATTTATAATTAAAAAATGAAGAAAAATATTAAAAAATTATAAATAAATTCATAATCAAAACAAATGTTGGAAATAAAATTTATATTTTAAGATAAAAAAATCAAAATTAGAATAAAAAGTATAAAAATAAATAGTTTTTTTATTATAATTTTTTTATATTCAAAGATATCATAATCTAAAGAAAAAACTATTTTACCCAAGATCAAGTGTCAAATTTGAGAGATTAGAGCAGTTATCTAAAGAAGAACCTAAATCTAATAAACTAGTTGCGCAGATTAAATTCTAACTTTTAAAAAGAAGTTGAATTAAAAAATTTAAGTAAAAATCGAATAAAAAACTAAAATGTAAATAAAAAGAAGGTGTTTTGTTATTTAAATAAAAAGTACCACAATCAAAAATAAACAAACTGTCTGTTTTTACCTTAGATAAAGTGTCAAACTTGATAGGTTAGTGCACTTTACTAAAGAAGAACCTAAGCCTAATATACCTACATCTTCAATTTAATTTTCACTTTTTTAATATTAAGAAATATATAATTAACTAATTAGTTAGAATGAAAGAAATAATGAAGGATAATTAAGTATAAATAATTAAAAATTAATTAATGATCAAAAAAAACTATTTTTACTTTAGATAAAGTGTAAAATTTTAGAGATTAGTGAAGTTTGCTAAAGTATAACCTAAGTCTAATAGGCCTTCATTGCCTATTTGATTTCCACTTTAATATTGAATAAAATATAAGAAGTTAACAAAGAAGAAGAAATGAATAATATGAAGTAGCAAAAATTTAAAATTAAATTATGAGTTAAGGGGGAGATTATAATCTTGAATAAGATTTTAATTTTGATTTTACAAAAAATTAAATTGAAAATAAGAAATAAGTTTATTTTTTGGAAAATTTTTTGCCTCCTCTGCATCTTATTTAGATAAAATAAAGTAAAATCAGAATAAAAAAACAAATAAATGAAATAAAGAGGTATTTATAAATAAATTAAAAGAGTTTTGTTGTTTTAAATTTTTTTTTTTATGAAAAATTATCACAAAACAAAAAGAATAAACTATTTTTACCTCAGATAAAGTGTCAAATTTGAGAGATTAGTACACTTTGCTAAAATTGAACCTAAGTTTAATTCACATTTCTGGCTAATTTAGTTATGACTTTTTAAATTATAAAAAAATATAAATGGGGAAAATGTAGAGATAAAATGATGTAATTTGAAATTAATTAATAATCAAAGTAATATAAAAACCAATAGGGATTAAATTAAAAGAAATTAGAAGAAAAAAACAATGAAGGTAATTAGAAAATAAGTCAAAATAGGCAAAAATTAATTTAAAGAATTATATTGTTTTTAAATTAAATAATTAAAAAATATCACAATTTCTAACAAATAAACTAACTATTTTTACCCAAGATCTAGTATCAAACTAGAAAGATTAGGGAGTTTTGCTAGAGCATAGCTCATATCAGATGCACCAATTAAACCAATTAAATTTTTACTTTTTAATTTTTAAGAAAATATTATGAATTAATGATAAAGAAAAAATTGAAAAATATGAAATAAAAAAATTATTTAATATGTAAATTAAAAGAGTTATTTTAAATCAAAATATTGCTATCAAAATCATCTCTATTTTTACTTTATATAAAGTTCCAAGTTCTAAAGATTTATACATTTTGCTAAAGCTTAACCTAGACCTGATGCGCCCTGATTGCCAATTTAATTATAACTTTTTAGATATCAAAGAAAATATAATAGTTAGAAGAATAAATATGAAATTTTTAGAAGTTAATGAATAAAAACAGAGCAAAAGTTTGTAAATTAAAAATCTGTTAAATTGAGAAGAAAAATAGTAAAATCAAAATAAAATTACAAATAAATCTAATAAAAAAGCAAATATATAAATAAATTAAATAAATTTTATTGTTTTAAATTCATTTATATGTTAAAAAATATCAATGTTCAAGACAAATAAACTATTTTTACTTAAGGCATATTGTCAAATATGAGACATTAATGCATTTTGTTATTGCTTAACCTAAGCCTTATACACCATCATCACTAATTTAATTTCTACTTTTTAAATATCAAACAAATTATAATTTGTTATCAAGAATGATAAGATGAATAAAAATATTAAATAATAAGAAATAATCAAAATATAAAGTTTAAAATTAAATGATGAGTTGAGATAGATAGGAGAAAAAAAATACAATAAAGGTATAGAAGTAAATAAACCAAATAAAAAGATAATGCATAAATTAATTAAAAAATTTTACTACTTTAAATTCATTTAAATATTAAAAAATATCTCTCCAAAACGAATAAACTATTTTTACATAAAACTAAATCCCAATTTTGTTAAATTAGTACAGTTTGCTAAAGCAAAACCTAAGCTTGACAAACCCTCACCACCAATTTCATTGTAACTTTTAAAAATTTGAAAAGAAAATTAACTAGTTAGTTAGAAAGAAAAGAAAGAAAAAAAATTAAATAATAAAATTCGATTAATAATTTAAATAAGGGTTTAAAATTAGAAACGAGATGAAATAAATAAGTAAAAAGAATATTATCATCAACAAATAAAATAGATGAGGGTATTAAATTGGAAAATAATTTTTATAATAAATTGATAAATGAAGATCAAAAAAATAAGATTAAAAAGAATAAATTAATTTACTTAAGATTAAAATGGAGATCTTTATGAGATGAAAGCGAAGAGCTTAAAAACTTTGTTTATTAATAAAAATAAATTTAAAGAATATTAGTAAAAAATTAATAATTACATCTTTTAGGTTGTTATAATATTTATTCTATTATTTCATTTATTTATTTATCTTTAAAGAATATTAAAGAGAAATTTATGCAAATTTAATTAATTATAAATACTGCCTACTCTCTTAAACATAATAATTCTATATAAGACTTTAATAATACAGTTATATTTTCAAAAAAATAAAATTTTATACAAATATTTTATAAGTTTATAGGTCAAAAAAGCAAAGTAACTACATTAAGTTGTAAATTTACAAATTCTAATAATTTGATTTCTTTCGAAATTTTTAAATTGTAAATAGATAAAATTGAATTAAAAATATTAAATTAGTATTAATCTGTTTATGATCAATATTTGCTATTTTTTAATTTTCAAAATTATGATTTAATTACTAATAATTCACTCACCACTTAAAATGATTGTGATAAGAGTCAAAATATACCATGATATAATTCACTCACCGCTTAAAATGATTATAATAAGAATATAAAAATACTCATGATTCACACAACTAAATAAATAATGAATGCTTTTAAAGTAAAGTGTAATCCCTCATGATTCACACAACAAATTATAAAAAAATATCAAATTGAATATTTACTCATGATTCACTCAACAAAATAAAGTAAGAAATGCTACAAATTTGAATTAATACTCATGATTCACACAAGATTTCAAAATATATTTAATCTTTATCAAAAGATACTCATCAAGTACGCAGCAAATATAAAAATGAAAGCCTTTAACTTAAAAGTAGTCACTCATGAATCACATAAAATATAAATTCAAAATTATGATTTAATTACTAATAATTCACTCACCACTTAAAATGATTGTGATATGAGTCAAAATATACCATGATATAATTTACTCACCGCTTAAAATGATTATAATAAGAATATAAAAATACTCATGATTCACACAACTAAATAAATAATGAATGCTTTTAAAGTAAAGTGTAATCCCTCATGATTCACACAAAAAATTATAAAAAAATATCAAATTGAATATTATTTACTCATGATTCACTCAACAAAAGTAAGTAAGAAATGCTACAAATTTGAATTAATACTCATGATTCACACAAGATTTCAAAATATATTTAATCTTTTTCAAAAGATACTCATCAAGTACGCAACAAATATAAAAATGAATGCCTTTAACCTAAAATTAGTTACTCATGATTCACATAAAATATAAAATTTATGTGATTCATGAGTCTAGCTTTAGTCAATAGTCACCAATTATATTTTTTCATGAAAAAAATAAGTGTGATTCTTGAATACAATCATGAGTTCACCATTTAAACATATATTTAAATACTCAAATATTTTTTATAAAAACTAGAAACAGATAAAATAAAAAATAGTTGTAGTATACTAATAATCAATATAATATATCAGATTAAAAATATGGATAAAATTTCTGGTGAAAGCACTAAAATTTGTAGCAAAACTGAAGAAAAGTGGTGCTGCTGCCCTAGTGAGACCCAAAATTGCTGCAATTCTGATGATAAATAATGTTGTGTCGGTTCAGGAGAAGGATGCATATATGTATGCTGCAAGTGTTGTAAGGTTCAAGCTGAATGTAAATGCGGACCTAATGCTAAATACTGTTGTATAGATCCCAATACTGGAAACTGTTGTGTTTGTAAAACTAAATTTTGTAGTAAATCAGATTCTAAAGAATGCTGCCCTGGAGGTAGTTGCTGAAACTACTTACCTAATATCGATATATCTAAGGTTATCAAAATTTAATTTTAAGAATTTCTCAAAGGTTAAATGAATTTATTTTAAATAAAATAGCTTAGTCAGTCTACAAAAAGAAGGAATTTTTTAATATCAATAAAAACTAAATGATTGATTTAAATATTGTTTGCTTTGAGTACAATAATTTACCTTTAAAAATGAAAATTAATTGATAATATATATTAGTTATCATTAGATATATATTACTCTTTATATATCGTATATTTGCAATCAAATGAATGATTAAAATTTTTTTTTTTCAGATTTATTTCAATTAAAAAAAGTAAGAATTAATTTTTTATTTTTAATTTGAAAAAGATGTAAAAAAACATTTTATTTAATAAAAAATAAATAATAATAATTCAAATAAACTATTTTATATTTAAAATTTAGTAATTTTATTTCTACTTTTATCTCCTTATCTTCGCTAGGTGATAGGGGTATGTATATATGTTTATTTATTTATTAAGTTAGATAACATTATTTTTAATCAAAAAATAAATGACAATATATAGTTTTGTCATAAGAAGTATTGAGTAATATTATATTTTTAATTCCTCTCGCTTCTATTGTCTGTTGGTGCTGCTTCAAATACTTTAAACTACTTTTATGAATTTTCATCTATTTCTAAAATAGAAGCAAGATTTCCTTATCTTTTATTTTATAAATTTAAAAATGAGAATATAAATTTAGCTTTTAAACGATTTGGAATTAGTAAAAAACTATCGTTTTTATTATAAATGAGAACCTATAACAGTAATTTGGGGCAGACCAAATAGTAAAAAGTTTTTCTTCGAAGAATGAAATATAGCCATCTAAAACAAGTTAATGGGCTCTTAATATTGCTTCAATGTTATTTCTTCTACAAAAATCTTCAACGATATTTTATCCAAATAAATAGCCTGCTCCTCTAGGACTAATTTACCATCCTTTCATTTCTTAAAATTTTTTTGTTTCTTAATAAAAAGTTTTTTTAAGATAAAACTTTTTTACTATCAGGATCTGACCACATCAAATCAGACATTAAACCATCATCAGGAATTTCAATTTTTCTTTCAATCTTTGAAATCTAGATTTTCAAAATTAAATTAATCATTTTTAAAAATCATTTCTATTTATTAAGCTTATTTGTTACATCACTTAACACTCTCAGTTACGGCGAAAGGCCTCCATGAACACAAAAAAATTTATTATCAATTAAGGCAGCTATTGGAAGGCAATCAAAAGTTTCAGTGCAAGATTGCCAGACGTTTATCGAACCATATTTAGTTATACATTCATCATAAAAACCATAGCTTTTATTTGCTCTTCTAGATTCATGATTTCCTCTAATTAAAATAATTCTCTCAGGATATTTGACCTAAATAAGATTTATTTGAAACTTTATTATCTTAATCAATTTAAATGTAAAATATTACTTTAAAAGCCAATAGCAATAAATATGTTTCTACAGAATGATAACCTCTATCTACATAATCACCTAAAAAAAGATAATTTACTTATGGACATTCACCACCTACTTTAAATAACTCTAATAAATCCCAAAATTATCCATGAATATCACCACAAATCTAATTTTTTATTGAAAATAATATTTCTTAATTTATTTTTATTATTTTTAAATATTTCTTTGAAAAAAATAAAAAATCATTTCTCAAAAAATATGCAATTTTCATAAGTTTAAACTAGCAAAAGAGCTTTGAACATTTAAAATTATTAGATTAAAATACATTAATATAATTTTGAGTTTACTGTAATAGGAGAATCAACTAACACTAAATTGTCTTCTAAGATTAGAATTTCTATAGCCTTATTGCAAAGCTACTTAACAAGCTATTCCTTGATTATTTAGCACTGCTTTAGTTACTAAATACAATGATCAACGTCAAAAGCAATAGTCATTTTTTTTAATTGTTTTAGTAAATATGTAATTATTATTGCAATAAATTTCTAGATGTAATTATATATATATTATCTATCACCTTTCTCTGATTACTTAGATTTATATTTTGATTTTCTTTTATTATTTAATTTGATACGGTGAATTCTATTACCTATAAATTTCAAATGCAACATCAAACTTTATAAAAGAATATTGAAAATTACGAAAAATTAATATTTATTTGTTAATTACTTAATAGTGGCAGTTTAAAAAAATCGTACAATGATTTACACCATTCTTGCTAGCTAATACAATATATTAAATTAACATTTTTTAAATTGATTGAATTCTCATTTATTAACTTACAAACCTCTTTTGTTGTTTTACAAAAAAAAATATTATTAATTAATTAAACAGTTTATATATATATAAATTGATTTATTTATAAATTATAATGATAGGAATAATACAAAAATTAATTATGTAATAGATAAATTTATTATTTGTTTGAATTATAATTAATATGTTATTTTATGATAAGATTTCTGATAAATCTAGTTATATTTAAATCTATTTATTTATTTATCTATGCTTTTAATTGCTATTAGCTTATCTACTTTTTAAAATCACAAGAAGTAATCGGGTACATCTCTTTTTACGTTTTAGTTGTCTCTAGTTTCTTAAGGAGCAGCTTCGAATACTTTATATTGTTTTTGTAAGTTTTCATCTAGCTCTAAGATGGCTGCAACATTACCCATTCTATAAAGCAAAATAATTTTAAACAATTGAATTAATTAATAAAAAAAATAACCTATAACAATAGTTAGGAGCTGACCATACAGTGACTAATTTATCATCGAATTAAGGTCTATAACCATCCATAACTAATTAATGTGCTCTAAATATAACTTCAATATTATTCTTTTTACAGAAATCATCAACAACACTCTATCCAAATAAGAAACCTGCACCTCTTTAACTTTAAGCCCATCCTTAAACATCTATATATTTATTCATTTTGATTTAAATTAATACAAATTATATTGATTTCTTTGTTTGTTTTTTTATTTATTACCATCAGGATCAGACCACATCATATCACTCATTATACCATCGTGAGGGATTTCTATCTTTCTTTCAATGGGATTTATCTATATTTAGTTTAGAATAAATTATTCATATACAAAAAATTGTTGAAATCTGATAATTGATAGAAAGATATATCTATCTATCTATTATCTTCTCTTTTAATTTATTACATCGCTTAAAACTCTGAGTTTGGGAGATAGACCACCATGAACACAGAAAAATTTATCTTCAATAACTGCAGCTAAAGGGAGGTAGTCAAATGTTTCAGTGCAATATCTCCAAACATTAATAGAACCATATTTACGCAAACATTCATCATAAAAGCCATAATTTTATGTAATTAATCTAGATTCGTGGTTACCTCTAATCAAAATAATTCTTTCAGGATATCTAACCTTTTATGTTTTTTTATATAAAAGACTTAATTTAATCAGACCAAATGCAATTCAAAAATAAAAAAATATCTCATTTCTAAAATATTTTAAATGATAATTAAATTTTTCATATGAATTAGCTAGAGGTTTTTCAACTTTGGTTGCTTTTTGAGATATTTATTAGCATTAAGCTTAAAATTTCAATATCTATTTTTTAAACAAATACTTTTAAAGCTAAAAGGAGAAGGAATGTTTCAACAGAGTTAATACCTCTATCAACATAATCACCTAAGAAAAGATAATTTGTTTCAGGGCATTCTCCACCTACTTTGAATAATTCGAGTAAATCCCAAAATTAACCATGAATATCACCACAAATCTATTATTTATAATGTAAAATGATTGAATATAAAAAATATCTAAATTTTTAAAAGATAAATTCAACACAAACCTTAAGAAACACAATTAAAATGTTATTATAAGTTTAAGATTTTTTAAGATATAAAAATAATTTTATTAATATTTCTAGTTTGTTTGATAAAATGGCTCATTGTTTATTTATTTTTTTATTAAAATCTATAATTAATCCAATGTATTTACTGTAACAGGAGCTTCAACTTAAACCAAATTTTCTTCCAAATTTAAAATTTCTTTTGCCTTGTTGCAAAGTTCCTTAACTTCTTGCTCTTTTATCCTTTCACATTTTCTCAATTATTCTATCCACTTATCTATGTTTAAAGAAACAGCCATTTATTTTAATAATGATTATCTATCTTGCTAACAATTAATTAATTTATTTTTATGAAAATCTAAATAGTTTGATTAAATTTTTTTAATAAATTGTATTGATTTTGATAACTCTTTAACTTATCTTCTATTTTTTTTTCTCAATTAAGTTAAACGAATAAATAAAAAAGTAAATTAAATTAATAGAAAATTTATTTTAATCTTTTAGTTTCTTGATAAATCAAATTTAAGGTTAACTTACCTTTCTTTTTTTAAATTTGTAAAAAAAATAAGATAAATTATAAATCAAGTTGTTATTTTAATTAATTTTTACTCCAGTAAAATAATTTTTTTAAAATATTGTGTGGCTTTAAGATTATAAAATAAATCTAAATTCAATTTTAAAATTTTATTCAATTAAATGAATTTAAATTGATTAAGAATTGTTAATAAGTAAGTATGTGTAATAATTAATTCTTCAAATTATTTTTAAAAGCAAAGTAAAAATATGTATGAAAAAAATATGTTTTCTACTATATTTTAATAAGTATTTTATTGAAATTATTTTAGTAACAAATAAAAAATATTAAATTAGCTACTAAGGAGATGGAATGGAAATACTTGCACATATAAATGCACTCAGAATAAATTTTAGATATTATATTTGATGCTAATTTTATAATTTTTATTTATTTATGTGTTAATAAAATATTCTAGAATATATATTAAGGAGATAGAATAGAATAGAAATACTCACACATATAAATGCACTCAGAATACAACTTAAAATTTAATTTGTATTATTTATATATTTTTTTTTGTTATATTTTAAGTAACATGTTATAACAATTTTTGAATTTGAATAGTATATTATTGTTTGTTATTCACATTTTCTGCTTCAAGACATTAAGGAGATAAAGGTGCAAAGAGAATAAACGTTGGTGCTTCTTCTATAAATTAAATAAAAATTAAATTAGAAACCACTAAATAAAATAGAATAGAAAAATCAATTGGAAAATATAAATAATTCAATATAATTTTTAATGCAAATTAATAACTACACATGTAATAAAAGATTGAAATAGAACTTAGTTTTTTCATAATACTATATAAAATTTACTTTTTTAAGTTTATAATTAAATAGGGAGCAAGAATAATACCTAATACTAGTTAATAAATCTAAAAATAATATTAATATTAGATCTAAATCTTTAAAATAATTTAAATTTATTGACAAAAGTAATAAAAAGCAAGCAAGAAAATATAAAAGACACATTGAATGAAATAATGCCAATAATAACTCAAAAGTTTAGCCAATTAACTAAAAGTAATATATAGATAATAATATTACCTTTAATAAATAGATATATATCCTTTAATTTTAGATTTACCTAAATTACAATTAAATTCATTCATATACCTATAAGTAGTATTTGTGAGATAATTAATTTAGATTATTTTATTTTAATCTTTAAAATATTAAATATTTTTTTCTAAGTTAGGAATCAATTAAAATTATTTCCTATTCATTCATTTGGGAATGAGTTAAATTTGATTGTTTATTTATTTAATTCATTATATAAGTATTTAAAATTTTTGTTATCTTTTTTTTATATCCTAAATGATAACATCATATTCTTATTGTTTTTCAAAGAAGTTTTGTCTGAAATTATTTAAATTTTGAAGTTAATAATTTGCAAAAATTAGTTAGATATTCTAACAAATTTTTAATCAAAATAAAGTATAAAATTGTCATACACTATTCCTTAATTTAATTTATTATAAAGAAGGATTTGATCATATAAAAACTGGATAATTTAATACTATTATATTTAGTCCTTAAATTTTTTTATTAGTCTTAATTGTATCATTATTTAATTATCCTATTTAAGTCTAATATAGTAGAGCTAAGCTAATTTATTGTGTATGTTATATTATTAATATTTTTTGGAAATATATTTACCCCTTTTAAATGTTATATGTATGATTGCATAAATATTTTATTCTAGTTTTAGAAAAGTAATAAGAAGATCCTTAATAAAAAAAATGAATAGTAAATTTTAATTTAAAAATCCTTTGTAAGGATATAATGAAAGTATAAAAATTCACTCAAAATAAAAAATATAAAAATTAAAATTTACATAATATTATTATAATTATTGCTTAGATAATTATTTCAAAATAAAGAAAATTTATTATCAGATTAATGAATGAAATTAGAAATATTTGTTATTAAGTAAGTATATTAAATACTTATCATTTTTTATTTAACCCATTTATATATTTATTGATTTTTAGTAGTAAAATTAGTAAAATTTGTTTGTTTTTTTTTTAATAGATCAAAAATTTTTTTTCTTTAAGTTTGTTAGTATATTCATTATAAATAATTTTTAGCTTGCTTACTTTTTAATAGTTATTATAATTTGATAAGTTTTTTTTACAAGTTATTCTCTCCACTTTTCTAAACTTTCAAGCAATTTAATGAGAAGTGTTGAGTAATCAAATCAAGTCTTTTTTCATTTAGTATTTATTTATTTTTTGTATTAAGTCGATACTTAAATCAGACTTAGTTATTTGTTTAGATGTGATTAGGATGATAAGTTAATCCTTCAGGCAATGGTTTTCTTTTTAAATTCTTTTTGCCTAAAGGGTAGTTATTTTTGAGTAAAAAGTTTAATAAAGGGATTGTTAAATCGTCTTCATAATTAAAATGTCCGTGGTTCATATCCGAAGGAGTGTCTAGTTAGTTAGCACTTTTACAATGTTCTAATTAAAGTAAAAAAATATTGAAATAAATTTATTTTATTAATTAATAATTACGACTAAGAGTTTAAGACTGCTTATATGAAATTAAGCTATCTTTTTTTCCATGTAAAAAGAAAGTAGGAGAACTAACTTTTTTAATATTTTCTAGGTTATTAAAACGCTCTTTAATAATGTATTTAAAAAACCAAGCGAAATCTTCAACTATTCCCCTTATAGAAGTGAAAGCACTTATCAAAACCAAGGCTCCTACTTAGTGCTTTGAGGCTAGATAAGTAGCAGGACCAGTTCCAATACTTCTACCTAAAAGGATAATATTTTTAAGTTCAAATTTTAATTGCTAAGTGACAAAATCGAAGACGTATTAGGCATCTTCTTGAATCAAGTCAGCAGTGCAACTTTAATTTGTTTTATAGGTTCCATAACCAGGATATTCTACTCCAATAATATTAATCTATTTAATTAATTAATTTATTAAAAAATTTTGTTACAAATGTATATTTTTATCTAATTGATAATAATTTAATTTAAATTATAGTGTTAGAGTTTTTATAATTTTATTTCTAGTATTTTTTTAATTGAGAGGGATTTCAATGACTTATAATACATTTATTTTTTTAAATTAATTATTTCATTTTCTAGTGCTTATCAAAATAGATTTTAACAGGATTATTTTTTTAATCCGTTTTTAATTTTAAGTATTCATGATTTTTATGATGAAAGGATGAATGAAATTCACTATAAAATTCCTATTAACTGGATACATAAATGAAATTATAATAATTTAAATTCAAGGACTCTATTCTTTTTATTTATTAGCTTCTAAAAAACCAATCAAGGGAAATCAAAATTTAGTGTTTTACGCCATATATTAAAATGTTTGGAAGGGCAAATTACAAGCAATTTGGAATAAGAATTCTGAGTTATGAAATAATTAATAAAAAGAATTGGATTTTCTTTCTATAATTAATGATGGTTTTACTGGAAATCAAATTTTGAAATTTGAGAGTCCGTTATTTGTTTATTAAAAAATATATATTTTTTCAAGAAATAAGCAGGAGCATATAGGATTTGAATAAATTTATCTAAAATAATATAGAACAAATTTAATCGAAAGATGAATAAGTTTTGAATGAGATGTTTATAAATTAATTAATTATCTAACTTTAATTGCACTATGATAAATTTCATTCATATTTCTTGATTATACATTTTAAATTAATATAAATTGTTTTTCAATTTTTACCTCCATAGTTTGTCTCAAGTGGTTCAAAAGAGGATAGCTTGAAAAGATATCTTCGCCGTTTGCATGAAAATAAATTAAAAGATTATCAGAATTGGTATTTGAATTCAAATAGAGCACTGGTACGTATCCAACTGGCTGATAAATATCTACATCATAGCCCATAAAATCAGGATTATATAATTAGCTTTCAGTGATTTGAATTTTTCTTTGTTAGCTATGATTTTACTTTTTTTTATCGCTTCCCATCGAAACTACTTCATCATTTTTATATGCGCTTGAATTATTGCTGCAAACACTGTTAAAAATAGAATTTCTTTGCTAGTTTCGTTCAATAATAACGCTTTAAGCTAATTTGTTAGGAGTTCCACTTTCTGAATTAGAGGTTGTTTTCTAAGAAGATAAATTAAATTAAAATATACTGCTCATAAAACTCTTTGTTGTATTTGTCTAATCTTTTGCCTTTTATGCAGAGCCTCCTTAATCGCAAATGCATGAAGACACTGATGATTATCTTGAATTTGATGAGTATGATGAATTGCGAATATCTCTTTATGATTTTTCATGACAAGAACACTTTTTCCCTGCAAAAACTGACAGTCTAGAGTTATTATTCTTAGGTGTATTTTGGCTTGATGATTCTGTGAATTGAGAAACTTCTTCTGTTGAGATTTAAGTAAAAGAGGATGTGCTGTATTGATGAGCTACTTTTAATTAAGCACCCTTCTTACTTGGTTACTCCTTTTCATATTTAGCTAAATTTGAAGAAGTTTCTGCATATCCCCTAAATTTATTATTTTTATTTTCATTAAGCGAAGTAGAAGAAACTTAGTTGAAGACTGTGTGGGATTACATCCTCAATGAATTTGAAGATCTTGGTGAAGGAGTTTTCGATTCAGATTTATCTAAAGAATCATTTCTTTACTCGAAAGCAATATTTTTTGTTGCTTTTACACTCTATGCTGGATATCTTGCCATCATTTCTGAAGGACGAGAGCTGCGAGGACTCATAGGAATTTAGGAGTCCTCAGATATTTTTTTCAATTTTGGTATATATGCTAATTTACCATTCAGAAATGCTTCAAGCGAAATTTTGGTTTTGAGCTGTGGAAAAATGATGGAATTAAGTTCCATAATAAAATATTGTATGGCGTAACTAGTATAATGGAGATTGAATTAGTTAATGCTTTAATCGAGTTAGCAGCTGTTTAAATAGCTTTTTTTCAAAAATCAAATAAATTATATGTGTTTGTATGTGTGTGTGTGATTGATATTCAAAGCAATTAAGCAAGCAAGCAATCTAGTTTGTATTCTTTTATTTATTAGTACTTCTTTTAAAATTAATAGATTAATCGCTAAATATTAAATAATTGAAATAAAAAATTTATATTTAGATTATTTAACTAATTAATATAATTATTTATTTATATCTATGTTGTCTCTTTATTCCTTAATTTATTTGTTTATTTATTTATTTCTTTCTTTCTTTTATTTCTCAATCAATAACTTTAGTTTATTATTTCAATTGATTGCAAAATTTTTGCTGGCTTAATAACAAGCAATCGATTACTTTACAAACAGAATACCTTTGCAACATCATAGATAATTAAATAAATATCTAATACTTTTATTATGAATAGCTACAACAAAAAAAAATAATCTTAATCAAATGTATGAGTGTGTAATAACATAAAATCCATATTTAAAATAAAAGCAATTTGTGCATTCATTAACTTATTCTTATCAAAGATGATTTCAGTAATTATAATATTTATTATTTTTATTAAAATAAATTAATATATGTAAAATGCAGTTATTAGATAGAGTTTATATATTTATCTCTTATTTTCACTGATGAAAATCAATACACAACGCAGACTTTTAAATTCCTACTTATTAATGAATAATTAATATTATATTAAAAATTATAAAATCTATCTGCCAAATATTTTTTATAATTTATTGCTAACTTATTTTGCAATATTTTTTTATATTTGATTTTTTAAAAATTTTTTATGTAAAAAATAATCTTGTAATGAACTTTGCTCAAAATTTGACATCTAATTATTATTATCATTTTCAATACAATTAATTATTTGAGTTTTTATTTTCATTGAATTAAAATATACTTTGTATACATTTTTATTATTTTTTTCTAGTCCATTAAGATATCTTCTCATTAAAATAGTCAATCTAATTTGTGATTAATCTTACACTTAATGACTGTATTGCTAAATAATATCTTAAGCAACCAAATAAATTATTAAATAGTAAATGATAAAATTTTAAATATTTCGCACTGTCTCCCTTTTCATCAAATTAAAAGAGCTGACTGCCTTTTATCAAATTCACTTTAATAAACAATTTAAGATTAATTGATTTAAGCAAAAAGTTATTATTTATTTCATCCTTGTATAAATTTAATTGATATAGAACCATAAAACCTAACTTTAATCAACAAAATAAACTGAATTCTCTAGCTCATCTGCATAAAAGCAAACATAATAAACAAATTATTTATTATTCATGTGATTATTTTTTGTAATTTATATTTAGCAAATTTAATAGTAAACTAATGGTTTAAACCTTTTTAATTAAATTTTTAGATTTATCCTTAATGATTAATTAAATCTTACTAAATTCATATTACTAAGTACGTACTCTGTTATTTAATTTTTAAGATAATATTTTAAAGTAAAATGAAATATATATCTAATGGTTATATTTAATAAAAGTTTTTTTCTTTTTAATGTTATTTTCTTTAAAAATTTTGTAAAATACGAAAAGAAAATTTATTTACATCATTTTTAAGATATTAGTAAATAGTTTTTAATTAATTTTGTTAAATTCCAATGCTTTATATATATAATACTAATAAATTAAACTAAATTTCTTAATCTTAAAAGCTTTTAATTAAATAAAAATGATATAAAATAAAAAAACTTAAATATTTTAATTTAATTAAAAAATTAGATTTTCTTTAAGATATCTTTATGATTTAATTCAGAAACTCTAGTCACAATTTCTTTTTAGAATATAGAAAAATCTTTCAAAGTTAAATTTAAATTTCTTTGTTACTAGAAAAAATTATCACTTTTTTTAGTTTGTAAAGAGAATGTGATTGTGTAATTTACTGTTTCTTTAATAAATATTTAGGTAGTAACTATGTAAATATACCTATGATTAATTTAAGTTCTAATAAAAACAAAATGTTTGCATTAAATGATTTTCTCTTATATATGATTCATTCATTTATCAGTTTTAATCTAAATATTTAAAATTTTGATTTAAACTAATAAGTTAATTTGTTAATTAAATTTTTTTAAAATGATATCTTTAATTTATTTTATAAAAAGAATTGATAAATAATTTATTGAGTTCCTTTATTCTATAATGAGCTAAGAGTAAAAATATTTATTTTTACATATTTTTGTAATAATTTTAATTTAGCTACTATTTTATGAAATAATAAATCTAAAATTAATTAAAAAACTCAGAAATAATTTTTACTGCTAATATTCTAAATTTAGAGGATATTTTCTGTTTGCTGAATACTTTAATAAGATTTGATTTTTAAATCTTCAATAATTTTTTACAATTATTTTATTTTTTAATTCAATTAAAATCTTTAAGCAAGCTGATCGATCCATTTTATATTTTTCACTTTTTTTTAATTTGAAAAAATGTTGATATTTTATAAAAAAAACTTAGTTTAGTGATACTTATGTAGAAAGAAAATTTCTATTTCAATTATCTATATATTTAGCTTATCTATTTCATTTGAATAAAAGACTAACATTATATATTTTATTAAACAAACCAACTAAATTAATAAGTTATATAACTTAAAAATATGTTCAAAAATTATTATTAATAGTTATAAAAAAAATCTTTTGTTTAAATAAGTAATCTGAATCCAAAATTTTTTTATTTTTTTAAGGAGATATAATTCTTGACATTTAAATATTTGTTCAAAATTATTTAAGAATTTCAAAGATATCAATCAATAAAAAATTACCAAAATTTTATAGAATTATCAAATTTTAGAATAAAGGAATTTATTTATAAATTAATAAATAAATTATATTATTTATAATCATTAGCAATATATTCTAAAAACTAGTCTTTGGTCTAAATTTTGAGACTCTAATCCACTCATTTGTACACAAAGATGTTGCTGATTATAAAAATATTTATTTCTTTAAGTGTAGTGTACAGAATTTTAGAAGAATCTATTTTATATATTTTAAATCCCAGAAATACAGTTAGTTATTCTTTTTAGCTTTTACTCTAATAACTAAAAGTTTAAATAAATTAATTAGAAATTAAGAATTACTTTTTAAACTAATTAAATGTATTTTTTATAAAAATATATGTTTTTTTTCATTTTAGATTTTCTTGATTAAATCATCTAGATTTAATAATTAAAAGTAAAAATTAAATTAAGATTAATCAAAAAAATAAATTTTTGAAACAACTGAGAATGAATGAATGAATGTATTCAGCTATTTGAATATAATAAAATATAGTTTTAAAAATAAATATTTGTAAGTCAATTAATATCTATTTAAGCTTTTAACTTTATTAATAAAGAACTTTCTTATAATTTTATTATTAGAAAGATTATTAATTTTTAATTTAGATTTATTCTATGTAATTAGAATTTTAGAATATATAGACAGCCTAATTTATATTTGGAACATTTATTTAGAGCTAGAGTAGTTTTGTGAATTAAATAAATATCAAATTAAAAATTAATATTGACTAGTTAGTTATAAATCAATGTAAATTAAATATTATTTTTACTCATATTGAAATTTTAAAAATATAAATTAATAATAAAGAGTTATTATTTTAAAAAAGTAATTTTTTTCTTTTAAGAGTGTTATATAAAAACAAAATCTGTAGCATCCATCATAGAATTTTAATACTTGGAGAACATAATTCTAAATAAAAAACTATTGCATATGATGATTTTAAAAAATTTATTATTTGAGAAGGTTTAATATTTATAATTTAGATTTCCTGATTTAAAAAAAGATTTTCTAATTAATTTATTATTGGAGAAGTTTTATATTTATGTTTAATTTAGATTTCAATATTAAATAATAAAAATCTAAAAACAATAATAAGTAAACTGTTATAATAAAATAAATAAAAAATATTTATTTTTGAAATAGCTATTTATAATTCATTAAAGGTTAATATTAAAAAATTAATATTTATTATTGATAAAAAATATAACTTTAAAAAAGCTTTTACTCTCTTTATCAATAATTAAAAATAAATTGTCAATAATAAAGTATTATTTATTAGTTAAAAAAGGAATTTTCTTATTATTTTATCACTTTAGAAGGGTTTATATTTTTAGTTTTGATATTTATATTAAATCTAATAATTCTAATAATAATAAACAGACAAAAATTTAAAATAAAAATAAGCCAAAAATTTATACTCAGAATAGATTTTGCAAATTCATTTCATAAGAATTCACATTTTCACTGTTAATACAAAAGTATTATTAAAGCAAATTTAATTTTAGATTAATAAAATTAGAAGAAATGAGATTTTTAAGCTATAATATAAATGTCTTTTAGAATATTGGATTTTCAATAACTTAATGATTTGTAGATTATCATTATGTTGAGCTCTTTGTGGAAGCTTATAATTATTTGTTAATAAAGTTGTTTATATTAAATATTATGTTTTTAAGATTTATTTTGATAATTATATAACATGCTAAATAAAATATTAATGTTTAAAAATAAAAACCTGGTGAATTTTCAACATATTCTTAAAGCTAAAAAATGTTAATTCAAAATCACTTTATAAAATTTAGAATAAATCACTAAATAAAATTTTTCATCATTTCAAATAATTTTATTGTAAATTTACTTAAGTCATTTGTAGAAACAAGGAAAGAATTGTTTTTAAATATATTTTTAATTATTGTTAAAGCTTATAAATTCATTTTTTATTTATACATTAAAAAATAAATATACATATGATAAATTTTAAAGAAATGATGAAATTGCAAAAAAAGATTCGAAATAAAATTAGGAGAATTTTATATGAACTTTAATGAAGTTTTATAACTAAGTAGGTGGATATATTATTTAGAAATTTAGCGGTTTGCTTTAAAAAATATCTACATGTTATTTAATTTTTAGTAAGATGAAAAAAGAAAAATAACTCATTTGTTTAATTTGTTGAATTTAAAAATGATAATTTTTGTAGCTTATTTGCTATTTAGATTTAATAAATATATTTTATATAAAAATATGCGGGTATTATTTGTAAGACGATTTCTGATCAATTTTCTTTATTTAATCCAAAATTTAGTTTAATTTTTTAAATATGACTGCATTTGTTTTTTGTTTGTTTTTTTTTTGTTTTGAGATGGGTGTGATTATTTATTTATTTATGGATGGATGGATGGATTAGTAAATTTACATACAAGACTTATAGCTAAGATTAATATTGTATCTTATCTATATATCTATGATTTTATTAATAATTTATATGTAAAAATTATTGGATATCAAATAAAATTAAATTATTGAGAATTTTTTCTAATAGAAAAATAGAAGATTTAATTATCTCTTTCAGAAATGATCTTTGATAATTTCAGCAAATGATAATCATTAATTCAAACGTAGATCGGATTTTTGGGATTAAAATTTGATGAAGATCGGATTTTTGAAAAAATGTAATTAAGCTAAATTCAAACGATTTAATTAAGTTATCAAAATTGAATTAATTACGTTTCTTAGATATTGACTTTGCATGAATTAATTGCTTTTTGTTCTTTCTAAATTAATCACATACAATTCATACATACATTAGACTACTTGTTAAATTTAAAACTTAAGCCATTTTAAGCTAAACATAACTCGATTATAAATGTCAATAAGAGCTACTGATTTGATATTCTTGCTAAAAATGGTCAATAACATTTCCTCTGTTGGTGTATGATGTTTTATTTGTCTTTTAATTTGATCTATTTGTAAGTAGAATTAAAGTGTTTTGTTTTTATTACTTCCTTTTAAGTTGGATGTAAAAGGGGCTTAGCTTGATTAGCAAGGCTGAAATGTTATATTAAGTATAGAAATGAATTGAAATTTTATACCAAGACTCAAAATTTTTTTATTTGTTTATTTTGGCGGAATTTGAAAATTTTTCAAAATCGAAGTTTTTAAATTTTATATGGTGAACAATGTTCATTTTAAGATAGTCAAGGAGGGGATGTTTAGAGGTTTACAGCTTTCGAAAAGCTTCTCTGATCTGATGGTGAGGAGAAAGAAGTAAAATGTAAGGATATTTAGCATAGAAATGAGGTAGGATGAAATAGGAGTTTGAAAACTAGCGGTTATGCCTAGTTGATCAAATTTTGTTGATGAATAATAGTGGATCTCCCTATATAGCTTAGTAAGTATTGATAGTGAGAGTGAGCTTCATTCATTCATTCACTATTCATGAGGAAAGAAAGGCATTGCTTTAGTAAAGAGAAAAAGAAAAGATAGTTTTTCTTTGAAAAATAAAGGGAAATTTTTCATATCAAAAAGAAATAATGATTGTAATTTTAGAATGAATAGCAAGATAGTTAGGTAGCTAGCTAATTAATTTGCTATAGTTCAAATAATGAAAAAAATATAATCTATGATTGATTATTTAGCAATTCCCCAAGGCTTTTTGTATAGAAATGTGAATATATCAAATAAAATTTATTGTATTTTGAAGGTTCAAATCCCTTTATTTTGTTTAGTTTGTAGTTAATAATTTGATAATAATTAAAAACAAATAATTAAAAAACAATATAAAAAAACTAATATCAATGTCTAAAGCTGCTAGCCAATACGCAACTCTCGAAGATCTCCCCTCCAAGCCCAAGAGACCCCAAACCGGTTTCTTCATCTACAAGAGTGAAGTCTTTGCCAAGAGAAGAACTGAGTGCCCCAACTTGAAGGTCCCTGAAATCGTCTCTAAAATTAGTGAAGAATACAAGGCCTTACCTGAAAAGGAGAAGTAAAAATACGAAGAAGCCTACAGAAAGGAAAAGGCCACCTACGATAAGTAAAACGACCAATGGAAAGAGAAGTATGGTGATATCGAAAAGTCCTTGAAGGATTAGGCTAAGAAGGCCCTCAAGGAAAAGACCAAAAAGTCCAAGGCTGCTGAAAAGGAACTTGAAAAGAGCAAGAAGAAGGCTCCCGCTGCTGCCCCTGCCAAGAAGGACGATAAGAAGGCTCCCGCTAAGAAGAAATGAGAAGGTTCTGAACCTGGAAACTTCTTTTTCGACTAAAGGAGCTTAAGCTGATTGACTTGCTAGTAATGATAAAGGCTGAAAAATTAAAGCTGCTGCACAACAAGCTAAAATTTGCTGTAGTCTCCCTATTTCATATTATTAATTAATACTACTACTCAGTTATTTATAATTATTATCATCAGTCAACTTAATTCTTTTTGCAATGTATATTCTTTACTTTATTTGTTTGTTAGTGTCTCTTGAGTTTTTTTAACATATCTCATTCAAAATTTAATAAAAAAATTCTTTTTTTTAATTAAAATGCTAATGTATTTCCAATCTCATCTAATTCACAATGAAAATTTTACAAAAATGCAAAAAAATCATAGCAAAAAATATCAAGAAATTAGAATGAAAGCCTTGTATTTTACCTTATAATTCAATTTTTTCAATTTCCTTTTTTCCTCAATGAAAAATCCTTAATAAAAATTTCCCCCAAAATCTATACTGAATGAATGAATAAATTAGCTTATGCATTCATTATCATAGAAGTAATATAAATTTTTATTATTACTAAAATCAACTCAGTCAGTCATTCTCATTTGTTTAAAAACAATCAATTTTTTAAAGAAATTCTTTGATGATATGATAATCGAGAGATATGACATGCCCTCCTATCTCCCTTCTTGCTTAGTTTCAAATAAATAAATTAAACATTTTTTTACTTAAATAATAGAAAAGAGACTTGTTTTCTCCTCAAAAAAAATCATCATGAATTAATTTTCCTCCCGAAATGAACATATTTAAAAAACCCCATTA
The DNA here is from genome assembly GCF_000189635.1 of Tetrahymena thermophila SB210. Taxonomy (NCBI): domain Eukaryota; phylum Ciliophora; class Oligohymenophorea; order Hymenostomatida; family Tetrahymenidae; genus Tetrahymena; species Tetrahymena thermophila. The sequence continues at coordinate 329,821 of NW_002476348.1, forward strand.
ATTTCTCTTTAAGTGTTTAAGATATATAAAGACTAAGAGTTTTATTTTCATTGCTGGCATCAATAAGTAATTGATATGTCTGAGATAGCCTGTAAAACCTATTATTTATGCCTTCCATCTCCTAATTGTATCCATAGATCGGCAAAGCAATATATTTGCACTATTCTGGATGCTCAAAATTAAATTGAGCCTACCCATATTAATTTAATTAAATTTGTTAATCATTAATTTAAAGACCAACATATATTAGTAGCCAGTTTGGTTTATTTTTTTCCTTTGATTTCATAGTAATTATTTTTTTTATAGGATTTCATGTATCCAAATTCTTAAATTCATGCTTGAAAGGCATTGAACTCACCTCCCTCTTCATTTTGACTCTTTTTTTATCTTGGTGAAATTTTAAAAAAAATTCAGGTTGAGTTTATTTCGTTTTTTTTTTAAGTTGGGTCAAAATTTATTGGGATATCTTTTTCTGATAAAAAATTTTTTATATAGATGATAATCACATTTTTATTCACTATCAATTTATAAAGAGACTCTCTCCATTACAAATTCATAGTAAAAAAAATAAAAAAATTGATTTGATTTCTTTATTAATTAATTTGCTGCTTTTTCTTTTAAATTAGATAAAGGTAAACGCCAATAATATTGACTTCTTTTTTGCTATTATTTCATTAAATTTTGAATAAAAGCTTTTTGATTTTCATTAAATTTCTCATAGCAAATGCTATTAATTGATTCTAAATAATCCTCCCCAATCTCTCTTTATAAAGTTATATATTATCTCATTATGTTTACATTAGTCTATATTTTATTGCCTTTGCTTTTGAATGAAAACTATTTAATTATATTACTAATCTTTTATAATTAAATTAATACTTTAGCTAATAAAAAAATTTATTATTAATTTTAAATTTCAAAAAAAAAGAAAGCTGACTTAATTAACACTCAAAATTAAAAACAAAAAAAAGGAAAAAAAAGAAATCTTTACTGCCCATTAATTTACATTTTATTTAATTATGAGTTTTCATTGATTCATTTTAGATATTCATTAAAAATTGAATTATTTGAAAATAAATTTCATATATTCTTTTCATATTCAATAAATCACTAACTAATTTTTAAAGACTTTAATAATACAAAAAAGAAAGCAAGGTTAAATGGATTCCTTAATATAAAGATGGAAATCCACTGTAGGAAGTGGCTAGAAGAGTGGTAGTTTCTCTTCTAGAAATGGTAATACCATTGAAGATTCTGCTTTTAGGCATAATAATAGCTCTTAGAATGATATTTATTAGAGAGACAGATCTCTGTCAGCAAAGAATAATGAAAAAAGAGATTTAAATGATTCTTCCTCTTCATCTTCTTCAGAAATCCCATTTTCATCTAAACGCCATAATTAATCTGCAATGAATTATTAAAATAGAACTCATGAGGATAAACTAGATGATATATTCTCTAATAGTGGAACCAAGGTATAATAAGTAGAAGGAAATAGCAAATAAAGATAGCAGTAAGGACAATCAACTATAAAGCCTCCCTTGAAGCAGCATTAATCCCCTCAGAGAAATGGTAGTTAAGATGAAAAAAGTAAACTCAAAAGCCTAAGAGAATCGTATGCAAATACTAAAGCGAATGCTCAAATAAATATACCTTAAAAAATGCAAAACCAATCATAAGTTTTTAATAATAATAATAGCTTAATTTAAAACATAAATAGCAATACATCAAGAAGTTAAATTATAGCAAATTCACCTTAAAGATCAGTAGCAGCCGCTAACAATACAAATAGAAGAAATATGACTTTTTATATAGACGAAAGTGTTTTCAGAATAGTAGATGTTTTTACAATTAGTAAATAACTTGATCACAAAGAATAAGTTAGTAGAGTAAGAAATTTGGTAGAGACTTTAGTTGAAAATTGTAAGAATTACTATGGTTTAACTGCTAACCGTTCTAATAGTAGAGAAGATTAGTAATCTCAATCATAAATTAAAGAAACTGAAAGAACTCTAAGTAAAATTAAACAAACAAGCCTAGCCCAGAAAGCTGAACAAAATAGCAAAATAGTATAAGATTTAGAAAATAAACTCTTTGAGTGTGAAAGATCAAGGATATAGCTAAAGACTGAAAATGAATAATAATAATTCAAAATAGCATCACTACAAAAAGAAATTGAAACGATCAAAATTTCAAATACAATGCTAGAAATGGTGAGAGAGTCTTAACTACTCCTTGAAAAAAATAATAAAACCCTCCATGAATAACTGAAAAAAGAAGAACTGAAAAATATAGAATAGTAAAGGATATTCGAAACATAATTATAGGAAGTATAGCTGATAATCAATCATTTAAAGCAACAGCTCACCTAAGCATACTCAATTTCGCCAACAAAGAGTCTCTAATGATATTCCTTCTAAAATTCATTTTCATTTTGTCCAACTTTAAATCAGAATATTATGAAAATTTTTCCTATCTATCTCTAAAAGACTAATAATTAAAATAATGGAATTTAAAGAAAATAAATAATAAATATTTTTAAATTATTTTAAATGGGAAAATAATAATAATAAAAATAAGATATTTATTCAGTATCTGTCATCCCTAATTGGAATTAGTAAATTAAGTTATTGTACATAGTTTTCATTAAAAGGCTTAATAAATTAAGCATTTAATAAAATTTTAATAAAAAACAATTCATTGATTCTTAAATAAATCAACGAGCGTTTGTTTAGTATTTTATTTATACATATTTGTAATTATTTCAGCAAACTAATTTGCTTATAAATTATTTTTAATTTCCTATATTAAATAATAATAAATAGTTAATTGATATTAATTCAATAAAAAATTAATATGACATTTGAATCAGTTTAAAATAAATAAATACTTATAAATTTTTGCCAAAATTTACAAAAAAATAATAAATTTTATTTTAAAAATTTTCATTTTATCATTTAAATTATTATTGGTTTTAAAATAACTGTACAAAAGTTTCGTTGATTTGAAAATATTTATCAAAAATATTTGCAAAACTGAAAGAAAAATAGGTCTCTTATCAATTTTATAAAGCTAAAAAATTTATTTGCTTGTTCGTTATTTTTTTAATTTAGTATTCATTTAAATTTATTACTTTGGAATAATAAATAAGGTTAATATATATATATAAAATAATAAATATTTTATATTTAGTTTTGTTTTTTTGTAATAGATTATCAATATATTTTACTTTTTTTGAGATTAAAATTATTGATAAAAAATCTTATTAAAATTATTTAATGGTCAATTTAGAAGTTATTTCAAAAAATTTTCATGATATCTGTAAAAAAATGTGGTTGAATTAAAGTATTTATCAATAAGATTTACAAAATTGAAAGAAAAATTGATCACTCATCAATTTTTTAAAGATAAAAAGTTATTTGCTTGCTCTTTATTTTGTTAATTTTGTATATATTTAAATTTATTACATTTGAATAATAAATTAGGTTAATATATAAAAAATAATAAACAATTTATAATTAATTTTGCTTTTTGTTGTAGATTATTCAAAACATTTTTACTTTTTTTGAGATTTGATTATAAGTTTTATTAAAATTAATATTATATTAAATTAGAAGTAACTTACTTCAAATGATATTTAAAATGTGTGCCTAGTTTTACAAAAAATACTAACTTAAACTTAAAAAATATTATGAAAAGCTGATATATTTATTTACTCGCGCATAATTTGATTAGTTGAGTATTAATTAATAATATTTATATAAGAATAATAAATTAGGTGAATGTATGTATATAAAATAATAAATATATAATAAATAGTTTATATTTAATTTTATTTTCGTTTGTTTGTTAAAATTGTTAATATTATATATTTAAAAATTTTATTAAAATTTATATAATGACAAATTAGAAGCAATTTCAAATAATGTTTATTTGATTGGTAATTAGTTAGTTATTATATTTAGCATTTAGATTTGTTGTTGTTCTTGTTACAGTTAAGTGTTATTAAGTCTTACAAAAATCATTATTAATTATTTTAGCTCAGCTTTTTCCTCATTACTGATACATTTGGTGTAAAAACATCTCTAGGGAATTTTTGTTTTAATTGGGAATTTTGTATATTACTATTTTATACATTATTGTTATATTATTGATTATTCGAACAAAATGTTTTATCTGCTAATTTTATAAATGAGTTTTCTACTTAGCTTATGTCTGACCATAAAGATTTTTGTGACTTTAAATCTTGATATAAATTGCCTTAATGATTTATTTATATGCTGTTTTGCTTTAATAGCTAGTTTTATATTTATGGTGTTATATTATTTTAGTAGAATTATTGATAGTGGTTGCTTATACTTCTAGTATTTCGCTATTAGCTTTGAGTATTGTTGATCTTATTTATTTATTGTTAATTGTTTATCAAAGATACTTAATATTATTGATCCACCTACTTTTGGTTTAGCTGCCCATCAAATTAGAATGGATTTACAATTTTATCTAATTACTTGAAACTGTGTATTTTATTATCCAAGAAAGGACTATTGCAACAAGAGTTAAATTATTATTTATTCTATGAATTTGCATATTGTAATCTTTAGCTATCTTTATTAAATAGTGATTTATTGAAGTTATTATTTATATTTTCGTTCTCTGATGGTTGCGTTAAGACTTACTATTTTATGTTACATTTTCTATTAGCACTAGAATCAGATCTATCGAAATCAACAAAATAGTTGTATTTCTAAAAATCATTTGAAGGATCTTGTTTAGTAAATAACGAAGCTTATGCTGATTAGAAGTTTTTTAATTAATTATCATTTAAGAATTCATTTACTGAAGAATTTTACAATACTTTAATTTGTAATGCTGATGGCTCATTAGTTTTCTTTTCTGATTAAGTTTTATTGTATAATTTACGCTATTTTTGAATATTTTGCTAGTGGTAAGTAACATCTTAAGAAGATGCATTTTCTTTTATTAATTTCTATTCTTCTTTTTCTATCAACTTTTCCTCATTTCTGTTTTCTGAATCATTTAAGCCCTCTGCATTTTAAAGATTCTTATGAGAAGAATCGCCATTATAAAAAGTATAAATATTATCTTCTTTATTATAAAAAACTCCTCCCAAAGGCAATATCTCTTATTAGTCTTTTTGTTAGTTCAGATAAATTTATTTTTATTAGTTAGGTAATTTTTCTTAGACGCCTCTCTTTTGGAAACTTGTGTTTGCTGTGCTAGCTCTTATTTTTGATTATATTGTTTTATCACTTTCCTTTAAAAAAATAAAATATTAGAAAACAATAATAAAAAAAGTAATTTTTATTATATATATTACATCTCTTTTTTAGACTTTTGAAGAATTTTAGTGTTAAAGTCTTATTCCTTCATTCATTTATTAATTTTGATGCTCTTGTTTTTATTCTAATAAATTTTTATTAAAGAATTATTTTAAGGTTTTAATTTAAATATCACAAAAATATGATTAAAAAAAACTAATTAAATAAATGTTAAAACTACCTTTTTAATTATTTAATTTATTGTCTCTCTCATTTTTTGTATTTGTTTTCTATATTTTATTACCTTCATACTTTTATTTAATAGTTATAACAATATTATTCAGTTTCATTTTATAAAATAATATATTACCTGTTGTTATAAATCAGAAGGTAAAACTTCTATATATCCTCGTTATTAAAATTTTTTAGTTGATATTTAGAGGACTTCAAGATGATCATCACTTTTTCTTCTTGCTTGATAAGCATAGATAGAATTAATATAATGTTCATTAGTGTTGTTAGAGCTTTATTAGTTTCCTTCTGAAACTAGATATTATTTATTACAAGAATTATTTATTCGTTTTCGACCATTTTAAACTCTGTTATCACAACACATCGAGTTATTCTACCTCAAGCAGTCTGCTTCACTTTTTTTAACTTTTTTTTGCTAGGACTACTAGCGATTCTATAAATACTAAGATTTTTAGTCAATAGAGTTCATCTCTGTAGAATTATCATCAGTTAGAATTGATTGCTTTTGATTTTATGTAAATACATCGATATTTGATGAGTCTGCTGCATTATTTATTTTGAATTCTTGCAATTCATTTAAGAATGAATTATACTGCTAATTTGCCTGATTATTTTATAAATTTTAAGTAGGCTAAGGACACTTAGAAATGGGAGAAAGACGAATTCTTCCTTTGACCTCTGAGCTATTGCTGTTTCTGTGCTGGGAGATTATATTAAATTAATTTTAATTAGATTTTATTTTATTTTTAATTGCTAAGTTGGAGGATTCATTATTATTATTATTGCAAATAATAGATTAATTATTAGAGGGCTGATTTGAAATATTCATTTTATTTACATTCTTTAACTAAAATAGATTCTTTTAACAGTTTCTAGATATTTAAGCAATAATTTATTACTAGTAATGCTATTCGTCTACAAAAGAGTTATTATTAGAAAAAGTATTGTTGTTAGCCTAAGTTAATGAGTTATCATTGTTGCTATTCATTTTATCATTACTTACTGCTGTGTGAGAGGAAGTATTGCGAGACTTTGGATAAGATTAACCTATCTTGGGGGAAATAGACTGCGATGTGTAAGGTTTTTAATATTTAATAATAGATTGGGACATGTTTTAAGCTGGCTATTATTTTTAATTCTGATTTTTTTCATCACTTTTAACATTTTCAAAATCTTAGGGCTTAAAGTTTGCAGTCTCATTTTTGGAATCATAATCATCGTTCAGTTTTTATTCTAATGATTAAGATCTCTGCAGATTAAATATATTTTAATAAGGAAATATTTGCTTTTCTTTATCAATATTATTCATATTTTGCAGGATGATTTGACTGTTATTTTTTTCAGCATTATCATCTTGCTTGTTTTTTTATATGAATAGGCTAGTCTAAGTAGTATTGTTATTAGTAGTATTACTATTATCAGTCGTACTTGATGTATTAGCTGCAATATCTTTTTCATATTGAACAGATAAACTATTCTTGCGCTTAACCATTATTTTATTTTATGAGCTACAGCCTTAATAATCAATTAAAAATCTTGTTTCGTCGTTGGCAGAAGCATTTTAATTTTACAAATTAGACTTTCCCTTTAAATTATTTTATTCTTATTTCATTTTTTTCTCAACTATTTATTGCTGCCAGATACTCATCAATTCCCTGTCTTTATATTTACGATTTTCTTTTTCTTGATATTGCTCCCTTCTAAAATAGCCTCTAACATTTTAGTTTTAGTAAAAGTAGTTTCTATCAAAATTCATTTATTAATTAGCTTCTGTTCTATAGATCTATTCTTTATTGTTTTCAATTTCTTAAATTTAGTCTTGTTTGCCTAAACTTTCTCCCTTGTTTTCTTTTTGGTTCTCGAATTCTACAGAAATAGTAGTAAAATTTTTTTGGTTACTACTTTAATGATTCCAATTTTGATCTAGCAAATAACTTTCTTTGATATTTTCCTTTAAATTTGTTTCATTTAAACAATTGTCTTCAATAAATTTCTTTTCATCATAAAATTTTTCAAACATGGAGTTATCATTAGCTAATGCCGAAACAACTCTCTAATGTTTTTAGAAGTGCCTTGGCTTTTGCTGAATTCCAAAATGCTTAGGAGAGCTAATCATACTCCTGGATAATTTAATATTACTACTATCGCTGTTTTAGAAATAGAAACATCGTTAATAAATAGGATTAAATTGATTTTTTATTAACTAGAACCAGAAATATTAAAAAAATAATGACGAGCAAGTCTCAATAATTAAATTTTTTGTATTTTTTATTTTGCTTAATTTATGCTATAACGGTTTTTAGTAGATTAGCTTGTAAAAAAATTGTTGAAGCCATCTATCTGATTGTAGTTTTTTAATATTGATTTATTTACTAATCAATTGCTTCAACTATATTAGTGTTTATTAATAGTAAGTAAAATTACAAAAAACACTTCTTTTTGATAAAAAGTTAAAAACTCTTTATAAAAGTATAATAATATAAATTTATCAACGCATATATCTATAATATTTTACTCTAGTTGCGAGTCTTTGGGAATGCATGAGTGCTTACCAAGATGCATGCTAATATGATCGAGGACAGATTAATTAATCACTCTAACGTCTTTATCTTCAACAGTTGCAAAGTTTTCAATTTTTTTTAATATCCTCTATTGATTTTGCTTTATAATTATTACATATAAAATTGTATTAGCATGATAGCTGATAGTCAAATTCCAACTTCAAATATGCAAAAATGTAAATTTTACTACCAAAATTTTTACTTTAAAAAATAAATTGAGTAAATTACATCGTTTTTTTCACCCTTTGCATGATTTTCTAGTGGTTTAGAAGCATTTTTAGTGACTGAATGAGATGCAGTCTTAACTAAACCAGTTCTTTATCTGCAATCGCTTTCTCCCTTAATTTTGCTTCTCATATAAACTCAATTAAAATTTTTCTTAGCTAATTTATCGCTTAATAATTACAAATATTTTTATTTAATAATTCGCCAATCACTATTAATCAATCAATCTATTTACTTAATTTATTTATTTATAAAAAATAAGAGTTCATGGTAAAATAATTAAACAAATATACTATAGTATTTTCAAATTCAGTCTTAGTCTTACAATTTATAATGCTGTTGTTATGTTTTTAATCTTTGACCCACACCTAGCTAGTTGACCAACTGAAAATTTCACATATCCCTAGAAAAAACATATATTTCAGTACAGAAATTTTAATCAAAAAAAGTCTTATTTATTAAGTGAATTACTATCACTTATCTTTGATAACCTCTTTAATTAGATTACATTATTTCAAATTACAAAATATCCAACTAACTAACATTTCTTTTATTTATATTTTTCGCTGAATTCTATGATTATAAACCCTACTATTTTATTAATATTTTGGCATTAAAGAAAGATATTTCTTTTTTAGTTTTAAGTGTTATTTTCATTACATTAAATTTAAAGGTTAATTAAACTAGTTCATATTTTGAAACAAAAACAGTATATTATTAGTAAAATATATTTGATATAATTATTGATACTACTATTAATATAAGGCTAATTATTTACCTATTTTATATAAATGCAATTTTTGTGTTATTTTTAATAAATAATAATTAATGTATTTGTATTACTCATATTACAATTATTTCAAAACCAATTTTTTTGAGGTGGATTTATTTTTTAACTTAAAGGTTATACCAGCTAAATAAATTTATTATTTCTAACAAATTCTATTTAAATTTTTAAACTTGAAGGATTGAATATTTTTATAGTTAAAGTAGCTAAATTTAAAAAATATAAATTTAATTTATTATAAAATTTAACAAAAAGTAACAAAAAGCTTAACTATTATTTTAATAAAATAGTAGATGATATAAATTTTAATATAAATAGCTATAAACATAAAAATGATTTTATTTTAATTTGATTCTTTAAATTTATATTATAAATTATTATTGACGAGTTTATTCATTTCCTTGCGCTGTATGGTCTCAGCTTACTTGTAGAATTACTTCTTTTTGGTCTGCTATCTATAATTTATACTTTTTAAATTTGCATATTATTTGTAAAATTGCTTCCAGTAGCTGTAAAAGCATTAGTAATATTATTGTTGTTATCGCTTATAGAAGTGTTACACTATTCAGTTGCTAATTTAATCTAATTATTTATTATAAATATTTTAGTAATGTATAAATTTAATTATTTTATTCTTAAAATAAAAATATAAATTTATATTTGATTAAGTTACATCTTAGCTTAACTTAAAATAAATTCTATGAAGGAACAACCAAGAAAAAATTTATTATTTAATTAATCTTTACTTACTCAGTTTTTAAATAAAAAATTAAATTCTTGATATTTATTTTAAATTATATTTAAGACTATAAATAATCAAATTTGTAAATTTACTTATGAAGATGATATTTTATGTGCTGAAGACTATTTTCTGTGTGTTCCACAACTTAAGCAATTTAAATTTTATACACTATGTAATTTTTTTGTGGTCAATATAGCCATAGAATTTTGATCATTAATATTGGTTTATTATAATAGTTATAAAATTTTTTTATAGAGTACAAGGATATTATCAAGATCTTTTCTCAAGAATTATATTGATTCAGTGTTGTTATTTATCTTGCTATCAACAATAGCAAAATCTTTTAGCACATCTTCGCCCTCAGCTTTACATTTCAATTACCTCTAAATTCCATTTATATCAATATCTCTCATAAACTTTTAAACTCTCCTTTCTAAATCTTTAAAAGATTCTATTCTTTTTTACATTCTTTCTATTTCCAATTTAGCTGCTTTGCCATCATCTATTTTAGCTAGCTATTATTAGATCTATTCTTGCAACTCTTTAACAATTAATTCTATTTATATATAATTTTTATTTAACTATTTATTCGATTATTTATTTACAATAAATTGAGCAGTTAAAATATTACCTAAATTTAGAGTCGATCCTTGTTTTTCTTTTTCAAACTAGGACATTTCAAAATGTTAAATTTTCATGTCAACAGACTAAAATAACAATAAAAATGACTAATATAAAATTGCTCATTTTAATTAAATTTTATTTACCTTTTTATAATCTTCATAGTCTTCTCTCAATCTTTTATTTTCTGTTTAACAGCGCTTAATATTTGTTTCTATTTCACATATTTTATGAGGACTTAACCATGAAAAGTTAGCGTCTGCACCTCCTGTTCCATTTTTTATTGCTTTTGGCAGTAAATCTGCAAATCTTTTATCCTTTTATTAAGATAAATTCTTTTAAAAAAGCTTTATATGCTGTATAATTATTTTACAAAATCTTCAATAATTTATTTTGTAAATTCCTCTAAGAATTTTATTTTTTGCTGCATTCTTTCTACTTCTGAAGTAGTTTCAGCTTGCTTTTCTAGGATAGCAATTTTTTTCCTCAATTCATTTAAATTATTATTATTTTATTTATTGAATTCGTCGAATATTTCTTTCATCATTGCCTTTTTAGCTAGCCTTATGAATAAATATATTTAATAAATAAATGCTTTACCAGCTAAATAAAATGACTTTACTTTTCATCAACTTCTTTTATATTTTATTTCAAACTATTTTATTTTTCTGTAAAACTTTCTTAAAGCATTTTAATTTTAAATGCCAAATCTTGTTGAATGGAGTCTATTCTTTCACTGTCTCCTGCTGTGCTTGCCTTCATCTATTAAATTATAAATATAAAGTATTATTTAACTCAAATGAATAAATATCTATTTTTATATATCTTTGATTAATTAGAAATGATTTTACATCTCGAAGAATCTTCTCTTAAAAAGCTGTGAAGCAATTATCTACATAATCCTAAGTTACCCTCTTTTTTATTATTTCTTCACAATCTTAAATACGCCATAAAGTATTTTTTTCCACATCGCTTATTTTATCGTCATAAGTATTCAATTAAACGAGTAGTTTTTTTTCTAGTTCATAAATTTTTTTTTCAAAGTATGCTTTGTTTTCTGATAAATCGTTTTACACGCTCAGCTTGAGCTTAGAATGTTTATCTTTAAGATCATCTTTACTAACCTTTTATGATATCAAGTCCTCTAATTTAGCCACTTTAGCTTCCAGTTATTAAGTTCTTAGAGAGTCTGATGAAGATAGCTGTGTTAGCATAGCTAGTTTATTTGCTAACTTATAAAGCTCTTGGGTTTGAGGATTATTTTCTGCCTTAAATAATTTTCCTATATCCCGTTTTAAATTTGAAACCATATCATTATTAGCAAAATTCATTCCTTCATGCAAAGTTTTGTAATTATCTGGCAAAATTTTACTTATAATTTTGTTTTAAACATCGTTTTGTAATCCATTAATTAATTAAGCATGTTGATTGATTGTATTAGCAATGTTGTTCAAATATTTCTTAAGGGAGTCAAAATTTAAATCAAACTAGAAAAGTTGCTAGCTTTCGACATTTAACTGAGAAGGAAGTAGCTGTTTTGCTGGCTCTTTATAAATTAAAAAAATCAATATAAACGTGATAAATATTTTATTTAGCAAGTAATATTGTAAATGATATTTGATATTTTTAGTTGGATTTAACTTATTAAGAAAATAAAATAGCAATAACATAATACTTACCATTGCTGAATGCAGCTTCTTAGTTTTAGGAAGACATAGCTGAGATTATTATTAAACTGTAAACAAAGTTAAGTAAATAAATAATGTAGTTGTTAACTTTATTAATTTGTAATTCCAAAAATAAGTGATTTTTATTTATTTAGATATAAGCAAAGGTTAATAACTAATGGTAAAAATTATAAATTTTGTTTTATTAACAAAAAAAATAGTATGCAAATGCACTTCCAATAAATTTATCTAAAATTATCAACAAATTTTATTAATATTTTACTCTCTCAGCCATAATTTTTTTCATTTTACTTTTTTATTACTCATGTAATATTTTTTAACAAAAACTTAAAAATAAATAAATAAATTATTTTTTGTTTTTTCAAAAATAACTTATGTTTTATTTCATAAATAAGCTTAATAGGAACTTTTTTTTATAAAATAATATTTAATTAAAAAAATTTACAATTGATAAATAATATTTAATTTTATATAATTTGATAAATAAAATTTCATTTTATAAGTTGATAAATAGTATTTAATTTTATAAGTGGATAATTAGTATTCATACAATTAATTATAACAATTATATTCTTAATAATATTCCAGCTAAGTCATAATAGGATACTAAGTATATAAAATTAATTTAATTTAATTAATTGTCAATTTTTTTTAGTAATTATTGAATATTTTACCATTACATTATAGACTTTTATTAATTTCTAATAAATTTTCTATTTCAGTTCTAAATTTATAAATAATTTAAAAAACATAAAAATAAATTTTAGCTAAAAATCTTTTATTCTAAGATTGAGTAGAATCAGATCAAAGATTTAAGTTTTAAAATTAATTTTCTAATAAAAATATTTTTTTTATTAAGATATTAAAAATAAATGTTTTTAAAAGAATTTATGGTTGTTGCTTCCCTTATTTTTTAATAATTGTATTTATATAATTTATATTTTAAGATCAAATATTTATAAGAAATATGCTAGCTCAAATTCAAAAACTTTATTAATTCAAGCTTATGCTTTTTAGACTAAAATCTAGCTCATTTATGGTTTTTTCAATGTAAATTTATGAATAATTACTTAAAGGGGGGTTTTTTGAACAAAAGATAGAAATCATTTTAGTTATTAAAGACCCAAAACATTACATGATTAAATAAATAAGAGATTATAATTTATAGTTTAAAATTCATCTCTAAAGAAAATAAACTATAATAAATATATTTGTAACTTAAAAATGATCTTAAAAATTAGTAAATTTGTGAAAAGAAATATATCATCTTCTTAAAATTATAAATATAGACGCTGTTCGCAATTTTATATAATTAAAGAATTTTTGAAATTATCATAAACAAGCAAGAAAATTACGGTTGATAATTAATTAATTAATTATTTTAGATATTAACTATAATTTACATTCCCATAGTAAAGTATTTGATTAACGCATAAAATAATAAAATAAATAAATAAATCTATAGATTCAAGCATTCATTTTGGATTGAGAGAAAAACGCAATTTTTCTTTTTTATTAAATTTAAACAAAAAGCATAACATATGCTTAATAAAATGATATTAAGATTCATAATTGTTTGTTTTGATAATAAAATAGTGAGAATTTTGTATTTTTTGAAGTGAAAACTGTACAGATGCGTTAGAAAATAAAAAATTTTATTAATTTTACCAATTTTGTTTAAAAATTTTTTCTTAATTTTATGGAATCGTTTCAGTTATTATTTATTTATTGATTACCTTAAATTTACACTTAACATAAACAGTATTTAGTTTAGAGTAAATTCGAGCTTGCTCACAACTTTTATAATTAAAGGATAGGCTAAAATGTTTATCAAGAACGCTGCTTTAGTTTTTCTTTCCTCCCTAGCTAGCTCTAATAGAGTGAATTATCGAAAAAGGATGCTGGAAATCTAATCAAAATTTAAATTAGGATATTTGTAATCATAGAAAAAGATAAACTCAATCAGCCTATCTAAATAGATAATTTATTTTAAAAATTTAATTTGAAATAAGAATTAATCAAGCTTAGTTCAATACTATTATAATTTTAAGTAATGTTTTTATTATGTATGCGTTAGAAGTTATGCAAAATAATAAAAATTAAAACAACTTATTGCAATTAGAGTAGATATTCTAACTTAAATTTTAAAATCAATTTTTTATATCTTGTAGCTAGCTTTTCTTGAAACAGAAAGTATCTATCTATCTATCAACCTTCACTTTTATTTTGTAGAAGTCTAAGAAAAAAGAATTTATTTATTTATTTCATTTTCAAATAAATGTTTCTACATACATGCCTTTATTTTAAATCTTTATTATTGATAATATTCTTAAGTCATGTACACTTTATTGTGTAAGATAATTAAATCTTTTTCTTTAGATTAAATTTATAAAAAACTGATTATTAAGGATAATCTTTTTTATCATATAGAAACTACTTCAAGCAAATTTTTTCTTCTTCATCTTCTTCATTTTAATTATTCTTTTTTACATTAAAGCATTTTTCTTTTCCACAGTAAAAAGATAGCAGGCAAAATTCTATAAAATGAAATATATTATCCTTCAAGTAAAAAATATACTGAAACTTTAATTTAAAAGCAACAAGCTTAATGCTATTAAGTAATATTTAAAATATGGCTTTAAAAAAAATGTTATTTTCTTGAAGGAAAAAAATTAAGTTATAGATAGAAAAATTAAAAAATGATTGTAAATAAGCATAAATTTTATAATTTAACACATAAAATTGATTAAAAAAATGAGCTAATTAGGGTTTAATTAGCTCAATTTGCTATTATTTAGTAGGATGCAAGTTCAGCAAGCAAAGAAGAAAGATGAAACAAACATATTAGCCAATTAATAAATAATTATGTGTTTGCATGCTTCAATTAATAGAAAGAATTAAGCAGGAAAATTAATTATACAAAAAAATAAATTAATAAATAAATAAATTAGATAGTGAGGAAGTATAGGATAAGAGGGAATGTCAACTTAAAAGAAGAAAAGAAAAAGGAGGAGAAGATTGATTAATTAATTAATTAATCAATTAAGAAAGAAGAAAGAAAGTAGAGTGATATAGAGACAGAGCCAGAGACAAGACAAGAGAAAGTGATAGGCAGTGAATGAACAGATAAATAATTTATTTGAAAAGAAATAGTTAATATAAAAATTAATTAATTGTAATTAATATTAAGAAAAATAAATAAAAATTAATTATATCAAACAATTAAATTCAGAAGATAGTGAGCTTCCTTGTTAATCATCACCAACTCAGTAGTATCCATACAAAATAAATAAGCAAGTAGCAATATAGATATATAAAAACTTAAAAAATACTCAGTTTATTCTCTCTTATTTTTCATCTTAAACTCCATTTTCTTTTCTTCCTTTCACCTTTCTGTTAGCTTGCTCTATTTATTTGATTCTTTAAGATCTCTTCAGCCCAAATCTGCTATTTTTTATTGCAATTTAATTGCATGATTCCTTTTATTTAATGACATTTTTATTCCTGCTGACTCTAATGTTTGCTTTTTGCCCAAGCACTCAAAACGTAGAGTGAGCTCACGTCTTTTAAGTCGTATACATAGTATGATGGTTAAAGCAGCAACAAAGCTCAGCCTATAGCTTTAAAGAATCAATCAGCTGAAAAGTTAGAGTGTTTGATTAGGTGAAAAGGCCGTTTTAATTGATAAAAAACAAAAGACTATCTCTGGAAACCCGAAAGTTTTTTTAGTATTATTAAGTTTTTTAAAAAGGTGAAGAGAAGGTGAATAGGAGGAATAGAAAAGTAGAAAGAAAGAGATAAATATTATAACAAATATCATTTACTTATACATAATTAATATGTCAATAAATATAAAATAGTGTCTAAATCATACTAACAAAACGGGATTACCTTTACAACAGGAGAAAGATATGAAGTTGATAAGTTATTAGGCTCAGGAGCATATGGCCAAGTAGTGAGAGCCAAAGATAAGAAAAATTAGAATCAGTATGTAGCAATAAAGAAATTACACAAAATCGAAGATGTTATAGATGCAAAAAGAGTTCTTAGAGAAATAAGAATCTTACGTTATTTAGTTCATGAAAATATCTTGTAATTGAGTGATATTCTTTATGATGACGAAGATGAAAATTAAGAATTCGGCACAATCTATTTAGTAACCAATTACATGGAAATCGATTTGTATCAAGTTATTAAGTCTGATCAAAAGCTCAGCGATTAGCACATCCAATATATTATCTATTAAATCCTTAAGGGTTTGAAGTATCTCCACTCTGCAAATATTATCCACAGAGATCTCAAACCATCAAATCTTTTAGCCACAGAAAAATGTGCTATTCGTATGTGTGATTTTGGTTTATCAAGAAGTATTGAAGATGAGCAGAAGCAAGAACAACAACTAGTAAGAAATCTTATTTTATTTTTCAGCTTCATTATTCTGATGCATAATTTACACAAACAAACAAACAAATAAATAAATAAAAAAACTAACAAACCCAACCAATATTTATTTTAAACTCTATTAAGTTATTCCCTCAAATAATTCATTCATAATTGCAACTAATTTTCTCTCTATGAGTTTTATACAGTCAACAAAAAGCAAGCAAGCAAACAAATAAATACTTGTAATTAACCTATCTATGATGAATTTAAATTGGAAATAACTAAAGAATTCAAATTTTCACAGTGCTCTTCACCTTTACAAAAAATATGAAATTAACATAAATATTTTGATTCTCTGACAACAAACAAACAAACAGATCATTAGATTTTTTACTTTAAAAATTTTAAAAGTAGTTAGAATAAATAAAATTTGATTAGCATGCAAAAATTGTTTAAAGAATATGGAATTTATTTCAAGTTATAATTCAGATTTCATTGAATTTATAGAATCATTTATATAAAGAGAAAGCACAAATTTTTAAAAACATTGAAATTTTTAGACACGAATATAATAAAAAGGTAGTAAATAGATCTAATAAGTATCTGATATTTATTGATTTGCTCATTAAATCCATTTCTAATTTTTTTAAATTAATAACTAATAATTAAAAAATTGAAAAAAAATAATTAGCTAGCCATTTTAGATTAGCATTTTGTTAAAATCAACAGGTTATTATCTAGTTTTTCTTGTTTCAAACATAAAAATATCATTAAAAAGCTTAAAATATAATGTAGCATATATAAGCAAAAAGTTAAATAAGATGATAAATTTGAGCTACTTTTTGAGGAAAATTATTTTTTGGTATTTTTTTGAACAAACATGTAAAAAAACATACAATATTTTATAATAAAAGTTAAAGCAAATGCTTATTGAATAAAGCTTTAGCAATAAATCAGACTGAGTATAAACAATAGAGTTTTTTATTCTTGTTTTATTTAATTTAATTTATTTGGGGAATAGAGTTGATTTCAAATAAAGCAGAATTAGAAAGAAAGAAATAGAAATATAATTTATTGCTGCCAAATAAAAATTGGTTCTCTTCAATAAATTAATTAATTAAAATTTATCAATCTTTTCTAATCCACAAAGCAATTTCTAAAAAATTAAATAAAAAATAAACCAATTAATAAATCTAAGACTACTAATTAATTTATTAATTATTTCATTCATTTTACTTATAAAAAACTTCACTTATTTTAAACAAATAAATTTAACTAAAAATAGTAATAAGGTTAATTAACCGAATACGTTGTCACTAGATACTATAGAGCTCCTGAAATCATGCTTAGCTCTCATGTTTACTCAAAGGCTGTCGATATTTGGTCTCTTGGTTGCACATTTGCCGAACTGATTAGCCATTAAATCCTCTTTAAAGCAGATAATTATATTAAATAAATTAAGTTAATTTTCGATAAGCTTGGTATGCCTCCTGAGGAAGATTTGCAATTTATTGGAAACAGTAATGCTAAATAATTCGTAAATACTCTCGCTAAAAAGAATTCTGTCAAGGTTAGCAGCTTTATTAATTATGAAAATCCATTAGCCCTTGACTTAATAGACAAGATGCTTGCTATAAACCCCAGCAAACGTATAACTGCTGATGAAGCCCTTGAACACCCTTACTTCTAATCTATTCGTGATGTCTAAGAAGAAATCAAATTCACTGGAACTATCAACTTTGATTTCGAAACTGACTCTGAAATAACAATTGAAAGCTTGAGAAAATAGATCTTGGAAGAAGTCAACCACTTTAGATAAGTTAATAAGGTACCTCCCTTGAAAATACCTGATTTACTTGCTCTTTGTGAAAAGCGTACAAAAGCTATACAAGAAAAAGCAAACCTCCATAAAAAATGAAAATGAAAGAATGAAAGAAACTATTCAATCAATCAACCAATCTATCTATCTATCAATCTAACACAACACAATACAACCGATTTTTATTCTAGAATATCAAAATTAACTAAACCTATGACAGTTTTCATTTCTTTTATGACAAACTAACTAACTTAAATTTCCAAATTATCATACATTCATTCATTCATACATACATACATTCATTCATTATCATTATTATCCTTACATATATATATACACTCTTTCCAACAAACACACTTATTATAAAAATATGAATATCATCATAACAATTATTAATTATAAATGCATTGAATCATTTGTTCGTTCGTCCATCCATAAATGTAGTTAGTAGTTCATTAGTTCTTTTATTATATTTCATTAAAAAATCTATATATATTTGCTTTATTTTAGCTGGCAATATCAATCTTTTGTAATTCAATTTATTAAATACATTTCCAATTATCTAATTAATCAACAAAGTTAAAAATAACTACCAGTAAATAAATAAAATCCCATTTTACTCAATAAAAGCAAAAAATTATTTTTAATTTCTGATTGAGAAATTATTTCATAAAACACAAAATTTTCTGAGTTATGTTGAATTAATCTTTAATTTTCCATAATCTTTCTTTTGTTTTCAGTAGAAAAATTATTCAATTTCTTTTAAAAATTATTTTCAAAATATTTAGATTTTTGTAGAGCAAATTACTAATTTTTATGTATTTATTAATTTAATTTATATTAAGTAAAGAAAGAAGATAAAATTTGATTTTTTGATTTTTGTTAAGCATAATAATATTAGAAAAAAGAATTTAATTTATTAATATAATTTAAGGGGTTGGGGTTGGGGTTGGGGTTGGGGTTGGGGTTGGGGTTGGGGTTGGGGTTGGGGTTGGGGTTGGGGTTGGGGTTGGGGTTGGGGTTGGGGTTGGGGTTGGGGTTGGGGTTGGGGTTGGGGTTGGGGTTGGGGTTTGGGGTTGGGGTTGGGGTTGGGGTTGGGGTTGGGGTTGGGGTTGGGGTTGGGGTTGGGGTTGGGGTTGGGGTTGGGGTTGGGGTTGGGGTTGGGGTTGGGGTTGGGGTTGGGGTTGGGGTTGGGGTTGGGGTTGGGGTTGGGGTTGGGGTTGGGGTTGGGGTTGGGGTTGGGGTTGGGGTTGGGGTTGGGGTTGGGGTTGGGGTTGGGGTTGGGGTTGGGGTTGGGGTTGGGG